>NC_081829.1:98051260-98353760 GCF_030867095.1 Alligator mississippiensis
GTGGAAAGGGATCTTGGAGTCCTAGCGGACTCCAAGGTGAACATGAGTCGGCAGTGTGACGAAGCCATCAGAAAAGCTAATGGCACTTTATCGTGCATCAGCAGATGCATGACGAACAGATCCAAGGAGGTGATACTTCCCCTCTATCTGGCACTGGTCAGACCGCAGTTGGAGTACTGCGTGCAGTTTTGGGTGCCGCACTTCAAGAGGGATGTGGATAACCTGGAGAGGGTGCAGAAAAGGGCCACTCATATGGTTAGGGGCTTGCAGGCCAAGCCCTATGAGGAGAGACTGGGGCACCTGGACCTCTTCAGCCTCCGCAAGAGAAGGTTGAGAGGCGATCTTGTGGCTGCCTATAAGTTCATCACGGGGGCACAGAAGGGAATTGGTGAGGTTCTGTTCACCAAGGCGCTCCCGGGGGTTACAAGAAATAATGGCCACAAGCTAGCAGAGAGCAGATTTATCCTGGACATTAGGAAGAACTTCTTCACAGTTCGAGTGGCCAAGGTCTGGAACGGGCTCCCAAGGGAGGTGGTGCTCTCCCCTACCCTGGAGGTCTTCAAGAGGAGGTTAGATAAGCATCTAGCTGGGGTCATATGAACTCAGCACTCTTTCCTGCCTATGTAGGGGGTTGGACTCGATTATCTATTGAGGTCCCTTCCGACCCTAACATCTATGAATCTATGAAAGCTGCGGCCTGACCAGTGTCGCATAGAGGGGGAGGATCACCTCCTTGGACCTACTTGAGATGCACCTGTGGATGCACGATAGGATCTGATTAGCCCTGTCGACCATGACCTCACATTGTCGGCCCATGTCAATCTTGGAATCAGTGATGACTCCAAGATCCCTTTCTGCCTCCGTACTCTCAAGAAGGGAGTTTCCCATCTTATAAGTGTGCTGCTGGTTACCCTGCACTTGTCAGTATTGAAATGCATCCTGTTTTTGTTAGCCCACCCCTGCAACCTATCCAGGTCTTTCTGCAGTCTTTCCCTCCCTGCTAACGTGCCCACCTCAACCCATTTCAGTTGATGTGGAGAGTTAAAATTCAAGGGAGTGGAGGAAAAATAACAGTTTCAATGGCATATTTTTTAAGTCTTCCCGGAAGCATTGGGTGTTGGCTACAGCCAAGGCTGGGGACTTTGAGTGAGGTGTGCCAGTGCTCTTGCTAGGACCAAAGCCAAGTGTTCTTGGCTCGAAGGTCTTGCCTCTGCACTCCAGGTCAGACCGATTAGTGTATTTAGGGTCAGGAAGGAATTTTACTTTTTGCCCCATGGTCAAATTGGTATGGACTGAGGTGGGAGTTGCCTCCCTGTGTAGTGGGGATGTGGCCCTCTACCTAGGAACTCAAGCATATATTGACAACAATTTATAGAAGCAGGACATTAGCTGCCATAGTTCCTCTGCTTTAGTTGTGCAGGTTAGGGTGTTAGGTCTTTGTTGCGTCAGGATTGATAGTAGTTTTATGTTGAGTTTAGATGATGGTTTGCAAGGGATAGTTTAGATAGGGATGATCCTGCCTCAGGATGAACTCTGGAGGTCCCTTCCAGCCCAACTTCTCTATGATTTTAAAACCTTTTTTTTTCTGAGTTATCAACACCAATTTACAGCACGAAACCTCAAGATTTTAAAATTACTTTTTTTTTTCTCTTTGTGGTGATTGTTGACTTCAGTGACTCAGGCTGGACAGTAATGTCATCCTGGTTTTAAAAGCAACAAAAATGATTAGCGGTCAAGGAGCTAGGTTAGATTAGGAATGATTAAAGCAACAACAGTTATTAGAGCACATGGAAATGTGACTTGCAAAGAGTGGATGAACTGAGATTCTTTAGTTTGGAGAAGAGTGAGAAAGGATTTGATAATAGTCTTTAAATGCATGAAGAGTGGTTTTAAAGAGCAGGGTGATGAACTGTTCTTCAAGGCCATGGGAGAGAAGACAAAGGAGTAATAATCTTAAGTGGAAGCAAGGGAAAATTAGGTGAGGGTGGGTGTTAGAAAGAACTTCCTAGCTGGTTTTAAGAAGCTGGGCAAACAGTCCGCTGTGATAATTTGGGTAGAGATGTTCCTGCCTTAGGCAGGGGGTTGAACTAAATGACCTCCCAAGGATCCTGCCTTTACTTAACATTTTGGTTTGGAGCCAAATTTGAGTCAAGTTATTTTAGCCTGTACACCAACACTACATCAATACAGGTGGAGAGTGTAAATGTGGGCCTTATACTGTAACCTGAGGATTTAGTCCAGTGGTTCTCAACTAGAGGACTAGTGAGGCCAGATCCTTTGAAGGATGTACCAAGGTGTGAGGACATAAGCAAAGTATGAGGAGATAAGTAAATAAGCTAAGCAGATAAGTGCAGGGTCAGGCTTGTTCATGCCTGGCTAATCTGCCCCCCACCCCACTGTCTGACCCCCCTGCAAACAGGTAAGTTGTCATATATAAATTAGCTTTTGAAATTGGATGGAGGTCCAATGAGGGGTGCCTTGAATCCAAAAAGGTTCACTTTTCTAGTCCAACTCTTTTTACCTTCAAGCAGGATTTGAATTAGACCTAAATGTTTCAGAAGTAAAAGGTCAGTCTCATAGCTAAAAACTTTTTTTCAAGCCATCTGAAGGTAAAAGTAGTTTTATAGTCTTTTGGCGAGAGCAAAGGCTAAGGCAATGAGTCTTGGGGGCACTCTTCCTTTCAACTGTTACTAAATCTCTGTTGAACTTACACAATTAACTTAAACCTCTTCCATATCAGTTTAGTTCTCTGTAATGTGGGAATGATAGAATTAGTGCACTTAGAGAACAGAAAGGAACAGAGATGCCTCTAGCGCTGTAACCATGACAATTATATAACATTATAAAGTGTCACAAATGCTTGGCGCTTTAGGCTTTTCTATAGGAAAGCTCTTTGCTCCGAAGAACTCTATACTTTGTCATTTTGCATCTGGAGCACAGAGTGCAAGGATAAAGCAAAGGATGAATGATGGCTTTTCATGTGTTTTAGTTCCATTATTTTTGGCTTGCATTTGTAAAGCAATTACAGATCCTTAAATTAAAAGTCTGTCTGGAAACACACATTTCTCTTCCTCCCTTATGTTATGCTATTCTAGAGTGATAGATTTCCCGTTAATTCTAAAATATCCACTGTCAGGTGACAGTTAAGTAGCAGTAGCAAATCCTTTCCAGTTTGTACTGACTGCATGGTATAGAAGAAGGTATGGGATCTACTGGTGAATTACAGCTCCCTCACTTTTCTGCAGTAAGTTTTGAAAATTCATTGTTTCACTGATCTGCCAGATGAGATTTGCTGTGGGCTTGTGAAAGGAGAACTACTGTAGTTCTGTACTGAACAAATTCACCCAAACAAATCTTTAATACCCCTATTTTACTTTTGCCTCTCTTGTTTCTGTTCCACCTCAGAATTCCCCCTCCTCTTTTTTGCTTCTGAATCTTCATGTCCCGCTGACTTTTCACCCGTTTTTACTTCCTGCTCTAACTCCCCCTTGATTTTTACCACTTGTTAAATTTATCTTTTCTGTTTCATTTCCTGCTCTCTGTAACTATCTTGTTTTAGAAGTTGAAATTAAAATATCCCCCTCAGTTTAACCTACCCCTCAGGCTGCCACCCTATCTTTGTTTCCGGTTTGTCAAAAAACTTAAGTGCATATTTTTATTCTTGGTGTATTGACTTCCTGTCTGCCCACTCTTCTTGATCTTCAGTCTTGCTTCCTCTGCTTTCAGTCTACTGAATTATCCTAACATCAGTGCCTTGCTTCTAGATAATACTAAGGCACAATTTTAGTCCTATCCTTTTTGTTCTGTTAGCCAGCATTGAGACGTCTCCCTCTTTTCATCTGCTTCCTTAATGTCTGTGACGCTTGCTTTCAGTCTGACCACACTGATTCTTCCTTTATGGGTTCATCATTCTATCTTCTTTGCCATTCTTGGCTTGAATTTAGTCCTCTGCCTTAGCTTACTGCATCAGCTATAATCTGTGTGACAATAACATTTAAATCCATCTCTCTGACCCCTTCCTTCCTCTCCTTTCTCTAGCTGGCTTTTCTTCATCTCTTCTTGGCATCTAGCTACTGTCTCAAATTATTTAGATTGACAGCTCCAGTATGTATTTTATCTCAGTCATCTGACTTTTCCTTCTCCCACTGAATCCAGTCTCGTAGTTCTGTCACTTCTTCATTTTATCACCAACGCCAGGTCTTTCTTCATTCTTCACCAGGCTAAAACCTGAGCTAGCCTTGCCTCGCCTTGAAATAGGATTTCCTGTTTGACCTCCTGTTTCCCACTTCTTCATCAGTCATGTTTCCCTCCTGCCCTGATCATGCCACTATCCGTGATTCCTCAATTGACATTATCTTGTAGCATGAGATGTCAGCCTCTTCCAGGTTACCTCGAGGCTTCTGCATAATACTTACTTCACCTATACCTCAGGTGATGTTTGCTTCTCTCCCTTTCTTTCCTGTGCTCATTTCAGTCTTGTCTCATTACGCTTTCTTTTGTGACTTGTCTGCCTTAATCTCAGTTCCTTGCATTGTATTATGCCATGCCATGCCATGCCACGCTCTGGATTTCTAGGTTGTTTTAATTGTTATTTTTTGTATAAGCAATCCTTAAACAACTGCTAAATAATAAATATTTGTTTTTGTTTGACCTAGCTTCCAAAAGGCTAATCTAAAATGTCACTGTGAAGCTGGAGTGGAGGGGTCTAGTCCCATCAGGGACAGATAGAGCTAAGAAAATTTGAAGAGGGGGGAAAAAATAAATGCATTTCTATGCTTTTTGTTCCATTATGATGTATTTAAAAAAGGCTTAAAAGGTTGTGTGTGCTCCTTCAAGTATTATCAAATTTCCTTTTTTCTTTCTGAAAGGTCTTGGATGACGTGCCACTGCACGTACAGAGCTCTTAGCCCTTATATTAAGAAGAGGGGTTACTGAACCCATAGCTTAGACGCCTAAATTCACAGGGTGGAAAAGAGGGAGGACCTTTCAAGCCGTCTTCATGAAGGAGCAATTTCCTGTACTTTCTGTCTAGAAGTCTGTGTTTGTGCAGTGAAAACAATTCAGGAATGTCTAGGGTGGATGGGAAGAAGTTAATGCTTTAAAAGCACTGACAAATTTCAGGGCTTTCCTTTCATTGTTGATCCTGAATATTGAGTCAGGCTATAATGGTGGCCTCAAACCAGTCCACTGCATGATTTCCTGCTAATGATGGATTTGAATAGGGTCAGTACATAGCACAAAATTAGGGATCCAGTTGCAGAACTTTTAGATTTGGGGGTTTTTTAATATTGTTTCTCTTGTATACACTAGAGGCCTTGTGCCCTTGACATTGATTTTGCTAAGGCTAATGCGAAACCTTTCCTCAACAAGGCCTCAACTTTGCATGGGGTTCTTTTCCCCTTTATCTCTCCTAGTACTTCTCCTCAGTTGAATGAGGTTTCAGCTTCTAGCCAAGTTTCCGCCCTTCCCCCTCCCTTCCTGGAAGGTGTTAAATACTAGGATAAGATAGTGCCAGGTACACTTAGACCAGGTGGGCAAAAT
The DNA here is from genome assembly GCF_030867095.1 of Alligator mississippiensis. NCBI lineage: Eukaryota > Metazoa > Chordata > Crocodylia > Alligatoridae > Alligator > Alligator mississippiensis. The sequence continues at coordinate 98,056,802 of NC_081829.1, forward strand.
GTGGCCCACAGGCTGGATACGGCCTGCCAGGCCATTCTATCCAGCCCACGGGACCCCTAAATAATTTAGAAAATTAATATTTATCTGCCCCAGCTGCCTGTCATGTGGCCCTCGATGGCTTGCCAAAACTCAGTAAGTGGCCTTCCACCCAAAATAATTGCCCACCCCTGACTTAGACTGTCAAAAATACAATAAACGGGGAATGTCAAGGTCCTTACAGATCACATTTGGAAGACAAGTAAAGTGACATGTCTAGGAAGATAGGAAGCTTTAACAATAATGGCATAAATATTTGAAACGCATGCCATAGAATCTTGGAAAATTAGGGCTGGAGGAACCTCACAAGGTCATCTAGTTCACCTTTCTACTCAAGGCAGGATTACCATGACTAAACCATCCCAGTTCTTGAAAATTTCCAAGAATGGAGATTCCACAACTTTCTAGGTAGTCTGTTCCAATGCTTGACCACCCACAGAATCAGAAAGTTCCTCTTGATCTCCAACCTCAGCTTTTCCTGGTGCAGCTTGAGGCCATTGCTTCTAATCCTGTGGCTGCAGAGAAAAGCTCATCTCTGTCTTCTCTATCATTGTCCTTCAGATATTTGAAGACCATTATCATATCCCTCCCTCAGTCTTCTCTTCTCCAGACTAAATAGCCCTGGTTCTTTCAGTCTTTCCTCATATGTCTTGCTTACCAGGCCTCTAATAATTTTTGTCACTCTGTGCTGGACTCCAGTCTGCCCACATCCTTGAAACGTGGGATCCAAAACTGCACCTGCCACCACCACAGAGCTGGTGCTGACCAGCTGTAGCAGGCAGCAGGGAGGCTGCAAATGGCTGCACTGGGCTCTGGAGTCCTAGCCGATTTTTGTGGCAGCATGTCTTGGGATTCGTGGCTGAAAAGAGGCCTGGGAAGGAGCCCAGTGCAGCTGTTTGTAGCTTCCTGGCTTGCCTCTCACAGCCAGCTCAGGCTCTGGGCAGCTGCTGCCTGCTGCAGAGCCTGGACTTCTCTCACCAGTGCTTGCAAGCTTCCCCCTGCTGTGAGCTGCCCAGGCTCTGCGGCCAGTGACAGCTACCTAGAGCCCAAACCAGCTGTGGCATACTGAACAAAATGGCCTTGTGTGCCATGCTCTGGCACGTGTGCAGGGGGGTTGCCGACTCCTGCCTTAGTCTCTATTTGTGCACTCAGTTAGTCCCTCTCAGGCACAGCACCCTGCTGTTTGTTCTTGTTGAATCTCATCTGATTGGTTGTAGATCATTTTTCCAGTTTAACCAGGTGACTCTGAAGCTTAGCCCTGTCCTCCAGAGTGTCTGCTGTCTCACCCAGCTTATGTGCATGTAATAGTGTACACCTCTTGGTTATTTGTGTGCTAAGTGTGATTGAGTTTTCTTATTAAATCTCTAGAATCTTGATGAGTTCTATACTTATCCAGTGTATGAAAAGGCATGAAGACTGTAACCATTCTATCGTACTTCCCTGCACACTTTCCTTTTGCCAACCAGTCTATCAGTTAGATCACAATAATTAAAGTCTCTCTAGTTTATATTCACTGTACTGATGCAGTGTTGCCTTTAGAGACCTGTAATCCTGTCAGTAGGTTGTTAGCTTTGAGGCTGAATGCCACATGTCAAAATTACTAAATTATCTGATCACGTACAACTACTTAAATAATATCAGTTTTTAAAAACTACAGTATCTCCTTCAGGATTGATTCTGTGAAATATTGTCAGTCCTGCATATAATTTGAGAGAAACGGTACTACAGTACTTATTAGAGTGAACACTGTCTTGTAGATCCACCATGAATCATCAATAGTTTGACATTTCCATAGTCTAACTTCCCTTCTGAAAATCAAAACATTATTATATCAGATAAAAGCGCTTACAAGTGCATAGCTGTAGATCAGAACTGATACACCATGGCTGCCAGGGTCATGACAATAGGCTGTATCGGGAAATAAGTTCCTCTGATGCTTGTATTGTAAAGTCATTACTATATCTGAATTACAGCAATTGACTGTGTTTGGTAAATCTCTAAATTGTTAAAAATTATTTTTGATAATTCTATTTGTTTACTGTTTTAAGTAGGTACCTCTCTTTCAGTAAAAATGTTAACCACTTTCTGGAATGTGAAATTATTATATTAGAGGTAGGTAAATATTTTTCAGTCTTTTAAAGAATAATGAGGTTCACCAGTGAGTCCATAGTCTGGATTTCCTTAAAATAATAATGTGTAATTAAATCGTCTAGAATATGAGAGGAATAACAATGCTCTAGTCTTTCTCAGCACTTTTAATCAATGGAGATCATCTTTTATTTAAAGCAGAGGCTGCTTGTGTTTCTCAAGGTATTTGAGCAAAACTATGTTATGCAGCATACGAATGCAAGGTAAGATGCTTAAATCTTGTAGAGAACTGTGCATCTGATGGCTATTAAAAGGCTTAGTTAAGTCACATGCAGGCATGCATTGCAAATACTACACCATGGTTGCCTTGCCTCCAAATGGTAATTAGATCTTTTCCTTTGCACAAGAGCACAAGGTGATTTGCCTTGTCTGTGGCTTTAACATTTTCCCTAGTTCACATAGCAGCAAGGATTAGGAATTTATTAAGGGATCAAGATTGCTTTGCATCTCAGTATTGCTTCCAGTCAACACTGGCATAAACATTTCTGAGCGAATAAATCTACAAACACTACTGCAGATCCTGATTTCCTTCCTCTACACAGGATCTTTTCCCCAAATTGACATCCTGTTCTATTGCGTCCTTATGGGCTCCAGAGTCCTGCAATAAAATAACTTGCAATGTAACGCACTAGTATAACTAGGTTATTTTATTATGGCTAGCAAGCCAACCTAGTTCTGGTTCTTCTGTAAGCAGGTGATAGAAGTATTTGGATTCTTCAGTAAAATGTATTATTAATGGTTGCTGTAAAAAAGCAAGAGAATAATTCCAGAATAAGAGCATTTTGGCAAAGAAACTAGTTTAGCAGTTGGATGTGATGGTAATCGTGTAATCTTCAGAGCAACAATCTTCAGGGTAACAGTGCAGTAGAATACAAATGGTTCAGTAGAAAAGAAAAGAAAAACACTTAAGTCACATGAATGTTTGTTAATGCCAAATTTAAGTTGAACCCCTAAACAAATTTGAACCAGAAAAGTTTAGCGTAGTTCAGTGATTCTCAACCAGAGTGCCACAAAATATTTGTAAGGGTGTCATGGGGTGTCTCCCAAGATTAGCACAGTATTGGGTGATTCACAAGATAAACCCAGAGATTTCAAATTGGAATCTGTAGTCTCAAAAACATTCTGATCTGTTGTGGTCTTCTTGAGTTCTTTGTAACAAAATAATTGCTCTCGTCTTTTTCTGTAGTAAAAAATGTATGAAAGCTAACAGTTGGTATTTTCACAGGCATGCCTTGAGCCTAAAAAATTAATTAGCACTGGTTTGATGGAAAAGTGACAACATTTTATATCATTTCTAACACGTTACAACATTTTTATGCTCTAATTTTGTATACAGTGCTGCTCGTGTTACTGGAATTCTCATAAGAATGAGGACTGCAGAAACTCTTGGGGCAAAAATAACAGTATGTTTATAGATTTTGGTTCTATGTCATATCTCTTCTTTACACAGCAAAATAATAGATACTAATAATATGTTGATTGTTTAGGTGAACACAGCAGTTGCTGTGCATTCAACAATAACTCATGCAAATCCTTGGACATTAGGACCCGTTTATTAGAAATCAGAATGTTAAATAGAACATTGATGTTCTCTCTTTCTCAAGCGCTCTGAGATCTTTAACTTACTGACAGGAGGGACCTTTAATCCAGTCTCTCAACCAAAGGACTGTATTTTTCAATGCAGAGTACCACAATATCCACATAAGTCCAGAAAGGATCTGTCAAGATTATCTAGTCTGACTTTTAGCTCTTTACCCAGTTATTTCTGTAGCTTTTGAGTTGCAATATATAGTGTGGCATAGCTTTTTGACAATATTTGGTTTTAAGAAGCTGCAACATAGGAATAATGGCCATTAGTTGATGGAGAGTAGATTCAGGCTGCATATCAGGAGGCACTACTTCACAGTCAGGGTGGCTGGGATCTGGATCCAACTTCCAAGGGAAGCGGTGCTTGCTCCTACCCTGGGGGTCTTCAAAAGGAGGGTAGATAGACACCTTGCCGGGGTCGTTTGACCCCTAGGATTCTTTCCTGCCTATGGCAGAGGGTCGGACTTGATGATCTGCTCAGGTCCCTTCTGACCCTACCAACTATGAAACATCTATATAAAGTGGCACCTACAGAAGCTGAAGTATAGTTAAAGTAAACCACACTTCTAATTGGCTTATCAAAAGGGTCCTTGGTTCCTATTTGGAAATCAAAGGAACAGTAATAAGTCAAAATGTGAACTCCTAGCATCAGTGCTCTAAGATAGTGACATATTAAGGGGCTGAACAAATTACTGCAGTTTTAGAGAAGGGCTAGGGAAGTAATTTGCTTCAGGAAATTTTGTAAATGTTATGAACCATTTGATATTATTCTAGTGGATTTAAAATGCCCTTTGTGAGGTAGGTGCTAAGTCATCTGTGGCTTGGAAGACTTCACAGATTCCAAACAGGGACTGATGACACTAGATTTGGGGGGATATGAATACTTCAAATCTGGTTTGGGTCATATCTCAGTAGATTTGGACAGAGTGGGAGGGGGTGTCACAAGACTTGTATGGCAGTTGCCTGACCCAAACATTAATATTTGGAAAGCATCTGGATTTTTAGTGCTTACAATGTAATTTAGAAGCTGAGCGTAGAATAGATTCAGCTCCATGTGATCAGATAGCTGTTCCCAGATTATCTGAAATTGCTTTGCAGAGCGCCAAAAATCCATGGACTACACTTTGAACGGTTACAAAATATTAAGAAACTTTAAAAAATCACCCAGCTGTTAAGAGTAGCAATTTATGTTTATAACCTCTAAAGTAAGAGAGCTTAGAAAAGGTCTTCCAAGTATAAACCAAGTTCAGTTTAACACTTACCAGTACTATGTGCAGTTAAAACACAAGCAAATGCATAGGTGAGCAGTTTAGCACATGTTAAATGCCATAGTAGTATTGCAAAGTTGGTCTCTTTAGGTGAGTATTATTGTAATGTACTCATTTTAATATATACTAACTTTAATACATCACAACATTACAATGATTTCTACCCGTTGCAAGTGAACGTGTGCCTACGCACCAAGATTAACAGGTTTAGAAATGGAAGTCAGAATCTCTAAGAAACAAGTAGCACATCTGCTCTGAATTCTATAAAGAGCTGAAGTAAGCGGACTCCTGAAGTGAGCTGTGGCATCCTGGAGTGTCTTGAGATCTTCTCAAAAGTGCCACAGGGTGCCATACAAATGTTTCAGCACTGTTAAGTCTGCAGATATGATTCACAAGATAAAGCCAGATTTCAAATAAGAATCCAGTGTCAGAAATACTCTGTCCTTCTGTGGTCTTTTCGACTTCCTTGTGACCAAAAATATTTCTCTATTTTTTTTCCTGCACTGGCGGGACGGGGGGAGTGAAAACCCAGAGCTGGAATTTTCTGAGGGGTGCATTGGGTCTGTCAAGGGGTGTCTCAAGTTTAAAGGCTGAGAGATACTGATATAAGACTTGGTACCAGGGGTGGATCCTGGGGGGTGCAGTTGTGCAATCACACCCCACTTTGATTCCTGCTCCACCCAAATTTAAGATCAACTGCCTACCATTGGCAGTAGCATTTCTACTTGGGTAGCAATGAAGGAGTCACTTGACATCATAGGTTATTGATTCCTTCTAAACACCTCATTCCACAGATGTTAATGACCCTCTCTCCTTTTTTAATAGTCTTGATGTTCCACTAATCAAGTTAAATTTTCTTCTGCAATTCTGCTGCCTATTAACTTCTCCTCTTAATGTAGCGCCTATTTCACAACCCTACAGACTATTTTAAACTCTAGGCAAAATATCAGCTCAGGTGTGGAAGCATTAACTTAGGGGAACATCAATTCGGGTGTAGAAATAACTTCCAGTGCAGCATTGAATGAACTGTCAAGAAGCTCAAGAAGGCTAGATTTTATTTTAGGAGTGTAGTTTGTAGATTTTATTTTATGAATCTGAAAGACATGTAGATTTAATTCTGTTGACATTAGGACTAAAGAATCAACATCTTTTCATTATTTTTGCCTATTTAGTCTATTTTATACATAATATATGCTATAGCCAATTAATGCATATTTCAATAAAGAGATATTTGCTTTTGCTTTTAACATTAAACTGAATAATATAGTTCTAGGCCCTAAAGTGTGTGTTGTGTTTATATGTGATCATATACCATGCTACCTGCCCCCTACCCTCCATATACACCTTTTAGGATCATAGATTGCCCATGTTTGTTGGGAATGCTGATAAAACTAGTGCCATTGTATCTACACTTCAAGACAAAATGATGTAAGAGTACCTTGCTACAATTGTTTCCCCAGCAAAATGTTTCTTAAAGGGTACACCAGACCTTAGTGTATTTTAATTTACTTGTACACAGACTACTACAGAAACCAAGGAGCTTTGATGCAGGTTTTAGATCAAACTTGTGATGGCAGTACCTAAGTTCGGTGCTTCCATGCAAAATATAAGTGGTCCACTAATTGTCAACAAGGTTTAGAAAGGCAGGCATCATTACAAGCATTTTAGATAGCTAAACCAGTGTGGTGGCTCTCAACCTTTTTAGGTTTGAGACACCCTTGGCTTGTCTCAAGGTACCCCTTAGAAAATCCTAACTCTTAGTTTTTACTCTTTTTTTGGACTATAGAAAAATAACAGAGCTGTCTTTCTGATTTTTTTTTTTTTGCAACAGAAAGACCACAGCTATGGATTTCTATTTGAATTCTCTAGGTTTATCTCGTGAATCACGTTGGAAAACCTAAGAGTGCTAACATTGTGTGGCACCCCATAGCACCCTTGAAAAGAACTCAAGGCACCCCAGTTTTCCGTCGCACCCTGGTTGAGAATTCCTGAACTAAAGGATGGAGAGGTTAAAGGACATGCCTAAGGTCATAGATATATAGTTAGTGGCAAAGCTGAGAATGCAAACCCCACATGCTCTAGTTCTTTACATTTCTAAGTATAAGACCACATTGAAGAAATTAATATCCTTTTCTGTTGGATGAACAAATTGTATCTAGTATATTTTCATGTCCAAAAACTCCCTTTTTCAAGAGCCTGTCTGGAACATTTTTTGCTAGCAGGTATTCAACATTGTTGATGCTTTACAATTAATAAATTTGTTGTTCCATAAAAAACCTAGCTTCAGCCTTAGCTGTCTTTTTTTTTTCCTTTAGACTAATAAAGCTACAAACCGTCCCATTCCCCTCTCCCTTCTCTGCTCCATAGCAGAATGTTAATTCTTTTTAGCAGCTCAGCAAACTCAGACAGCACTGCAGGTGATAAAGAGCTCTAAAAGAGAATTAATAATCTTCATAGTCTTTTTCCTGCCCTCGCTCCAAAAAGGTTACAGAATTAGTGGGAAAGGGTATTTTAACCATGATTATTATATGGCTTTAAAATACAGAGGGCAAATGGAGCTTTCTGACTGTCTCATTAGCAAGTAAATGACTGATAGTTATTGTGTCTAGTTCTTCTGCATAAGGAGTAATTGCATAGATGCCAGTAACAACCAGTATATTTATCAAGCTAATTTATTTCTCTTCTTAGTGTCTTACTGATTTTAGTGACGCACAAGAGAATTGTCCCATGTCTAAAGCATGGACAAGCATTTGAAAAATTAGGTTGTATTCCCTGCTCTACTACACCCTTCTTTGTGAGGTGGCCAGGGTCTTTCATCTGAAAAACAGGGAAAGCAGGAGTATTTTGAGACTTAATTATGTTTACAAAATGGCTCGGGATCCTTGGAGGGAAGGCATTACAGAACTGAATGCTGTCCCCCAAGTCCTCTCAGTTTAGGGAACCACCGGCTTTATTTGGGAATCCAGGCAGCCATGGAGAGTTACCCGCGCTCGGATTCGTTGTCAGCACTGAGCTGTCTATTGTAAAAGATGTACAATAAAACTTGGAAGATTGTCCAAATGTAAATGCTGCCTTAGCAGATGATTCCAGCAGTAGTGAACACAGTGAGCATGTAACCAAACTTCAGAAAACTAACTGGACACAAGGCTTTTATTTGATTCCATCCAAACTGTGCCTCTGCTATTATATCACTAAGGCATTCAAGCAGTGCCTGTATTATTCCTTGGCTGGCTGAAGTTACTTGGCCTTGGGCCTTGCCTCTTCTACTATATTCCCACCTCCAGAGAAGAAGTTTGAGATTCTAAGCTAGCGTCTGCAAGAAGAACTAGGGCTGTATCCAGACGAGCATGGCCATGCGGTATGTGTCCTGCAGACATGTCTGTGGCGCCACATACTGCACGTTCAGTTGTCCTCTGCACTGCAAGGCAGCATGCAGGGGGGTTGACTCATGAATATCCAGGGGTCAAAAAAACTGGTGGGGAGGAAAAAAAAAAAGCAGAGCAGCACATGCCACTCAACCAGTGCCTGGCCAGCTGGAACCACACTCCACTGCTGGCCAGGCTCTGTGTGGCAGGATTGCTGCTGCTGCAGCCCTGGGAGGGCCCCAGGACCCTAGGTAAGCACTGGGCTGGCCCCAGCCTTCTCTACTCCACCCAAGGTAACTTGCTGCATGCCAGAGTATGTGTGGCATGGACATTTCCTGGGGACAACTAGCGGCGGCACAAGGTGGTCCCCAGGGAACCAAACATCCATACGCACCTGGACATGGCATATAGATTTCTAGGGTTGGAAGAGACCTGGTAGATCACTGAGTCTGACCCCCTGCTCCAGGCAGGAAAGAGTGCTGGGGTTAAGTAAACCCAGCCAGATGCCTGTCTAATCTCTTCTTGAACACCTCCAAGGTAGGGGAAAGCACCACCTCTCTTGAAAGCCCATTCCATATTTTGGCAACCCTTACTGTAATTAATTTCTTCCTTGTGTCCAATCTAAATCTATTCTCCTTCAGTTTGTGGCCATTATTTCTGGTAACCCCAAGGGGCGCCCTAGTAAACAGAGTGTCCCCTATTCCCTGCTGACCGCCCCTGATGAGTTTGTAGGCAACCACAAGATCGCCTCTCAGCCTTCTCTTCTCTTGCCTAGGAGTCTTTCTATGCATATCTAGCATCTCAAAAGGTTCCACAGCTAGATATTAACTGTTATGCAAAGGGCCTTTAAAAATGATGCAACTCCTGCAAGCTTGGAAGATCTTTCAGTTGTTAACAAAGTTTCCAGGTTCATTAATTGAGTGTGGCACGATATTCCCTTAATGTCTTTCCCTGGGTTACTTGTCATCTTTAAGGACAGGAAATGATTTTACTAGAGTAGTTTTCCTGATTTTAGGAGCCCAATGATATTTGAACAGAATAAAAAATTAAAAACTTTTTTGGAATAGACTTGAGAATTCTTGCCTTCCCACATTTTAATGGAATCAGCATGGGAGATATTAATCCTAAATGATCCTACTCTTATTGTTTATTGATTTTGTAACATTTGATGTTGACACAATAGCCTTTTCTCTGTGTGAGGATTTTTGTTCTGTTTGTTGATACTCCTAGGTCCCAGTGGTGTGTGTTTTGTCTTGTTGTTTATATGCATTTGATAAAAAAATTTGAAAATCTTTTTAATGAGCTACAAAAACTTCTTGGAATAATATTTGGTTTTAGAAAGCATCTTCCATACTATTGAAACCAAAAAACCTTTCACATCACTTAACTGGATGCTGGCAATCCAGTGCCAACTTGTTCAATACAAGGCAGGATGGAATTGCACCTTGTAGACTAAATTGGAGGGACAGCTTTTCAATAGCAACTCTCAGCTTTAAATAATACAAGCTTTTAATTGTAACGTGTATCATCTGTGTCCAGACTAACTTGACTTTTTTCTGTGGCCCTTCAATGTCAGCAGTGCTAAGCCTTATCGGAGCATCTCAACAAAAGTTAACTTGGTACTTAAATAGAATCATGGAATAGGAGGACCAGAAGGGACCTGTAAGATCATCGAGTCTGGTCCCCTGCCATGGGCAGGAGGTAATTGGGTTCAAACAAGCTCCGCAAGGTGCTTGTCCAACCTCCCCTTGAACACCTCCAGGGATGGTGACTGCGCCACCTCTGAGATTCTAGGTACCCTTACAGAAAATAAGTTTTTTCCTTAAATAGTTGCACATGTATCATTTACTCAGGATTGTCTATTATTAACAGCATAATTAATAAAGGCACAAATATCTGTCTCTCCAGAGAGAACCTGCTGTTATTTGCTCCTAGATTATCAGTGTATGGTGTAGCTACAATCTTCCTTGCTGATAACATATCACCACCAGTACCATTTAGGAGCTGAAAGCCACTTCTAGCATAATGGAAATTTCTACTTTCTCTAGGGTGACTCACTAATTAGTTAACCCCTGGGACACTCTGTCCAGGGTGTAGAAACTTCCTGTTCCAATTTTAAAACATACAGGAAGAAATTATAGCAACAGAGAAAATGTGGGGTTTTAACTCCTTTTTATCCTTCTTGTAGGAAGCGTGTTGTCTAACAGTATAGATGTATGTTAAATGGTTGAAAAAATATCACCAAATAGATCCATTGAGAAGAACCAATTTCCTTCTTCCCTTGTAGTAGGAAAGCAGGTGGGGGGACTGTCTTATGCCCAGGTAGTGGTATTTAACACACGTGCTTTTAATGAGTGACAGGAGTATTTAAATACCAAATTACTTTGGAGTTTCACCATACCAGAAGAATGGGAAGTCATAGCAGGCATGGAGAAGCCAGTAGTGTAAAAGTACCTGAATATTTCTGATCATCAGCAAACCAAAGAATTGAGAAAGTAGGCATCTTTGGTGTGTATTGACAATCCTTAAAATTAAGTTATGAAGCCATGGTGCCTTGGGAAGGGAGAAGAAAACAGGCTTGGTTTAGGGCCATGGTCCTTCAGTCTGTATTCATGTACTGGAGACTGGTTGGGACTTGGGACAGGAATTATCCTCCTTATCTCTACTATGTCTTTGGGTGGTGCACATGACCGTTAGGCATCTTGGAAAAGCTGGCTGTGGCTGAGTCAATCGTCAGGTTATAAAAAATGTGAATCCACTACCTGAAATGGTGACAACTTATCAGCAGAAGAACAAGTTGTCCCATGTAGCCTTATGAAGCTGCTATAAACCTCTTTGGATTCTCTCTCGCAGTGCATGCCTACAGCTAGTTTGCAACTCCTGAGTTTAGATACTTTGTCCTTAGAGCTTTATAGAATCCTAGTAGTTTCACTGTCCAGAAGTTATTGCCACAAGGACTTTTCCCCCAAGCTTGTATGTAAGGTATCATTCTATGTAATTGTTGAAGGTCCATGTGCTGCTTTATCTCCAGGGTGACTTGTGGGAAGATCTTTCCTTAACTACTTCAGAGATTCATATCCATGTTGCTGTGACTTTTTTTTTCCCCACTCCACCCCTGTGCATATGTTTAGACAATAAAATGTAGTTAGACCTGCTTGTTGCTTAACAATTGTCCTGTTACTAATCAAGTCTAGAAGTCTATCTTCTGGGGTTTGGCTTGGAGACAGAAGGTGGTTATAACACTGTGACAGACATTGGAATTCCCCATGTGGAAAACTCAGTGAGGAGGGAGCAATGAATATTCATTTGTACAAAGGGAAAAGCTGCTTTAGGGAAGCTGTTTTACATATGGGTTATTTTCCAGGGAAAGTGGCTCCCTAGAAGTGAACAGCTTGCCTCCTGGGACTGTGAAGCAGGTGTAATATCTTTAACCTTTTTTCCTTGGTTGGGAGAGGAGTTGCAGAAAAATGCTCCCCTTCATTCCAACCTTGGCTGCTTTAGTTCTGACTGGCTACAAAACAGAGTTTTTTAACAGGTAAAGGACTGCTTGTGTGTTAATGACCTTTCTGAGTACCAAAAGAGCTCTTAAAAAGAGACAATATGCAGTTGATGTTTTTCAGCTTCAGTTTAAAATAAAGAGCTGTAGCAACCCAACACTTGACAAAGTACGATGCTGTGAACAAATGCTTACCACATCATAAGCAGGAGGAGGGAGTTCTATGGCAGTAACTATACCACATCTACAAACGTAATAGATACTCTAGAAAACATAAAATCAGAGCAAGCCCCTGCCTGGAAAAGCTTACAACCTACAGTGCATGCAGGGCAGGGAGGAGTGGGGAGGGGACAGACAAGGTTGCATTAGTGAGATCATGGAGTGAGTAATTCAGTTCAGGTATATTGCTTGGTAAAGATTACGATGCAAATATCTTCTAGTTAATACTTTATAGGTTTCATGAGAGGTAAACTTTGTAGAGGGAATTGAACAAAGAGAGTGCAGTAGGTAGATTGTCAAGGACTTTCCATAGGGAAGGGCAGCATGGGAAAAACTGCCTGTGGGGTAGGGAAGAAGAAAATCCTGGCAACCCAAACAATATGCAATGGTTGCCTGTAGGAGTCTCGAAAAATAAAATGTTGTCATCCTCTTGCAAATGCCTGACTTGCCCTTAAAGATGGGTAGGGCATTGAGGACCAATAACATTTTGGTGGGGATGTAGATGTAAGATCTACTTTGGAACATAGGACTGGAAGGGGCCTGCTTGGGCCATCCAAGACCATCTTTTACAACGGCAGAGTACAACTAATCCGAGGATTCCCCCAAACCTCCACTTCAAACTTGCACACACAACTACAAGGCACAAAGCCAGACCTACCAGAAATACCCTACCACACTAGCAAAAGCAGGAGAGATGAGGATGCTGCAGTTATTGCAGTGGCAGAGCATTGGAAGTATTTGGCTGGAATATACTCAGGATTCTAGGACGATGATCGTATCCCTCACAATAGAGTGGCAACAGATGTCTTTGCCAATCTGACATATGTGGGGACAAACTGAATTGTTTCCTTTCAAACTCTTGTGTAACCTGGTGTGCTTTTTCTGGCCAGCTGGATACCAGGAGAAAAGAAACTAATGAAAATTCAACTTTGGGCTCAACCTTTCTATTAGCTCTCCTAGGAAAGCCATTTTGGGCAAGGTGCCTGTTACCTGCCTAAGGAGACCTTTAAATTAGCTGTGGTGGCAGAGAGAAAAGAGCAGATACCCAGCTGAATTGGCAGTAACCAGTACAGTGTGTTTGGAGGCTGTGTGGCACAGAAGGGAAATATGACTTCCAATAAACTAAGCTAATGTTTCATTGAAATATAAGTTGATGATCAAGACAGAATCCCATTGGAAAAGGAAGAAAACAATAGGGAAAAAAGAATGGAAAAAGCATGGAAGTGAAGAGGCATCACACAAGTTAATGAAGGATATTTTATTTAGACTTCTCCAGGGAAAACCCCCTGAAGTTGTACCTAAAAGGTGGCACCTGCTTATTGGTTACTCTAAGTAAGTTAGTAGGGCAGATATTTAAAATGTTCTGTGCTGCAGTAACAGGAGACTTTTCTCCTCAACTTCTGAGGCCTTTGAGTAACTGTTTCCTTTTATCCAGTAGGTAAAGATTATCAGCAATCTTGGGCCTCCCTTCGGTCGTGGGAATTGGTCATTTGGTTTCTAAATGCAGCCTGAGTCTGCAAAATATGAAGAGGAGATGCCTTCCCTGTTCTGGGCCTTGGATCCTGTCTTTTCCACATTTGCAAGACTCTACATTAAGGATATAAAGGAAATGAGAGAATCTAAGCAGGTTCCAGGTATGTATACATGCCCAATTACCGCAATATCCAGAGAAGAAATTGGCTTAATTAGTGTTGCTGTAGAACGGTTTGGACATTAAAAGTAGCAGTCTGGTGTATATCCAAGGATCTCAAAGCATATGATAAAGGCTAATGGTATTTCCACGCCCCTGTGAAGCAGGTCATCCTTCCCAGTTTACAACCTGGAAAGTCTGAGAGACAAAAGTGAAATAACTTATCTTAGTTAATAAATAGTTTCAATTTCCAGCCCTGCTTTTAGGCTACCTTGATGTCCTCTTCATTGTTCCCTGTCACTTAAAGCAAGCTCTAAGTTGAAGAAGCTTATTTTGCAGTCTAGAAAACCTGCACTTCCCCATATGTGTGTTGGGATCTAATCAATTTTAATTGTACAAATGTTGTTTCCTCTGGTTTTATCCTTGCTCTGTATCATTTAACAGTATTTTTCCTTTTAAAAGATTTCTCACCTCTTCTGGCCAAATTAGGTAGTAAGAAATATTAAGCTTTTTTCTGTTTGATCTCTGAGTATCAATGAGGGATACCCCATGTATTTAGACAGCCTTGCAGTCTGTTCTAGTTCCTAGGCTGAATCTTGCACCACACCTTTTATTTCCTAGTCATTGTTGGTAATTGTATGCTTTGCTGTCCATTTCCTGCTGGATTCCTGCCAGCATCTCTCACATACATACATTTTCTAAAGAGGTATGAGGCTGACCTTGGGCTGCTGTTTTCACTAGGAAGAACTTAAATGGGCTGCTATTTCTTATATTGTGGTGGGGTTTATATACATCAAACTGAGACAGGCCAGGCAGGATGTAAAACTTTTGTGTGGGGATAGGAAGGAGATGAATAAAGGAAGGAAAAGACCCCTAAGGGAAGTGTGAGTTAATCAGGAAAACCAGCCAGTCCTCACTGGCGTTTTCTGAGGGGGGCCAGATGCATCTGCTTAGCCCCTCGAATAAAAGAAGGTCCTTTGTTTGCTTTGCCTTGAAGCAAGACTCCAGGTTGTGGTTTTTATATGTACTTTTTCTTAACATCAGGGATATTGCTACTGTCTATCTGGAAAGCAAGACTAGCTTTGTTATGCTCCCCTGACAAGTAGTGTTTTTGTCTTCAGGGACTTCACGGCATATGCTAAGTTGAGTGCATTTATTTCTCTGAAAATAGTGTGGGTGCAAATAGGCAGATACTGTTAACATTTTGTATAAGAATGATTATGGTAGCACCTGTAGGAATGGGACCCTACTAGTGCTGTGCATATGCTTAATGAAAAGCAGCCCAAATAGTTTAACTGGTTATTTTTTAATCCTTTCTGTCTTTAAAAAAAAAAGTGCAGAGACTGTTTATTTGTTCTATGTATTTTCTTCCCTTAGCACAACGGACCTCAAGTTCAAGTTTAAGACTCCAGGTGCTACCACAATGCAAACAGTAATTAACAGTTCATAGGCAAAGAGTAAGAATTGTGAGCATCAGCAGCCATCTTCTCTTTGTTCTTATAATGGCCTAGACAGCTACAGCACATAACCCTTTCATCCTAAATATCACTCTCATGTATTTCTCATTTGGATAACTATATGACCTTTTACTGATGAGCAATCCCTTCTCTGCTTTAGGAAGATCTTCACTTTTTTGTCATTAATCATCTTTTATAAGATGTTCTTAAGGAAGCAGTGTCTGTCCATGCCAATCTGTCAGGCTTTCAAATTTGGAGCATGCAGCTTTTACCTGTTTCCTGTGGAAATGTTATTTAAACACACAAAGCCTTTTGCTGTCCTGGTTATTTTATCAGACTCTTCAGTTGATGTACAGATGAAAATTCATGGAACAGACAAAATCCTGACTCCTGTACCTTTCTTTTGGTGCAGCACATGTGACCAAATGAAATGCCTTCTGGTATGTCTTCTTCAACTACAGCAAATCTGATTGTAATTGAAGCATGAACAAACAAGTGTCTTCTGATGACAGAGGATGGGGGAAGGAAGTATAGACTTGCCAAAAGTTTCCTTCTATTAATGGGTCTGCTAAAGACCAGATGATGCTAACTATGGAATGACTGAGATTATATGAAGAGTTATAACTAAGAGCAACCGGAGGAAATTAGGAAGCGTAAACGAGCTATCAGGAGAAGCACTATGACAGCAAAATTTGTTAGACTGTAGAGCAGCATCCCAGGGCCAAGGATGGAATTCCCATCTCTCAGAGTATTTATAACTGGACTATATAAATTGCTAGAGAATCTACTATATGAAATGATCCTGTGCTGGTCCCTGAGGAGACAAACTAAATGACCTAATAAGTCTTTTTCCATTTTTAACTGCTAAGATTCTGTAGAACAATGACTAATCCCTTAGAACAACGCCAGAGAAAATATGTAAGCCCAGCCAGTTCTTCTGCCTGCTCTAACTGATGACAAGAAAGCTGAAAAACCACCCAGATAAAAGTAGAAATTGGATTGCCCCAGAGGCCTTGAAATAAGAGTGGGTGTCAAACTCAACAGCAATACATAATTACAGCATGGAAATGAGCCTGTGTCTGAGAGTTGCTGTACGGCAAGTTAGATCACTGACATTGCATGGTGAAAGCAGCTTATCAACAAGGAAAGGAAGCTACAAAATAGCAAAGAAGTTGATTTTACTTGATTTTAGTAGTAGCAGCCATTAAAGATACCATACTTGGTACTGCTTAGTTTTTATAAAGATCAGAGCCTATCTGTGTCCAACCCATTAGAACTCTGCCAAGACTTCCTGCAAAATTAATTCTTGTCCAACTGAATATATAATGTAGATAGTTATTGACTGAGACAATCCACGCACTTTACACAGGCCTGTGAGTGACTGGCAGTCGCTAATAGATGTTGATTGCTACCAGTCTGAGCCGAACTTGAAGCAGTGAGCTAGAGCAGAAAGGCTCTAGCTAGGCTTCTAAGCCGGCTGTTAATAGTTTTTATTGAACAACATATAACAGTATTACACCTTGCAAAGAACTGCATGTAAATGCTGCTTACATTTCAGTGAATGGGAGTTTCCTGTGTGTCAATATAAGGGTGGAGTGTCTGGGTTATATTCCTGGCTTTATTCATTAACTTGTCTGTCTCACATTTATGTTCATTTCACAGACAGATACCAGTGCACTGAGCACTGCCTGTGTGCTCCGAATTGTATAAGTAGGCAGCAAGACGCAGCCCACATCCTGCAAATTTATAGCAAAACCAAAATGAAATACTTGCCTCTCTTTCATGGGTTTTGTAAGGGTTAGTTAATGTTTATAAAGCGCCATGAGCAACTTGTAAGAGTTTCCGTAGGGCCATTACTTCTTATTTGATTACAATCAGAGAGAGAAGACGAAAGTGGACAGACCAGTTAAATGCTCCCCACTTTGGCCCTGAATTAGCCATGTGACAAATGCACCAAGCTCTAAAATGACAGCACTGGATACATCCTTGAAATATATGGTGGCTGTTTAGCAGCAAAGCTCCCACATAAGAGCAGCATGGCTGAACACGTGTGTGAAACCTTGAAAACTTGTCTTGGTCTCTGTAATGTGAAGAAGTTAATTCCAGGCCCGTTTTGAGAATCCTGGCTATGTAGGGCAGATTCTTTTGGGACTTTCAGTTTTTATATTTTTAATACAGAATATTAACTGACTTCCTGACTACTCTCTGTATGCTGAAGTGCCCTTGCTTCCCCTGATAAGAGCAGGATTTGTCTGAGTGTCTTGATGCAAAGCTTTTGCTCTCCACTCCCTAGTTCTTTTCAAAGTGCTGCCTGTTAGTTGCCAGCTGTGTTGGAAGTGGCTGCATTTTGCTGGGGCTGCAGTTTTTCAGAATCAAAGAAAATGCATTCAATTAAAATTCCTCATCTATGGATTATCTTCTATCTCTTTGTAGTTTGTTGGTTTGCTAATCTTTGTGTGGTGTATTCTGTGGCTGTATGTATGGTTTATCACCACCATTTTTTTACTTAGCCATTTTTATTTTGATTTTTCTGATGGAGGTAATAGTGATATGATGGTGGTTTTACTCTTTAAGTGAGTGCTGATAGTTATGACGCTTCTTTCTGTTTTGGCCATATTTGGTGCTTAGGATTTGTATTCCAGTTCTATTTCACCGATGCACAGAAATAGTCTGGAATAATTCTGATATATCAATGCAATAGGGGAAGTGGTATCCTTTTCTTTTTTGTCAAGTGTTGTTTCTCAATTAAAATGCCTATCATTAAAAGAATTAGAAAGTTCCTAATTTAATTCCTTTTGTAGTTTTATACATTTCAGGGTGTGAGCTATAGTAGTTGGTAATTTGTCTTCATGGCTGCATCTCATGCTCCAGAGACTAAGATTTTGTTTGGTTGGTTCAGCCAGTCTCTGATCCTCTTGGTAGTGAATAGTTGTCCAAAGATGTTGGGTTTTTTTACATTATGAAGGCTGTCTCTGCTAGAATTTTCACAGTAGTACTGAAAGGGCGAACAACCCATATTTAGTTAAAAGAGTATTTGCTCTGAAGCTTAGTTAAGACTTGTGCTGCAGATGACAGCTTGCAAGGAAGGTGTCTGATTGAACTATGAGAGTATGCACAACGAACTATATCTGGCTTCAGAAGCAGGTGGGAAAAGTGAACGTTTCTTTTTTTTGATCCAGGGACTGTTTTTGATGCAAGTAAAACGTTGGCTAATTTTAAAACTCCAGTTAAATGTCAGAGGATCGTCTTTCTACAGACCAAGTGCATAACCGGGGAAGGACTCTTGCAGTATTTGCTTATAGTTAACAGGAATTTTCTGTCTCTTTGCAGGCATATTCTTTTACAATGGACATCCAGTACGACAGGTTGATGTTCTTGGGACCGTGGTTCTAACAAAAGAGCGAGATGCTTTTTATAACTACGGAGGTAAGAAAAAATGTGTTTGTCTTTCTCCACTTCCTGGCCTCCAACCTTGGTAACCAACTGAATTTAAATATAATCTCATTGGACGGGGTTGCTGTTTGTCCTCAAGATATATAGTACACCTCTGAAATCTTGACACACTTTGCAAGAACAGGAAAGTTACCCACCCGCATTTTACTGGTGGGAAAACTGAGGAGAAGTAGCCAAGTATCTCACTTGAGGTCTCACAGCAAGTCTGCGTTCTATTCCTTGCATTTACATTGGAGTCCAAATGCCCATTCTTACCTATATACGCAGCACTCTTGTTTCCTTTTTTTGTCAAGTGAAAATAGATCAGAAGATTTCTGTATACTAGAAGTGATGTTCCCTTTCTGTGTCCTGAAACAGTAGGGATCCTTCATAATTTTCCCCTTGACTCCTGTGTCTTTAAAATTCTGGCCCTAAAGTACTTGTGTCTAAACACCTTTAAAAGTTTAGGGAAAGACAGACAACCAATAACTCTAACTCTCTTCTCAGTTCACTCAAGCCATTTTTCATCTGGGCCAAAAAGCCATTCTTTAATGAGACAAGCCTTCCCTTTCTACCTCAGAGCCACAAAATGTTTATGCTTCCACAGGGCACATGGCACTGCCCATACCTATGTGAAGGTGGCCACACTCCCCTGTTTTCTTTCAGCTTCAAACATTGTTATTAGTGTGGACACTGTCTGACAAGATTACCTCTTTTCCATGCCCTCACACTTTCCTGCGTGGCTCTCATGCTAAGTGTACATCTATACCATCATGTGGAAACAGGCCAGAGTGGAATAGCTGGCACACCTGGAAATAGAAAGGGTGGGATGGGCACTAAGGAGAACTGGGACCAGTCACTGTTCTGCCACAGATTTCCCATATGACTTTTGGCAAGTCATTTATTGTCTCTGGGCTTCAGTTCCTCATCAGTAGAATGGAAATAATAGGTCCTGCCTTGCAGGTGTTCTGTGAAGATAAATTACTTTAAAGATTGAGACCCTCAGACATCATGGTAATTGGGGCCAAGAAAGATAAGAGACAGCAGGCAAGAGAGAAGAATGATTGAACATCACCTCAGACATTTCACAGTGTGATCTACCTGCTTTTTTGAAAAGGGTTGAGCAGGTTTGGATGGTGCTGCAACTGAAACACAGTACCAGTGCTTACAAAAATATCTGTAGGCAGGTTGGGGGTCCTCACCGTGTTGTCAGCATGCAAACTAAGGCTGTGGACAAATATACCTTTCACTGCTTTAAAAGGGAAGGGGGAGCTGCCAGTTAGGACCACACATGCGGTGCAATTGTTGTGCCTGCTTCTGTGGTGATACAATTAAGCTAAATCGTTGTAGTTTTTACCTTGTTCCCTTCACTTGTATCACTGCAGAATCTGCAGAAGTATCTTGTGTTGTAACTGTTTATATTGGTATGGATGGGTATCAATACAGTCAGTATGTCTGTCTATACCTTAACTCAAGATACCTGTCCAGAGAAGGAAAAAGGAATAAAAATGAAAGACCATCATGAAGTTAGGTGGGTTTACGGCCTTGTATGTTCGATCAGCATGGCTCTCTGTCAGCCTGTTGTCCTTGTACATCTAACTTGACTCTGTTCAAACAGTTCTTAGTTTAGCTCTCAGGCTACCTGCCAGGCTGCCCTTCCCTGTCCTGTCCTCAGTCTCCTCAGCTGACTTCACCCCTGCAAGTTGCAACTTCTTAGACCATTTCCTGATCCCAGCCCTTGCATCTCTCAGCTAAGCAGGCTTTCTGATTGAGGAAGGCAGGGAGCAAGTGTTGCATCAGCTGGAATGCGTCATTCTGTTTTGTAGTCATCCTCTTTCCTTCTTTTGAAAGTGGCTTACAAAGGATTCCCTCCCTGAAGTACTTCAGTTCTTTCTCTAGTCAAAAGACTTGAAAGTCTCAGCCCTGCATAGGTGAGAAGCAGGATTTGTTTGGTAATCTCTTTCACTGGATCAACTATGTATTTGGAAGAAATTTTGCACAAGCTTTTGGGCACAAAATGTCTTTCCTCCAATCACCAGCAATTGGTACCCTGAGACCAGTCTTGGTTGAAGCATCTTGATACTACCATAACAAAATGATACTCGGCCCAATTCTTGCTGCAGAGTTCATATGAATTCGTAAATGTCTTGATATAATATCTGAAGACCTTCTGTAGCAGTAGGTGAAGCAGTAGGTTTTGCTCGTTGCAGAGAGGAAACCCAACTAACCAAATCGTTGTTTTATTCTAATACAGCAGTTCCTGTATCTATTTAGAACTGCTGAAATATCTGCCTACACAGCGGTTCCTGAGAGGAGTAGCTATGGGACAAGCAGGCTTACCGTGAAAGCTCTGGAGCTAATTTATGAATGCCACATCTTGACTTGATTATGGGGCTTGTACTGTGAGAATATCTTGGACCAGATCAGCGGGGAAACCGGAAGGCGAGACAATGACTTGAAATAAGATCCCTTCAACTTGTCAGACTGTTACAAAACACCTAGGAGTTAGTGCAAGGGCTTTCTGCTTTGGTGCTCTGCTTGGCCCCCCGCAAGCCCCATCAGCCTAGTTCTGATCTGTAGATTCAAGGAAAACTGAAAACACAAAGAATTCAAACTTTGCTTGATTTAAAGACAGGCCTTCCTGGACAGGGACAGGGAGAGCTAAGGGATCCCTGAAGTTGGAGTGTCTGGAGAGTGGGATCGGGATGAAGTTTCTGCTGAGGAATGGTGGGTCTTTAGGATAAAGAGAGAGACATGCATTGTGTTGGTGGCTGTAAAATCCTATTCCTCTTCTGCCAGGCTTTGTTGCTCTGGTTGAACAAGCATACTTCTCTGTTAACCTCATTTTTTTTTTTTTTTTTTTATATTACACAAGCACTCGGTGGTCTCAAATCCACACTGAGGTTTGTGCTTTGCATGCAAAGACATGGTCCAGGCCCCAAGGTACTTGAAATCCAAAATGTTAAATGGAAGTAATTCTTTCCTATTGCAAATGAGGTTTCATAAGGCCTAATTAACAATGGAGATCCTTGGATAAAAAGGGACCTACAAGTGCCAAGTAGCATAATAGGCAGCATTTGTTTCAGTGTTTATAGTTGCTTTTGCTTGTGCTTTAAACAAAACATTTGCAGTGAGGCATATTGTAAGGGATGTGGTGTGGGGGATGCTGTGAAATGAAGAAAAACTAAAGGGAGGTATACTTTTTGGCAGGTGATTCAGAATAAGATCTGAATCACAATATTTAGGGGGAAAATAATCAAAGATCTTGTCCTGTTAGGGCAGAGCCAAAGCACTGCTGATCTAACATGGGCTCTGCTTGTTTGATTTTCATACCAGAATGCCAAGACCCCTTCCTCCTCCCTGCCATCTAATTATTGCAATTCTCTTACAGTGGATGACAGCACGGGTGTTATTCACTGCCTCTGCTGGAAAAGTCCCAGGGAAGTAGAAAAGCCTTTGTCAGGTAACATACAACTGCACAGTACTTTGTAGCTTTGATTTAATACTTCTGCCTGCATGTTACTTGGATCCGATCATAAATTATCAAACCAAGAGAAAACTATGTTCACAGATCTGAAAAATACTTAGTAGCACGTCTATAGCCTGTATCGGCCTGGGATGCTGATGCCCTAGCATAGCCTCCCCATAGTGGACTCTCTGTGTTGTTGCCAGTGGTGATGCCAACAAAAACACAGCGCTCATTCTTTCTCTGGGCAGGGTAGTGTTTCAGTTTTACTGTGCAAAGTTGTTCAAAAGATCTTCTTCCTATGTGTCCCTTTTGTGACATCATCTGGTGATGAAATATCCTGGACAGTTGCCAGTTGTTACAACTGCATTTTCCAAAACTAACCAGTTGACTTCCTTATACAGGCTCCATCCTATCCATTTATAGTACAAATAACTTGTCAGTTTATATGGATGTTTTTCTCAAGTTCCTGTATGCATGTGCCATTGACAACTAGCTTGCAAGTAACCTATAATAGATTGAAAATGCAAAATAAGTAGTTCCAAATGCATCAAGTGGTGACTCATTTCTTGCCAACAAGCACTAGTGAAATAAGTCATTAATGTCTAGCTTTCTCTCCTAAACAACCCTTTCCCCTTCCTACTCATCCAGCTATTTTACATTTACGAATTCTCAAAGATCAGAAATATGGGGAAAGTCCCTACTTTGCATCAGATCAGGTTCACTTCAGCAGGTTTAGGATCAGGCCTATATCTCTCTTGGTGTCAGTTATACACAAGGAGCAGAACTCTCTGATTATCTAAATGAATTAAGCTCTGTTGAGCTCATATACAACAACAGAGCATATTGTTTTATGTTGTTAAAACAATGATTGCATAAGATGTCCATTGATTATACCTTATCACCAGATTAAATTAAGCTCACAACGTGGAATATGGAAGGTGAATTAAAGTGAAGCTTCATCTGGAGTACTGTGTCCAGTTTTGGGCCTCATACTTTAAGAAGTATGTGAATAGATTTGGAAGAGTCCAGTGCAGAGCAGTAAAATGATTAGGGGCCTGGGAGGCAAGATTTTTAAGAAGAACTAGACTAGAACTGAAAGAACTAGGGTTAGTCTGGAGAAGAGAAGACTGAGGGGGGATTTGGTAATAGTCTTCAGATACTTGAAGGCAATTAGAGAGAGGACGGAGATGGGCTTTTCTCTGTGGCCACAGGGTACAAGGACTAGAAACAATGACCTCAAGCTGCAGCAGGGGAAATTGAGGCTGGAGATTAGGAGGAACTTTCTGATTCTGAGGGTGATCAAGCATTAGAACGGGCTATGTAGAGAAGCTGTGGAATCTCCATTCTTGGAAATGTTGAATAGCAGGATAGACAAACACTTGGCTGAGATGGTTTAGTCAGGGACAATCCTGCCTTGAGCACAGGGGCTGAATTAGATGACTTAGTGAAGTCTGTTCCAGCCCTTCTTTCCTACGATCCTGTGGTCTACTCTATCAAGAGAACAAATGCCAGGGGAGAGAAGAATAATTAAAGCCAAAGGTTCAGGGAAATTTTGACACAAGAACAAATGGACATAAACTGTCCAGGAATAAATTCAGGCTGAAAATCATATTTTTAACCATCAGAGGAATGTGGCTCTGGAACAGCCTTCCCATAGGACTAGCGGGGCAAGAAACCTAACTAGCTGTCGGAAGGAACTTGATCACTTTATGGAAGGAATAATATAACAAGGCAGCTCACAGGAGCAAGAACTTGCCTTTAAAGAAACCTGCTGGAAAATCAAATCCTATAATGTCAGGTTTTTTAAAAGGGAGCCCTTGTCTGTAGTTTTTGATCAGTAACCCCTTTCCGTTTGTAAGATGCACTGCGTTTGGTAAAATCATCAGTTGGAGGTAACAGAAAGACTTTTTCCAGCCTGTTCCAGTCATAGTTGGAGTGTAAAAGCTAATTAGGTTTTAAGTATTAAGGTGTGGGCTTGACTCTTACAGAGCGGTGTTACATAAATGTGGTGTCATCACAGGCACAAAAGCCTTTGACTCGTTTCAGATGACTTGGGCTTTTGTTTTATACAAGGGCTTGATTGACAGCCTGCAACATGCTACCCATTTTACAATCGGTATTTTTTTTTGATGTTTTGAAGCAGAGTTCAGTGTGTTCATGGTGAGAACTGTAGCTGCTATCTCTCCCTCAGGAACCAAGCTGAACAGTTTTAAATAAAAAACCCCCCTAAAATTAGTAAAATGGCACTTTGCGGCTTTGTTGGCTGGGAGCTTCAGTCCACCCTTTTTTGTAAGATGGAGGCTCAGCAAAGGTCTATCTTGAGAAAGGTACAAGGAGAGCAGCGCTCTTGAGGCCTACTCTATATGACACAACATTTGCTATAGAACTCCAGTTTTGCGGTAAAACTTTGAGTACATCCATGCCAAAAGACCTTCTTCACTAGCAGAGCCCTCCACCCTGCCAGCAGAGTTACTCCACTTTGACTGAACATAGTAAGACTTCTTCCAACAGAAGGTGTGTGTAGATATTCCTATGCCTTCTCTTGGGTGCTACAGGGCCCTTCATGCATGCTATCAGCCACCTGATGTCTGCCCTCAGAGCCTATGGCCGTGAGTGAGGGGTTTGGTCTAGATATGACCTATGCTTATCTCTCATCTCCCCACAGCTTTTGCAACTCAGGCAAGTACATCTAGCAATCTGGCTCTGCTTGGACATGTGAAGAAGCTCCAGGAAGTGGTGCATCAGAAAACCAAGCTGGAAATTGGGGATGTTGTCAGAATCAGAGGTCATATACGGATATACAGAGGGCAGCGAGAAATTCAGACCTCCACCTACTGTGAGTATTCTCCATTGCTGTTGAGAGAAAGTGTGTGTGTGTGTGTGTAGTTTGGTTTTTACACTGAATTTTTGAGAAGATCAGAGTTGGGCAGTAGCATAACTAAGTTGGGGGAGCAGCAGAAGGCACAAGCCCAGGGCACTGACTAGGAAGGGTGCACCAGAATTGCCTCCTGGCAGTCTTTGCCACAGAAAGGGCAGCTCTGCACTGTCCCAAATCTGTGGTTACTTTGGCAATATTGGTGGTGATTGTCACAGATTTGGTCTAGGCCTGAACTTTGGACAGACATTTGTGTGGCAGCCTCACTTTTATCTCATGTTCTACTAAGTTTCCTGATTCTGCATAGTAACTGGATATCTCGGGCACAATTCACAGGTGCAGACCCTGTGTCTTGCAACTCTCTTGGCATTGGGACCCTTCTGTCTGTTGCTGGACCCTTGGACCAGTGCCTTCAGTTACTTAGAGTAAACCTGATGTGAGCACTAGTTTTGCTGGTTATGGCAACAAAGTAAGGGGACAATGGTTTAGAAAAAGAATATCTTACATATGCATGTTCTACTCTTCACTGCAAGAGAACTATATATCTAGGGAAAACAATCTCCTGCACGCACTCTCCTTTGGTCTGACCTTACCCCTCTAAGAGTTTGGATAAGGCATAAATGTTACTGCAGGGTTGGTG
Source organism: Alligator mississippiensis (assembly GCF_030867095.1). Classification (NCBI taxonomy): domain Eukaryota; kingdom Metazoa; phylum Chordata; order Crocodylia; family Alligatoridae; genus Alligator; species Alligator mississippiensis. The sequence goes on from NC_081829.1 coordinate 98,082,424, forward strand.
GCACTTCTGTCTCCCCATTAGAATTTCTGTTTCTGATGGTGAAATGATTTGTTTGGTTTGGAGAAACATGTTTAAAAAATCTGTAACTCTTTGGGCCAGAGGAAGAAATGGTAGCTCCCCTCAGCTACATACTCAGGCCTTGAAGGAATAGGCTTTTCTCCCCAGACAAGCTTATCTGAAGAAATAATCTGTTCATGAGTGAAGGCCAAACCAGCTACTCAGCCCATGTTTCACTGGGGGAGGGCCATTTAATGCTGATGGACACTTGGTTGCTTTGTCACACTTTTTTCAAGCGGAGCTGTTCACTTGGTGTGAGATCCCATAGGCTCAGAATGGCTGTTACAAGCAGAATTTGTAACTGGATCCATTACAACAATTATCTGTCTTGTCTCTTAAATGCTTTTAGAATTTTGCAGTCTTATAGTGGGATTAGCAACATGACATTATTAAATCAATGGAGAACAAAACTTGTGTTGCTCCTAAAGGAGCTGGTAAGAGAGTTTCATGTGTTAGTGCATAGGTTACGTTGTAGCAGTTCCACTGTGCTAGCCAAAAAAGTTAATATGGGGTTTGTCTCTCCTTGCAGACAAGGTGGATGATCCCATGTACGATGTTCAGATTTCAAGAATGCTGGAACTCCCCTATCTCTACAGGGAAGTTTATGATAAGCCCTTCCAAATGCCACAGGAGGCACAGAGGTAAATAGGACACTTGCATCAGTGTTCAGGCTGGAGATGGAATTTTCCCTGTCAATAGCACATTATGATAGTGCTTCAAGGCCAAACAAGAATTGGCTTCATTGTGCAATGCGCTGTACAATGCCCAGTATAGGCAGTGCCTACCCCATTGGATGGGGAAAGAGACCTAACACAAAAGCAGAGTGAGTGTGGTGGCAGCAAATGTCACGTTAGTTAAGTGACTCTTTTTGGGGTGAGTGTTAGTCCTCATTAAATTTGGCTACTAGGACAAACATTACTACAGAGATTCACATTAAATTGTGAAGTGAAGCATATTGCACAGAATCCTGTTTCATTGGAGAATAGGCTTTAAAAGCAACGGTCCATCCCTTAGCTTAGGGACAGAACTTCAGCCATATCTTTCTGTTAGCCAAATAAAAATGTGACTAGTTGCCTCAGACTCATGGCCTTTTGGGGTAGGAGAGCAAAAAAGAAACTTCAGAGGAAAACTTGCCCTCCAGTCCCATCTTCTCCCCATATTCACATGCACACTTAGGAGAGCTAACTCCTTTCTTCAGAGGATTCATGTCTTTAAGAGGAGTTTGAAAGGGAAGGGGAACTTATCTATTGTACTGGGATATTCCTAAATGGACAGCCCATAAACCATGAGTTACTGAAAAGCCTTGAAGGAAGCAACCATAGAGGGGTCTAGGTATTGTACTTCAGCAAGTGAAGAAGAGCCATACCTTTGTAACACCAAAGGAGTGATTACAGCTCAACTGGAAGAATCTTAATTGCCATGAAACTCTGACTGCGCATGCTGGGTTACATGCATTGTCATCTTGCAATGTCTAAGGTTCTACCTGTATTAAAATGTTGCTTAGTACAGCCCAGTGGAAGTTATGCACATACCAAATGAGCACTTGGAAAGCAGTTATTTTGAAAATGAGTGTAGGGTCATAGCGGACAGGGAAATGAATCAAAGCTCCCACTGGTGAAACAGAGTACTGAGTAGGAGTGGGTAGGTGATTTTTTTACCTCCAAATATGAATCATAGAAAATTATGGTCATATGGCACCATTGAGAGCAATCTTGGAATACTGGTTCCAGTTTTGTCTATATCTTTTGTTTCTTGTTTATTTTTTTTAAACATTGACACAAATTAGTGAGAATATAGAAATGAGCCACTAAAATCATCAAAGGGCTGGAAACAATGCCTTAAAGCAGAAGTCAGACTCATTGGGTTCAGGGGGCTGGATGAGTAGCTTGGGGCTGGTCCATGGGTTGGATGAGCGGGATGGGGCTGGTCTGTGCCAGACTGGTCCTGTGGACTGCCCCTGTACTAAATCCAGTGCGCAGGACTAGTCTGGTACAAGTGCTACAAGCACCCCAGACAGCTCTGTGTTGTGCGTACGCTGGATCTAACCCCATGTGCTGCAGGGAGCATGTGCTGGGTCCGTTGTGCATGCCGCACGGAGTGCATGGGTCCAGTCCAAGACCCATGGGCGATACAGTGGACCAGATGATAGGGCTTCATGGGCCGTATCTTTGACACCCTTTCCTTAAAAAGAGGACCTAAAGTAGCTCTCCGTCTTCTGCTTATTAAAAGCGATCAAGAAAGGATTTGTTCTTGGTGTGCAAGTACTTCCATGGTGGGAAAATACAGGATCAAGAAGGTGCTTACATCTAGTAGAGGCAGGTATAAGAAAAACCAATGGCTAGAAGCTTACATCAGGGCAATTCAAATTCAGTACTTTTTTTTTCCTCCAACCTCCATGGGTAATTAACCACTGGAACAAATAAACTTGGGGAAGTGATGATTTATCCGTTGCTGGAGATCTTCAGGCCAGGACTGGATGCTGTGCTGTTCAGGAAATCTGCTCTGTATCTAAATGCAAATTAATGGAGCCAGATTGGAGTCATTTGGGTGAAACATAATGGATGGTGAAATACAGGAGGTCAAACTAAAAGATCTCTTTAGCCTTAAACCCTAACCTTCACTAGCTTGTGATCGACCTAGAACTGCCTAGAAACAAAAGCTTATGCCATTAGAAAGGAAGCAGCTTGCCTTTCTGCAAAGGTATCCTTTAGTTTCTAAATATTTTTGGCCCTAGAGCAGATTTTTAGAACTGTCACTGTACAGGACAGGTATGAGTTAAGTGTTCATGTTCTTATTTTAGGTGTGGGAATATTTGAAGGTGTAGTGGGGAGATTCTTTTGGGAGCGATAGGAGGGCAATCAACTACTTTATAAAGATTCTCACAAGTGTTAGTTGATGGTGCCTGGGAAAATGCAGAGTGCAGCGAGGGAGTCAAAGATGTAGAATGAAACCAATTCATTATGTGAGATTTATGACTCTTGAGCATAATACAGTTTCAGAAACAGGTCCTTACGTAACTAGCCTGATTGCAAAAGTGACGTATGTCTTATAGTTCCCACTGACTGCAGACAGAAGTTTTTTATCTATCAAAATGCCAAGAATTCACCTCTCCAGTAGGATGAGATGAGGTTCTTGATATGACTGGGTGTGAAACAGCAGCTATTAAATTATGACTTCAGTTCTAACTTCTTGAAAGTCTGACTTCAGTGCTGGCTGAAACACATGGATGCTTGGCACAGGTGAAAATTACCCCACCTATTTAGGAGTATAATTTTTTTTTTCAAAAGTACCCAAGGGTAATACCTAAGGTGATGCATACCAAGATGTTCTGTCTGTGCTAGCTCCTGAACCAGGACTGATATTGCTGTGCTGCACTAAGATGACATCACTTAGCTGCACAAACATGGCTTTATCACTGCTGGTTCATAGTTGTAGTGCAGTGGGCCTTGGCATCACACTGTTTGGTGCCCTATGGATGGGCCTATTCTGAGCCGGATACGCAAGTCCCATCAGTCTCTTGAAAAGCCTATGTCTGGGAGCCTGTTTTTGAAAAGCTTGACTGCATGCTTGTTTTGCCTTGTGATATCTTCCCATGTTTTTTATCCTTATAGTGGCCCAAACTTTTCAATGGATATGTTCATTGAGAAAGTGAAAGACTTCCTAGTGAAGAACAGAATCCAGACCTTTTATCCACAGGAGCTGGAAACGGTTAAGTCTTTGGTGTCACTAGCCAGTGAGCCAGCACCCAGTACCAGCCTGCAGCAGGTGAGTGCATGTACTGCTAGCTTCTGAGCATTCAGCTGGTTAAAATAATGCCTCTCACATGCTATCAGATGCATGTATGTTAAAATTGCCTGGCTTTTGGCTCTTCTTTAGGCACCTAAATGCTGATTTCTGATCTTTAGGTATAGACATGAATTATTTACAGGGTCTGAGAAGCCCTGTCTCATGTCACTTGAGCTGTTCAATACTTGAGAAAAGCACAGGTTAAGAATCTTTCATTGGGAATAACCAGTGCTGGCTGCAGGAGTGCACAGATAATGTCTACATTCAACCTCTGACCTGCCCAGATATGTGGCAGCAGCACCAGTGAGGGAGAGCTCTTGAAGACACAGCAGCAGTTTGTGGGCTAGGTCTGAGGAGTTCTGAACTTGGTCAGGGAAAGATGATTGAAACCCAGTGCATTATCACTGGCCTAAACTTAGAAAAGAAGTTGTAATGAGTGAGTGGACATCTGTTCCTCATTACAAACCCATCTTGTGGGACATCTCCAGTTGTGGGGATCAGAGGCTTAGCTCTAATTGGAATCAGAACTGGACATAAAGCCACTGTCTGTTTGAGAAATGGGATGCTTTTTAGCGTGCTAGTGTGGCCTCTGCTTCTCATTCCAGGGCTGATGAAATGAAGCAGTTTTTTTTTTTTTCTGGGGTTCTAATATGCTGAGACTGTTACATTTTTAATAAAAATAACTGTCCAGATTCTCAACTAGTGTAAACTGGCCTATCTCTGATAAAGTTAATAGAGTTATGCTAACTTATATCAACTGAGGGGTTTGGTTTATACACACCTATAATTTTAAGTGCTCAGATATGTTACTAATGACAGCTGAGATCATTAAAGTGGAGTGTTATAACTGATTCTTTTTTTTCCCCCTTATTTTTTTTGGTTTTTCACTGTCCCTTGAGGAGAAAATGCATGCCAGCTGGTTTCAAGGCTTGACTGTGATGTACCAGCAAAAAACATCATGGCTGCTTATAGATGTGAAAACCCCGCCTCAGCACTTCACTTTAAGCTCAGTGTGCCCCTGCCCTGAATACAGTGCGTGCCTAGAAAAGGTATTGCATTAGTGTGACCTGGCTCAGCAACATCTGTATAGATTGCTTGCTTCAAGGGGTCTTTTTGGCACTTTTATGTAATAGCTGATTGAAAAAAGCACCAAAAAACCCCACTAAAGTGCCCGATCTACACAGACACTGGGGAGCTGGGTTGAACTAACATGTGACCTCTTCCAGTAAAGCGCTGGTTTTTTAAAATTTTGTTTTGAACATCTGTCAGCAGTCTTTGTATCCAGATTATAAATCTTTAAAAAATTCTAGTTGAATGAATTAAAACAATATGAATAGGATTATTTTTCCTTTTGGCTTTGGTAAACTGCTTCCTAGTGGTTGCTTCCTGGTCACCATTTATTTTCCTTTCCTCTTCTTAGTAAAGACGTTTTGTTATATTTCAAAGCAAACAAGCACAGATTTTGACAGAAGCCCTGCAGTTGTGCAGTAGAGAAACACAGTACAAAACATGAAACACAGGCACTGGGATAAACTTTTTCCTCCCCCCAAACTAGCTAAAAATAAAGGATTCAAGCGAAGAGTCTGTAAACAGTCTGGGTTATAGAAAGGCATGATCACTTTAACTAAGTTTCAGCGCTAAATGGTAGTGTTCATAGGACTCCTAGCGTTCATGGGATACACTGTTTTCTTCCCTGGAGGGCTTTGTAAATCATCTTTTCTGTGTATACTGCACCCAGCACAATGGATCCCAGTTTATCATATAAAATTTGTTGCTGCTGCCCCTGATGCAAGTGGCTTTTACAGATCCCAGGAAATTGCACACCTCTGCAATCCTTCAGGAATTGCACTTGCTCCATGATGCCTGTTGCCTTTAATCCACCTGGAAGTATTGTATTTATATTAGTATCTGCAGCTTTTCCATGATATGCACCTCTTCAGACCACCTCTCAGTAATATCCTTGGAATGCATTTTATTGTCCATGTCAGTCATTTCCAACCACATTTTTTGCATAGCCTACAAAGGGCTCAGTCCACTGCTTGCTCCTAGACGCACAGGGCATCCATACATGTGCCTGATGCCTGCTCCGACACATTCTAATTAGAGCGTGTCAGAGCAGACTTGATTAACTGAGACTGCTGCAGTGTGCTAATTAGCACGCTCCAGCAGCCTTGGCATCATGTGTATTCAGGGTCTTTGTGGTTCAAAATGGTAGCAGGACTGTTTTAACTTAAGCTTGTTGAACAAACTTTTGTTAACGCGCCCCCGCCACCATTTTGAAACACAGGATGCTAAATATACTAGATGCTGTGGGCATTTTAATTAAAGTGGCTCCCAAGAGCGGCTCCAATCAAAGTGCCGTCCCGCCCCTCACCATTATGAGCATCTTTACATGTGCTCCAGAAAGTCCATTGGCTCTGGGATCTTGATTGTCCTGCCTCTTGTGTTGTCTTCTACACAGTGCCAACTCCATGTGAGGCTGTAAGTCAGGATGGTAACATGCTATGTTATCCATACTTGGCTCTGGTGTGAATGGCCATACCAGAGGCAGGACAAGAAAGATTTGGGCTTAGTATTTAAGTCTGCAGCTGAAGGATGATGCAGGAAGCCTGAAGAACAAGCCTCCCAAGTGCATCCTGATGAATGGTGTTTGCTTACTTTTTGCACTTAGCTCAGACACTAAAGACTTGGTTTCGTTATCATAGTATCGTAGTGCTTAGGGTCGGAAGGGACCTAAACAGATCATCAGGTTTGACCCCCTGCCCCGGGCAGGAACGGGTACCGGGGTCATATCACCCCGGCCAAATATCTGTTCAGCCTCCTCTTGAAGACCCCCAAGGTAGGAGAGAGCACCACCTTACTTGGAAGCCCATTCCAGAGCCAGGCAGTCCTAACTGTAAAGTAATGTCTCCCGATGTCCAGCCTGAACCTTCTCTCCATTTGTGGCCATCATTCCTAGTAACCTCGGGTGGTGCCCAGGGGAACAGAACCTCCCTCAATTCCCACAGGTCCCCCACCTGGTGAGTTTATAGACAGCCACCAGATCCCCTCTCAGCTTTCTCTTGTGGAGGCTGAATAGGTTCAGGCCCTTTAGCCTCTCTCTGTAGGGCCTGCCCTGCTGCCCGTTGACCATGCGAGTGGCCCTCCTCTGGACCCTCTCAGTGCTAGCCACATCCCTCTTGAAGTGCAGCGCCCAAAACTGGACACAGTACTCCAACTATGGCTATAAATTTTGGTTTATAATTTGTTTCCTTTTGTGGTCCTCATGTTCTAGCCTGAGGATAGCCAACCTGCAGTGCACATGTCACAAGTAGCACAGTGTGGCAGTGCATGTGGCACGTGGTAGACCAACCAGGGAGGGGACAGACAGCACAGCAGGAGATAGGCCAAGAAGCAGAAAGCAAACAACAGATGGGGCAGGGAACAGAAAGCAGAGCAGCAGATTGGGCAGGGGAAGGGGATTGGAGTGCCAATTAAGGAGGATGTGGGGTTACTTTGTGGGTATGCCTGCCAAAAAAGTTTACCCCTGGTGGTCTAGCACAAAGTTGTAACCCTTTGGGTTTCATACACTGCAGGAGTTAATAGCAAGCAAATCTTTTGGGTAAAGAACACTTTTTAACAAATGGATACTTCCTCCCCATAAAAGCGATGTCCTTTCTGATCCCAAGCTGTATCGCATCCCCCGTCTTTTGCTGAAACAAATGGCTTTCGGGCATAGAGAAGATAAATACTACAGTGCTGGTTAGAACAAATATTGTATTTGATGTGAGAACAAGCATTTGGTTCCTTTTTGAACAGAAACAATTTCTATACCTTGATCCATCTAGTTGCTGAACTGAAATAAATAGAACCTTGCTGTGGCTTCGAAGCGAACAACCACTGTCTTATCGTGCCCTGTGGCTTAGCTTGCTGAGTGAAACAACTTTTTTATCCACTTCCTCCGTCATGAAGCTAAACAGTGTACTATTTTAATAACATCCGTTCCACTTGGTAGTATATCACTAGTTTGGACATTATCATTTGGGGTTGTGCTTCCCAGACTGCTGAATATAATCCCAAAGTCAGCAATGACAAACAGAGTAGGGAATTTAAAATGCTGTTTATATTTACTATGGGCTTGGGGTTTTTAATATTCTTCTTCATTCATCGTTGTTATTTTGGCTTTTCAACATATAACTGCTGCCTGCTGTTTAGACAGTACTGCAAAATAGATTACTTGCCAGTCATAAAGTCTTGTAAGAGTGACTCCTCAACAGGTGTTACCTGTTCAAAGTGAAAGCTCAGTCACATGTAAACCTTTCTTTGCTTTTCACATGAATAATACTGTGTATGTGGTTATACCACTTTGCCACCCCCTGGGTATCTTGTGACTCATGATGAGCCAATAATTATGTGCCTTCAACACTCCAGGCAGAGAGAGTGATTCTTGCACCACTCCTCTCCTTAACCTATTGTTGATTGAAATTGGTTTTGTTTTTTGGTTCGTTTGTTTTTTAAGGTATAAAATGAGAGTACTTGGCTGTGCAAGTCTCAGCCTGTTGTGCAGTGTGAGGCCCTTTCAGCATAGAGGATGCAATTAAAATGCAGAATTGACAGTTTGGACATGTGGATTATATTGTAAACTCTGCCAGTTATTCCACAAGTGACCCTGGGGAAGTCATTATTCAACCTTTGCCTTTTTCTTTTTCTCCCTATTGTTACCCTTATGGGCAGAGTGGGGATACTAGCTTACTTTTACAAACATGACTAGTGAAGTTTTTCCCCCTTGAGTACTTCCAGTTTTGGAGCATACAGGTTGAATTGTCCTGAAGAGCCTCAGTTTTTTGTGGGTTTTTTTTTTTAAAGCTCTCATGTCCTTAGCATTTTTACTTTGTTGGAGTTGTCTCCTTAAAACAGGGGTGGGCAGTTATTTTGGCTGGAGGGCCACTTTGGGAGTTTTAGTGAGCTGCCGCAGGCCGGGTCAGCACCTTCCCTGCCACCACAGCTCACCAAAGCTCCCTAATTCGCCCCCTTGCAGTTGGGATGGGACCGTGGCCAGGCAGGAAGCAGCATCCGAGACCAGGACAGACGGGCAGAACCAGAGCCAAGGCTGGGATTGGGATTGAGGGGCAATAACAGTGCAGGGCCAGGACAGAGTTGCAATTCACTGCCCGCACACCCCTGTCTGCGCCACACCCATGACCTAGGGCAGGACCCATGTGAGCTGGGTGCACAGCCGGGCAGCTGGGATGAGGCCGTGGGCAGGCAGGGAGCCATATTGGGAGTGGGACTGCTGGGCAGGGCCATGGTCAGGGGTGGGATTGGGATTGTGGGGCAGTGAAGGTGCAGGGCCACAGCCAGGGCAGAGCCATGATCCATTACCTGCACACCCCTGCCTGCGGACCTGGTGCCAGTCCCAGCCCCACACTATCACCACCCCAAGATCCTGGACCTGGCTCCGGATGCATTTCCCTACCCACCCACCCACAGACCCATCCCATCTGCTCGCTGAGTGTACCCTGCCTACGTGCAGGTCCTGGTTGGTCTCAGTGGAGACTGTGCGATTGTGGGGCAGTGATAGTGCAGGGCCGGTGCCTGGGCAGAGCTGAGAACTGCTGCCCACGTGCCCCTGCAAGGGGTGCCAGTTCCATGAGCAGGGGCATGCAGGGAGCAGATCGCAGCTGTGCTCTGGCCCTGGCCCCACACTGTCACTGCCCTGTTCCTGATCTTCAGCCTCGCCTGCCCATCCCACTCTCAGACATGGCTCCCCAGCTGTCCATGGCCTCATCCGAGCCACTTGGCTGTGCGCTCTGCCCCTGCAGGTCCTGCCTTCAGTGGTAGGGGCGTGGTGGATGGGCCGGAGTTCCCTGGTAGTAGGGCTGGGGCTGGCAGCAGTAGCCAGAAGGAGCCACCACTGGGACTGCTGGGAAACAGAGTCCAGCTGCTGCACCACCCTAGCCCTGCTGCGCACTGAGGGGCAGCAGGATCAGTGTCATGCACCACAGTCCAGGCTGCCCCCTGTGCCTGAGCTGGCTGAGGCTCAGGGACCTGCTCCAGGCTAGACAAAATGCCTTGATGGGCCAGATCCAGCCCATGGGCTGTATTTTGCCCACCTTTGCCTTAAGCTGAAGAACCCAGAAGCTAATCACTTCAAAAACTAAGGCAGTACTCTTGCCTGTCTCCTGAAAAGTTCTGGCCCGCAACTAATAAAATTCTTCTCTGCTGTTTTGCATCAGGCTCTAGATCATTAATGCTCACAGAGTGCTTTTTCATTGCCGACAGGAAGCCCTATAAAAAGCAAAGGATGAGTAGACAAGCCTTCTCACAGGGCTTCACAGCCACCTTTTAACCTGTCCAGTGTCCAAGCCGTCCGCCTCCGGGGGGAATAGGAGCAGGGGAGTAACATCCCATAGAGTTACCAGCCCACAGACTGCTGGTCTTCATTATCCATTTGAATCGGAGCCTGGTACCAAAGAGAACTCCATTTTTACTTTGAAGATCTTCACCTGGTGGCTACATCAGCTACGCGGTCCAGTACCAGTTGGTGTATGGTCATTGTAACAGGGACAGGCATAGAGCGAATAGAGCGTTCTTTGGAGGGCTTCATCACGCACTCCTTTGGAGGCTTGTTGCAGCAGAGTGGTGTGAAAGGAGGTGCAGCCTGGCATAGGAGAGAGGGGCGAGGAGAGGCTTCTGAGTGGCATGTAGGAGGAACACCCAGGGGAGGTGGTTTTAGGGAACACGTTGAAAGTGAAATCCCTTGGTCCTATGGGAGACTGAAAGGGCTGGGGCAGGTGTTGCAGGAGAGATTCCTGGCAAAGATGTCATGGATGAGCTGAAAGGGCACAAAGAGAAGGAAATTGCTTTGGCAAAGAAAACTACCAAACCATGCCCTGCCTGCAGGGTTGGGGAGGCAGAGGTGTATTCTGGGCCGTGCTGTAGAGACACCTGGCTGGTTCTTGATGCCGATGCCCCTGCTGCCACCACAGTCTCCTGTGCCTATGGCAGGGGCAGGAATCCTCCCTGCCCCGTGGAGCGCTATTGTTGCGAGGCTGCCGCACCCGGGCTCGGGGTGGGTGCCAAGGAGGCACTGATAAGGGGGAGCTGCTGGCTTGTTTTCTGACTCCAAAGCTTGCTTCTATTTGTTTACTCGCACGCCGTCAGTCTCGCCGCGTACGTCCTTAGCAATTCCCTTTCAATATCCATCCAGGCTGAGCCATGTGTCAGCTCATGCGGAGCTGGTTCTTAATTATCTCCCTCCGCTGACAGGATCTCTGCATTAGACCAAACCGAATAATTATTGTGCTCCTTTGGAGATATTTTTGCCTCTCTTTTTGATTCCCTGCTTCTTTGCTTTCACATTAAAAATTGATCAGAGTCTTGAGCAGTAACGGCTCTGCCAGCAGTTTCTCCTCTCGCTGGAGGTTTATGCCAACATTTGTGCTAGGAGGAGGGCAAGGGCTCTTTGGCATCTCAGAGCAGGCTGTGTTTTCCTGTGAGAACCCTAATATTTGCCCAGGCCTTTCCCATTTACCTCACAAATCCCTCCATTGATTTCAGAACTCATGGCAGGGGATATCTTTTATTAAACCAATTAGATATTTGCAAAAACTATTTTCATTTGCAAACTTTTGGGCACATTCACCCTTCCTCAGGCATAGGAGAATGCAAAGATTGTAACATTTCTCCTTGGTGGAAATGAAAATTCACCTAGAGTGAGCGTGCCAGAAGTTTGCAAATAGTTGCAAAAAAATATATATATATATATATATATATTTTTTATCTAGTTGGTCTAATAATAGAGATCACCTCTGTTATGAGTTCTGAGTCCTTTTGCCTGTAGATCAGTATGGCTACAACCTGTATCCACTGATTTCACACACACAAGGTGCTCCAGGTGCTTCCTTGGTTGGCCAGAAGAGTCACTATTGAGAGGCACTTGCTTTGTCCTGCTCTCCAAAGAGGAAATTGCAGCACCAAAGCTGGTGCTCCCAGCAGCCAGGGAGTAAAAAAGAGGGGGCCAGAGTGGGAGGGTAGGGTGTGAGGTAGCATGGAATGAGTGGAGAAGATTAGGTCATGATCTTGCCCTCACCAACCCACGCAACCCTTACCTTAACTTCTTCCTCTGCTATTTGTTACCCTCCATTTCATGCCAGCTTAGCTTTGCCCTGCTTTTCCTGGCTTTCTTGCTTCATGCCTTTCCCTTCTTCCCCCTTTTTTCCTAAGTTGTACCTATACCTCCTTGCATGTGCAGCACACACCTCTCCATGCTCATGCCTTTCACTCCACAGGATCCTCCTCGCTTACCTCTTTTTGCTCTTGGGTCACTTTTCTCCAAGGCAGACCCCTTTTCCCAAACTTCCCTTTAAAAATTAAGTTTTTACTTCCTTCACACCTTCCAATTTTTCCTCCCAGAGCTCTGTTTTTTTAGGCATCTTTCTCCCTTCATTTTCCTCTCATGTAATCAGTGTTTCCCTCTCTTGTAATATCGCTTCCCTCAGCCCTGGCTGCAGCTCTTGGAACAGGCAAAGACATTCAATCTCAGCTGCCTCCCCTTTTTAAGTGTATATTTCTAATTAGCCAAATAATCAAATACTCTGTAAGCTTTAGAGCAGTCATGTGAGTTGCATCATTTGAAAAGAAGAAAGAGGCCTCTATATGGCAGCCATTTCAGAAAATGTAAGGGAGGCAGTAAGTGACTGGGGCGTTTCTTTTCATAACAGCAAAGACTTGAGCGTCTCCTACTTCCTACAAGCCTGAGATTTTAATGAGGTGATCTGTGGATTTTTGACCTGACGAAAATATCTGTCTTAATACTGGGTGAAATCCTGGCCTCTGTTAAGCTGACTTCAGTAAGGCCTGGATTTTACACTTTCCATGTTCCTTTCTCTCACCCAGGTGGATTCAGAAAACGAACCCCGCTCCAAGCTGATTCACAGTGCATTCAAGGAAGCAATAAAGGTGCTGCAGAACAAAGGTGTCATTTTCCTGAAATCAAAATGTTCCAGAGACTTGTATCACGTAAGGAAATGAGCTGCACATGGGTGGATCTAGAACTTTGAAATGGGGGGGTGCAGATGGCAAGGTGCATCATCACATACAAAATGACACCTTTTTCTCCAGTTAAAAAGAAACTAGAAGGTTTACGAATATTCTATGGGCCGAGGGCTATATTATTCAGTTTAAGATTGAAGCAAAAACAAATGTGACTTCATTGGGATGAGTTGAAAACAGTCCGCAGGGCTGTGAAATAGGAGGTTTATTACCAGGAGCAACTAAGAGACAGGAGAATGGAGAACAAACAATAGTTTGACTGGTGGAACATCAAAGACGAGAGGGTCGTTAACACCCGTGGGATGAAGCATTTAGAAGGGATCAGGTGTTAATGAGCTATGAAGTGAAGTGACACCCCCCCACCCCCCAGCACTGCCTGATTAGAAATGTTGCTGCCACTGCCAGGCAGTTGGTTTTAATCTTTTGGTGGACTGGGAATCAAAGTGGGATGTGTGTGCACCCTCTTGGATCTGCCTGTGAAGCTGTGCTTGGGAAGATGTGTAGCTGGATGCTATGATTGTACTGCCAGCAGGAAGCACTCTGGAGTGTGGCTGTGTAGTGTAGCCCCAGAAGCGGCAAGATAGTTTCAAAAGGGGAAGGTTGGTTTAATAGGGTCAATCTGTATGCTCAGGAAGCATCACAGGTGCTCATCACCAGTGAAGCTGCAGTAGGTGTACTGTTGTGTGTGTGCATGTGCGTGTACATTTGTGAGAGCATTAGCTGTACAGCTGCTGCCTCTGTCTGGTGGCCAGTGGCAATCAACTCCATACTCCTTCCCTACACTTAATGTGTGGGCCCATCTGCTCAGAGACCACCCTGCATGCTAGCAGAAAGGAGATGCAAGCTAACACACTAGTGGTCCTCGGGGGCTGCCTCGTTGCGTGAATGTAAAGGGTACCACTCTCAGTTGGGTTTAATATAGTTGGAGCTGGGAGTGGCAGCACAATGCCTGTTCTCCATGGGATTTCCAGCAGTGCCTTTGATCACTCTGCATTCCTGCACTGTATCCCTCCCTCTCCTTTGTGACTGATGCTCATATATCATTCCTCTAAATTATTCATGCTGTTTAGTTAGCCCTAAGATAATGTTTACTGTCATTTTTTTTCTTAGTGTAGCACAAGCACAAAGGTGTGCCTTGGTCACGTTAGCTTGGCATAGGATTTTTAATGATCTGCTTGTGACAATGTGCATGTTGTGCAGTAGGCAGCTGTGAATCCCTGCTTTCTCTTGTGTCTTCCAGGTGACTGACCATGACAAGGAACTACATCGAGTGACCACTGACATCATCAAAGCAGACTGCCAAAAACCCAGGCGTGAGTATTCAGATGGTCAGGTCTCTAACCAAGCACTGGCGCCTCACAGGCAACTCTATCTCCGCCTGTCTCTGGATTACAGCTTTCATTTCCTTTTTACTCCCAAGTTTATGCCTATCTCTTTTTCATGCTTTGTTCTGTAGCTAGACACCTGGGTGCAGAGCAGGCCCAGAGCTGGGACTGGTAGGCATGTTAGGTAGGCAGTATGAGTCTTCAATTTTAAGTGAACAGCCATTGAAAAAAACTGGAGTCTTGGGCCTGGCTCCAGTGGAGGATTTACATTTTGGAAGGAACAGAATCTAACAGGGTTAGGTCAGCTGCTAGCGGGTGGTCACTAAATAAATAGCAAACCTTGGCAGCTGGGTCTGAGGAAGGAAAACAGCACAATAGTGGCAGAATGGAGTGAGATGTCTTCTTGAAAGATTGATCATAGAAATGCTGTGAGCAAAAGTGACTCTTGTGCCTTAGTCATAGACACAAATTAAGTCCCACCTATGCTTATAAAGTGAAGACCTTGTCTCCACTGAAGTCAGTGGCTAAATTCCAAGGGATGTAGAGCTGAGCCATCCTCTATATCAGTGGTTCTCAATCTTTTTAGACGCAAGGCACTCCTCAATAGACTTGACCCCTCAGAAAATGCCAGCTCTTCATTTTCACTTGTTTTTTTTTACTATAAAACTATATTAGAGCAGTTTTTTTGTTGCAAAGAACTTGGGCCACAGCAGGGCACTATATGGATTCCTACTTGGAATCTGTGGGTTTATCATGTGAATCATGTTTGGACCCCTATCAGCACTAATATTGCATGGCACCCTGCAACACCCTTGCAGGGATCTCCCCGCAGCCCAGGCTGCTGTGGCACCCTGGTTGGGGGTCACTACTCTGTAAGGGCTTTATGTAGCCCTGAGGAAAAAACTGAAGTGTAAGCTAACTAAATCTACTTCTTAGCAATTGTCATGTGTGGTTCTAAAATAATGAGCTGCATCTGTCTTGGTCACAGCAGTGGCTTGGATTTGACTTTCAGCATCTCACCTTATAGTGAAAGTATATTGCTGTAGCCTTTGCCAGCATATGACAGTGGGATCACTTGTTCACTCATTAGTGAAATGCAGCTACTTCTGCGGCAGAGTACACAGGAGGGCTGAAATGCTTGCATTTTCCTTGGAAGTCAGTCATCTCTATATTCATAGATTCATAGATGTTAGGGTCGGAAGGGACCTCAATAGATCATCGAGTCCGACCCCCATATGATAATACATATTATCATATGCATTTGTTAGCTTCAGGCAAATGGTTTATATAGACCAGGCTTCAGCTTAGTGTCAGAGCTGATGAGTTTACAGCTGGAAAATGCTTGGTGGCTGGGTTTAAGAAAGACGGTGGATTTGTTTTCTTGAGTTATGTGGAATAAACTGTTGTATTATAGGCTAACTTCTTTGATACAAAAGCTTCACACACTGTTTTTATTGTAAAGGGCACCCCCAATTTTCAGATCCCGCTTCCATCACTGATGGTTTTTGCTGGGATTGTTTGGATAATGCAGTCACTGACAGTAAAAAAAAAACAAAACAAAACAAAAAAAAAAGTTATGTAATAAATCAGAAGGGCTGGCATTCTATTGGAAATTAGATCAGAAATAGCCACAGAAAGTAGCTATGTACTAAAATAACTTGGGGTTCAGTGTTTGACATGATGTACCTTTAGGGTACCTGATACTGGCTCTCGGATGCCCTCTAGGGGCAAAGTGATTAACCAGACAAACATCTTTGGGTTCTGCTGGGAGTAGATTTTGAGTGAGGTGACTTGAAGTCTCTAATTATTAGAGTTTAATGCCTCAGAAGAAAGATCATATTTTGTGAGTTAGAGGACTATAAACATTGGGAACTTTCCTCTATCCAATCAGTTAGGGTTACCTTTCTGCAAACTTGAAAGGCAAATTGTCTTGGTTGGTTAGTTTGTAAGTGATGAATGATAAATCATAAACCATTTGCCTGAAGCTAACAAATGCATATGTTAATATGCAAATTCTAGAACATGATTAACTGAAGTGCTGCGAGACTTGCTGGAATATGCTTGAGTAACAGTCTTGGTCCACATAATTAATTCTAATCCCATATGATTCAGTCTGCAACAAAGACTCTTTGAGAGGCCAGCTTGGCATGGACTTAAACACAGTGAGAGAGTTGTTGGAGCTTGTTTGGGAAAGGAGTTACAAAATGGAGGTCTGGCCAAGAGAAACTGGTTGATCCCCTAGTCTTCTCTACTGTACCTATATGCTCAATTGAAGACCAAGGTTGTGTTTTATCAGCCAGGTTGTCAGCATCTACATTAAGGGTGGGTAAAATATGGGCTGCATGCTGGATCTGGCTGCCCGCCAAGGGATTTTATCTGGTCTTCAGTGGGTCTCTTGGCCCCACCCATCCCAGCTGTGGGGAGCAGCCTAGGTCATGGCACGTGTGGCCAGTCCTGTCACCCCCAAGCATGCGACAGGGTGGGACAGTGGCTGGACTCTCTGCCTGGCTGCTGCTGCCAGTCCACCCCATACCCACTGCTGGGCTTCTGGATGGAGAGGATGGGCAGGCAGGGTCTCCATGGAGAACATTCGGGGACTCCAGTGGGCAGGATGTGCTTGGCCAGGCAGATGGGATGGCTCTGCGGGTGCATGAGGAGTGGGACAGGTGAGTCGGGTCAGGGAACATGGGGTGGTGACAGCACAGGGCCAGGGCCCAGGGCAAAGCCATGATCTACTCCCTGCACATTCTGCAAACAGATGCCGGTTCCATGCTGCTGCCTGCTCAGGTCCTGGGAGACTCTATCCACCTACCCTCCCCTTTCAGTGCTCCCAGTGATGGATGCAGGGTGGACTGGCAGTGGTAGCTGAGAATAGAGTCTGGTTACTGTGCCACCCTCACCCCACCATGCGACTGGAGGCAGCAATACTAACCTCATGTACCACAGCCTGGGCTTCCCCCTGCGCCTGGGCCATGCAGGGCACAGACCTGCCACAAACCAGATAAAATCCCTTGGTGGGCCAGATCTGGTCCATGGGCCATATTTTTCCCACCCCTGGTCTATCAAATGTCAACACTGGGCAAATGACTGATAGCTGTATACTTCTTAGTTCTGATCATGAGAGAGTACTACTGTAATAGCTGCTGGTCTCACCTGCCTGACAACAGCATGTAAAGAAAAACAACTCAAGCAGGAAGAGGAGACTTTTTCTTTTTTTTTTCTTTTTTGATGGGCATGCTGCCATTGTATCATCTGCTGCTACGGATGCAGTTTGTCCTCAAATGGTCAAGGGAAGGAGTAGCCTAGCCATGTTTCTGGGCTACGTGGTGATTCTGCACACATAGGTACCAACAGTTGCCAAAAATACCATCATCTGTCTGCATAGCATAAAGGCTGTGTTCCCTCCTGTTGGATGGTGACCTGGGTCACTGTGATACATGTCTGTCTGATTTATAGACTAGGTTGCTCCCACTGTCTACATGGGAACTTCAGCCTTTTTTTCAGAGCAAGCCCCTACATGATGTAGATTGCAATAACCCATCTAATTTATAGCACCAGCCACCAAGGGCAGGTTACTCCTTTGTTCTACTCACTGCACTGACTCCCCATAGAAAGTTGGGTCCAATTCAACATACCAGTAGTTAATGCTCTATATGGCACTGCATCACACTATCTAAAATAGCACCTTTGTGTAGGAACCATGAGCTGACTTCTCAGAGCAGCCACACAATAGTCACCTTCACAACTCTGTTTCTTGTGCTTAAAAGGATGACTTGTCCCAGCAGCAGACTCCAGATCTTCTGGAAGTGGGGAATATGGGCACAGCCCCTGCTGTTTTGGGGGCTGTAGTTCCTCTGCACTCCAGCTTTGGCCTTTTTTGTGGCCACTGAGCTCACAGGAGAACCTCGTGCTTTTGTTTGTGTTTATGCGTGAATGGTTGGAAAACTCTAAAACTCTTGGTTCAGAGATGACTCCTTTTATTAGACCAACTAAAAAATTACAAAAAAATTATCTATCTTTGCAAGATTTCAGACCCACATGCCCTTCCTCAGGCTTAGGGAAAATTAAAGATAAAAATTAAAGAAGGGTGTGTGGGCCTGAAAGCTTGCAAAGAAAGATTTTTTTTTTTTCAGTTTCTTAGTTGGTCTGATAAAAGGAATCATCTCTGAACCAAGAGTTTTAGAGTTTTGCATTTCTTTTTGTCTCCGACCAACACTGCCTCCAAATATATCCCTTATGCATGAATATGAACTCTTGCTCCCCTTTTCATGCTTTTTTCCATTAGCACATCAGGTGAAACCTACTCTGTTGTGGGACACTTTCTTCATTTCATTAGGCATCTGAGAGAGTGAGCTGGGAAGGTGTTCTGGGCATGGCTCCGATGATGCTGCTAAATCAGCCAAATCTTTCTTGCAGGAGAAGTATGTAGCAGCTTTCCATACTACTGCAGCCCTTGGCAGCTTGGGAAGGGGGATTTATTCCCATCATTGTTCCGTGGTCCATATGAGAGGAACCCCTGTTTATGATAATTTAATCAGGCATCATGCAGGTTTTGCCTTAGGAAGCAGGACAGTGAATGCCACTCCTTGGAATTTTTTATGTTTTGGATGTTGGCTGTTAAAATTCTGAGTTTCTCTTGCAGCTTTATTGGTGCAAAGTATTTCTGTGCCCCTTTCTTTGTAATGCGCAAGTAGCAGCCCCCAAGACTAGAGTTTTCTAACCTCCTGAAGCAGTTGCTACAGGGGCCCATGCTTTGAACATACAGAACTGATGAACTGCAAATGTTTGGCCAGAAGATGTCAGCATTGGGTAAAGAATCACTACTAGTTTAGTTGCATTGGTTTGTCTAAATAGCGCTCCTTAGGTGCTTCAAGCTCAGCCCAGTTTCCCTTGCTCTCTTCTCAGCAGAGTGAGTGAGAGCTGAAGGGACTGGAGAGGGACTGTGAGGACCCTATAACCATCAAGACCATTCAAATGTGTCCTCATATATCTAAGCTTGTTTTCTTCTCCAGTAGCCTTGTTGCTAAAACTTGCTCATGCTCTCATGATGATTTTTTTTTTAGCTTTGATGCTGAGATTTCCCAATGAAGTGGGAATCTTTGCCAGTGTCAGTATTGTAAACTCAGACCCTTGATCCTCTTCCTTCTATATTTCCCAGTCTCTGCTCTAGCCTTTTATCCAGTCAGCCTACCTGATCGCTGATCTGAAACAACTGGAAACCTCACTTGGTGCCTTCCACCCTTTGGCTTCTGCATTTTGCTCTGTTTCTGCAGATGCTGAAAAGGGTTGCCACTTCCTCCATGTCCTGGATTCTGTTCGGCAAAGCTACAGCCCTTATCTGACACAGGAGGTGATGCTTCGTGTCCTGGAACTGTTGGAGAGCAACAGTAATATTGTCAGCACTATGGAAAGGCACTACACAGCTTTCTAAGGGAAGAAAACAAGATATAGACTGTCTGTTTGGGCTCTGGACAGAATTTGACCCCATAATCACTTTGCCAAGAAGCAGGAGTTGAGACACAAGCATACAAGGAGAAGTGCATCTGGCCCCTGGGCCACATTTTGTCCACCCCTGCCCTATAAGGATAATCAAAGCAGACCAAAATAAATCACATATATAAAGAGAGAAGGCCAAGTAGGCAGTGTGCGTATTATGTCTGCAGCTTGATGTTACATTATAGACTTCATTCCAAGACATAGCTCAAGTAGGATATAAGTGAACCAACAAGCATGATGAAATATGTGGCATTTGCATTCAAACTTAGCCTTAAAGGCAAAAACGGTGCATCTGTCCTGAGTATAAAGCTATGTATGACTCACTCCTTCATCTGTTGCTTCCCTATCTACTGGGGGGTCTGACAACCAGTTTTCCAGCAGCTATTCCTAGTATTCTTTCCATTTGTCATTCAGCATTATATACCCCTTCCCCAGAGCTCAATCGGCATGTGTCAAGACAGGTGCAAAAAGATGTGCTTGCTTAGGAAGAGATGCAAGAGGAAGGCTAATGAAGTCTTCTGGATAGTTTTGATACTTTCTCGTATAAGAATGTCTGACTCTCAGAAGCACAGTGTGACAGGCTGTGAGTCAATAAAGTAGGAGAAAAAATCAGGTTTAATTATAGTGCTCTAAAAAAGTTCCTCTGTTTTAAAAGATGAGAGATGGTTAGGGATATTTAGTTCATAGCTTATAGTCTGTTTCAGCCCCATCTACTGTTAACAATTCAATTGCTGTTGTCCTAGGAGAAATGTGTTGGGCATGTGTGGGGGAGAGTTTTGGGGGAAAGTGGTTGGATTCCATCTACTCCTTCATGACAGGTGCATCACATGCTAATCACCAGCTATCTCTGACTGAGAGGAGAGAGAGCTTGTCTGGATTTGCTTCAAGTTGAACCTTGATTTTAAAATAAACTTGAACCCCGTGAAAGGAATTTATTATGCTAACTGTACCAATGCAGCTTGTGTTGGGCATAGGATGGGGAAGCGTTGTGTACTGCATTAGTTGTGCACTTGTGATCAACATCTGGGCCTTTGATTATCTCTTGCCTTGACTTCTGAAATGCCTGATTCTCAGGGAGAGGTTGCCTGGAAGCCCAAGTGCCTATTTTTTGAGCTGTATCTTGTGTGAGCACAGGCACTTCAAGTCTTTATGATCCCCCATTCATTTCTTGTGCAATTTGGGTATTAGTAACAAAGCCCTGAAGGTGGGCTGGAAGGGTCTCTTCAAAGAAAAGCAGGTAAGATTTGGAAGATCCAGTTACCAGAACCTGGTTTAGCAGCATGTATTGGTGCACTGTGTTTGTAAATCATTCCCTTGGTCAGTCTAACTGAAGCAAAAGGGTACGTCCTTAAAGCGAGTTACTTAACTCATGGAAAATCCTGCTGGGGTCAATCATAATTTTTATACGAGTTAGTGGGCTGACTTAGGGGTGTACTTGGTAGACGTGTTGGTCTGAGACAAGAAGACACAAAAAACTAGAACTCTTGGTTCCAAAATGATACCTTTTATTAGACCAAATGGGAAATCATAAGAAAATTGTCCTTTTCTGCAAGCTTTCAGGATCAAAGTCCCTTTGTCAGGCTCTGGGAAAAGTATAGATGGTACAAGATGGTAAAAAGTCCCCATAGGTAGGAAATAAATTTCATTTTTGCACAGAGGGTGCTGAAGATGGAAGGCTGTCCCACTGGCTCCACTTTCATGGCTTTAAATGAGCTGGCTTGGGATACTGATAACAGTGGGTGCATCGACACGTGTGCTTTAATGCACGTTAGCCTATTTTAATGTGCATTAAAGCATCACTAAAAAAGTGATATTTAATGAATGGTAATTAAAATAGCTAATGCTCATTAAACGTCGCATAAAAACCATGGATGCCTGTACACGGATGTGGAGGCTGCTCCAATGCACTGCAATTATAGTGCGTTGGAGCGGACTCGATTAATCGTGTCTGCTGGAGCATGGTAATTACCATGCTCCAGCACCCTCCCACGTGAGCATCCCCATGCTTCAAAATGGCAACAAAGGTGGTTGAACTAAAGCTTGTTCAAGCACCTCCACCACCATTTTGAAGCGCAGAGATGCTGATACAACAGGTGCAATGGTGCTTTAATTAGAGTGGCTCTCAGAGCCGCTCTAATTAAAGCGTCACACCCACCCACCGCCAGAGTACATGTATAAGTGCCCTGTGCTCTTTAGTTAATGTACATTAAGACAGGCTAGTATGCATTTTCTTTCTACCTCACCGTGGGGGTACCAGATTTGATGTGCATTATCTGAAGCATGTTAATGCACGTGTAGATGTGCCCAGTCTAGCCAGAACATCATGGAACATGCTCAACATTGGTTAATTTACCTCCTGGTCTGAGTATTTCTACACTGGGTTACAGTCGCATGTATTGTCTAGGTAAAAGTCATGTTATTACAGGTCTGACTTTGCCTACCTAAAGACTTTTATTGGTATAACTAGATTTAAAAAAAAATCTGCTCCTCTAACAAAAATAACCATACAGGGAAACCTTAAGTTTGGAGCAGGCCTAATAACTGGAAGGAGTTTAACGAAAATGCTTTTTACTTTTCTTTAATGAAAACCAGGTTAGGTTACATATAACTATTAATAACCCATTTAGGACCCTTGAATGAAGCAGTTTGAAGTAGAATTGACGAGTAGGAATTCCTGCTGGGGCAAAGCTAGATGGCGGGTTTGTTTCCATAGCAACAGTTATGTCAGGTAAGTGAAATGGATTTTTAAAACAGTCAGCATTTTTACCTTGTCTCAGAGTGGTCTGTTTCCATGGAAATGGGTGCCTGGGAACTAAATTAAAAAGTGGGGAAAAGTCCTCTGCTGTTGACTCTTTATGGAAATTGAAGTTGACCACCTTTCTGGAGGGAAACGATGCTGTGTGGCCCTAAACCTCTAGTCCCTGGTCAGGCAGAAGGGCATTCCCTGGAACTAGAGTTAGGCTGTTCTTGCAGAGTAAGCCAGCAGGGAGCAAAAGGACTGGCACTCTGCTAGCTTGGCCTTGAGTTTAGGGTCAGTGGCTATTTAATCTGCCTATGAAAATAGGGGATAAAGCTTTCTATGAAGGAGACAGGATTTGAACAAAAATACAGGAAATTCCATTTTACAAAAGAAGGATATCAACCCCAAAGTTTTATTGTCAGATTCTGTCCACTCTCAACTTGCCAAAAATGTCGAAAGGAAGGATGGTCTTGTAGCTAAACACAGGATGAGGGGCTAGGAAATCAGGGTTATCTTTTAGGCTTTGTTGCAGATAAAGCCTCAATTTTCCTCTCTATAAAATAAGGTAAAATAGGCCTTTTCCACATTGCGGAGTGGTTGTAAGATCTGATTTTTATTGATGTTTTAAACTAAAGCTTGAAATCCTTGGCTGGTAGTTGTGATAGAAAAAGGAAGTGTGATGTGTGTTAGGTGCTAGGGTACAAGAAACTCATAAAATCATAGAAAGTGAGGGTCGGAAGTGTCCTCAGGAGGCCACATCTAGTCCAACCCCCTGCTCAAAACAGGACCAGCCCCAATTACATCATTCCAGGCAAGGCTTTGTCTACCTGGGTTTTAAAAACCTCCAAGGATGGAGATGCCACACCCTTTCTGGATAACCTGTTCCAGTGCTTTAATACCCTCCTGGCGAGAGAGATTTTCCTAATATCCAACCTCAACTTCCCTTGCTGAAGCCTGAGCCCATTGCTCCTTGTCCTGTATCTGCCCCACTGAGAACAGCCCAGCTCCGTCCTCTTTGCAGTGCCCCTGCAGGGAGGTGAAGGCTGCTATCAAATCCCCCCTCGCTCTTCTCTTCTCCAGACTAAATCAGCCTAGTTTCCTCAGCCTCTCCTCAGAAGTTGTGCACCAAACCATTTTTGTTGTTCTCTGCTAGACACTCTCCAGTTTGTCTACAACCTTTCTGCAGTGGGGGGCCCAAAACTGGACACTGAATTCCAGATGTGGCCTCATCAGTGCCGAATAAATAATCAGCTCCCTTCATCTGCTAACCACACTCCTACCAAGGCAGCCCAATATGCTGGTATCCTTCTTGGCAACAAGAGCACACTGCTGGCTCCTTTTCAGCTTCTTGTCCACTGTCAGTCCCAGGTCCTTTTCTTCAGAGCTGCTGCCCAGGGAGTTTCATCTAGACTCCAAGACGTTGCACTTATCCTTATTGAATCTCATGAGATTTCTTTTGGTCCAGTCCTCCAATTTGTGGAGATCTCTTTGAATCCTAGCTTTACCCTCCAACCTATCTACTACTCTCCCCAGCTTGATGTCATCTGCAGACTTGCTGAGGGTTCCCTCCATCCCATCATTCAGGTCACTGATGAAGATATTGAAGAAAACCAGCCCCAGGGCTGGCCCCTGGGAAAATTATTCTTAACTGGGTAGGAGAGAGAAATATGGTGGAAATAATATTGGCAACCTACTTGTTAACAATCAAAGAGAAACTTATCCTGTGGCATCAGGAAATATCCTGTTTCCCCTTGTCAGGACCCCTGGGGTTTGAACCCAGACATTTGGCACCTACAGGCAGAAGCCCAAGCCACAGCACCACCAGGCCAAAGGCCAGTCCCAGCTCAGCCTGGGCCCTCCCATAGTGTCTCCAGTGGGGGACCAGATGGCTCGGGCAGACCAATGGGACAGAGCCCCTGATCAAAAGGCTGTAAAACCTTCCCACTTCCTGCAGGTGCTGCTGCTTGTGGCCTTTCTGTTCCAACTCTGGTTACATCTCCTTGCTGCCTTGGATTTCCCAAGCTGGGTTTACTGCTTGTTCTGATCATGACCCTGTCTTGACCCTTTGCTGAAAAGTCTGGAGCTTGGACTCATGCTTGGCTTTGACCCTGGCTTCTACTCTAGTAAACCCCTAACTTAGCATGAACCACAAAGACTGCCTTCCTGTGCCCTGGTCGGCCCTTACCTCCCACTCCAGTGCTGTCATCTTCTGATTTAAACTACACGCTGTTCACATCAGGGCGATGTTTGTTTCCTACCTGGAGAAGTGGCGCTCCCCAGTATCTCTCTGCCAGCTTCCAGTCTCAGCAAGGCTAACTCCATGCTCCTAATCCTGATCTACTCCAGCCACACTATTGTGGTGGCTCCTCAGCCTTTCTGCATTTAAATCTCAGAGCTTGCTCCTCGTGTGTGCCTGAGTGTCAGGGGTCACAGAGTAGTGGAGAGTCAGGCACCCTGCTCTAAAGTCTTGTACCTAGCACCGGCCTGGCCTGCAGCAGCACCGCAATGCCATGCTCAGAACCTGGTACGGCAGACCTGGAGCCTGCTCATTGGAGACACTTTAGTAACAGCACTCTAGCAAGTCTGGGCATATGCAACCACACCTTCTCCCTCACCATCAAATACTTATAACTTGGGCAGGCTTTTGTGAGGATAACAAAGGCCACCCTCTCCACCACAGCCCCAGCCCAATTTCAGTTCCATATCCCCAAGTCTGGAGACACGAGTGTCCTGAAGGGCATTAGTATTTAACATGGAAAAAAATATTTCCTTCCTCCACTGTCCCCCAGGTTTTATTTTAGAAATGGCTGACCTGTTTTGTTGGAAACCTTCTAAGAGAAGTCAGCCTCAGGAAGGTGTGCACCGTAGGAGATTCCTGTCAAAATGGTTAAAATCTGACAAAATTGTAAACCTCAGATGGAGCCTTAAAATGGGAGGCAGCTTAATGGGCAGTGGTACAGTCCTGCATGTAACTAGTGTGTAGCGTGGACTGTACTGGCCTAATAAGTGTAGCGTACAGGTTGAGATGAGCCCAAGCTAACATGCTCATATTGACTAGCAAAATAAAGATACAGCCAAGAGCAAAGGAATTTGCTAGCAGAAAAAATAACCCCAAGGAATAACTCTCTGCAAACATAGAAGCACTAAACAGCATGATGCCAATTAAGTTGGCACAACAAGCCCTGAATACACTTGTAGCCAACTCTTGTTCCAGCCTGCTTCTGTTATTTTTATTGGAAGAATGGGCACTCTCCACCAAGGAATTAGAGCTATAGCATGATGCCAGCTCACTCAGGGTAGGTCTGTGCTGCAGGGCTGCATAGGCACACCCGAACAGAAGCAGCAGCCAATCTAGTTACAGCCTGGAGCTCGGGGAGGCTTAATCACCTGAATATTTGGCTAGTTTTTCAAGGGACAGAGAGGGTGCATCCCAAGCTGAGTCTAGCTGTGGTATGTCTCCAGTACACTGCTGTGACCATAGTATCAATATACCCTCAGGCTGCTGTGAGGAACCTTTATAGCAGACCTGCAAGAACTACTTCATCTTTTCTAGTTCTTCCAAACCCTGGCATGGGTTGTGGGACTGAGCCCATCCACGTGCTTAGATGATTCGGGGGCTAGACTCGATGATCTTCTGAGGTCCCTTCCAGCCCTAATGTCTAACGTCTATGAAAAGTGGGGTAGCTATTTTTTTTGCCCTCCTGTTTTAAGGAACATGATGTGAAAAAGAAAGCAGGGAGGGAAGCCCTGATGCAGCCTTTGTGTGTGGTTACTTCATCTGTGACTTTGGCTGTATTAGAACTAAATCTGTAAAAGTTAGTATATGTGGAAGCACCTTACTGAGTTGGGAGGTTTGCAACCCTTTCTGATAGGGATTCTGCCAAAATGACAGGCAGGCAAGTCTGAAACGGACATTTCTTGATCACAGAAGGTCAGAGGGAGACAGAAGAGGTGTTCAGGATTGAGTTATTCCCTTTCCACCAAAATTAGGCACCTCAGGCTAACAGCATAATGTTGTCCCTGGCTTAGGTGTGAGTTTTGCTTGGTTGTGTTGCCTACAAAACACTTGATGGCTAGGCAGTGGCTGTGCCAAGATGACTGGCTAGCTTGCTGACTAGTACTCCCTCTGTTTCCCTTGTGCTTACCTTCCTGTCTGTGCCCATCTGTTATCCCTTGACCTTAAATCTTGCCTGAAAGATCTTGGAGTCTGCATGTGCACATGTGTGTGACAGAAAGAGTGTATGCTCAGTGCCTGGAGCAAAATCCTGGCCCAGGACAAACTTTAGGAGGGTGAATTGATGGGAAGGGGAGTTGCTACTAGATCCTTCTAAGGGAAGAAGTGATCAGAAATACAGGTCTTGACAAAAACACTTTCTGAGCTGTTGTCACGGACTCATTTCAAACCAGTGACTAACAGTGCTTCAGGCATCTGTTTCAAAACAGGTAGCAGGTGTTGTGTGCTTCACCTTCTGTCACAAGGTTGCCTCCCCCATTCAGTAAGGGACCCACACTTTCCCTGATCCTCTTGCCACTGACGTACTGTAGAAACCCTTCTTGTTCCCCATTCACATCCTTTGCTAGCTGGAACTCCAGTTGCACTTTGGCTCTCCTGACTTTATCCCTGCATGCCTCAGCAATGCTGTTATATTCTTCCCTAGTTATTTCTCCAAGTTTCCACTTCTTATAAGCTTCCTTTTTGTGATTTAGTTTACTAAAGAGTTCCCTGCTAAGCCAAGCTGGTCTTCTGCCACACTTGCTAGTCTTTCTGCGTATCGGGATGGTTTGTTCCTGCACTCTCAGTAAGACTTCCTTAAAGTACAGCCAGCTCTCCTGGACTCCTGCCCCCCTCAGCCTGGCTTCCCAGGGGATCCTGCCCATGAGTTCCCTGAGTGAGTCGAAATCTGCTTTTCTGAAATCCAGGGTCCTTCCTTTGCTGCTCTCCATCCTTCCTCTGCTCAGGATCCTGAATTCAATCATCTTGTGGTTGCTGCTGCCCAAGTTGCCATCCACTACTACATCCCCCACCAATTCTTCCCTGTGTGAGCAGCAGATCAAGAAGAGCACGGCCTTTAGTTGGCCACTCCAGCACTTGCACCAGGATGTTGTCCCCGGCACTCCCCAAAACTGTCCTGGATTGCCTGCGCACTGCCGTATTGCCCTCCCAGCAGATGTCGGGGTAATTGAAGTCCCCCATGAGGACCAGGGCTTGTAATTGGGAAACTTCCCTTAGCTGTTTGAAGAAAGCCTCATCCACCACTTCCTCCTGGGCTGGTGGTTTATAATAGCGGACACCCACCACCACAGCACCCTTGTTGCTTTCCCCTCTGACCCCAACCCAGAGACTCTCAACAGGCCTCTCTCCAGCTTCATAGAGGAGCTCTGAGCAATCGTACGGCTCTTTTATATCAAGTGCAACTCCTCCTCCTCTCCCCTGCCTGTCCTTCCCTAGCAGTTTGTGCCCATCCATGATGGTGCTTCAGTCCTGTGAGCTCCCACCACGTTTCTGTTATTCCAGTCATGCCACAGTTCCTGGACTGTGCGAGGACTTCCAGTTCTTCCTGCTTGTTTCCCGGGCTCCATGCATTTGTGTACAGGCACCTGAGGTAACTAGTTGATTGCCCTCCTGTCTCAGGAAGTACAAAAACACCTCTCCTGTTGCCCCCTCCTGCTTGCTCTTCCTCCAGGTCTCCCACTTCTCCACTTACCTCAGGGCTTTGGTCTCCATCCCCTGGCAAACCTGGTTTAAAGCCTTCTAGGTTAGCAAGCCTGTTTGCAAAGACACTCTTCCCTCTCTTCATCAGGTGGATCCCATCTTTTCCCAGAAATCCTTCTTCTTCGTGGCTGAAGAAGCTGAAGCCCTGCTGGTGACAGCACCTGCGCAGCCAGGTGTTGATCCGCAGGATGTACCTGCTCCTGCCCAGGCCCTTTCTCTTGGCCGGAAAGATTGACAAGAACACAACCTGAGCCCCAGACCCCCCCACCCTTGTACCCAGAGCCCTGTAGTCACTTTTGATATACTTGATACGTGATCCACAGCATATGTGTATCCTACTGCTTGCTACTAACATGCCAGCAGAGAAGTGTCCTGCTACAAGGAATTGAATGTAGAAACTGCCATATGGAGTCAGACCAAATGTCCATGTGCTCCGGCATCTTTTCTCTGATATTTTGGAAGTGGTGGATGCTTTAGAGAAAAAACCGTAAGGGAATGCATGGAGTCATCCACTCACTGACCATCATAGATTTAGGGATGTCACAAGTCTGAGGTTATACACTAGGCTGTTGGGTGTACAAGCCCCTGATGAACCTGTCCTCCATAAATGTGTCCAGTTCTTATGAGACATAGTGGATAATTCTCCCCTAGTTGCTTTGTCCACACCATTCATGAGTTCATTGTTTTCTATCATATCCCCTCTCAATCTTGTCTTTACCAAGATAAGAAATTCTTAGCCTTTTCACTCTCTCCTTGTCTGGAAGCTATTCCATATTTCTGATAGTCTTTGCCATTTTCTGTATCTTTTCTAGTTTGATTGTATTCTGCTGGAGAAATGGGGTGTGGGAACCAGGACTGCACATAGTTCTTAGGTCAGAGGCCTGCAGTTTGGAAAGTCTTTGGGTTGTATCCCAATAGTCACAGAGTTGTGGTTTAACATATGACTGGTGTCAGTATGCGTGAATTAAATAAACCAGGCACATTGTCTGTCAACAGCACTGTTTCAAGCTAGAAAGTACACCTATAACCGGCTCTGCTGGAGAGAGTCTAGTACTTTGATTTCCATAAGATTTCCATTGGTTTTGAATGGGCTTGTTTTGTTTCCCCCCTCTCAAGAAACAAGTCTCCTACAACTTGGTGCTCTCTACCCTGCAGGGAATTCCATTTTTCCAATGGTCTCTCTTAGTGCATGGCAAATTCTGGCCCAGGAGTAGCATTAACCCTAATTCTAGAGGGAAATGAAAAAAACAATTCATGTGGGAAGCAGAACGTATTTATTTGTGTGTAGCCACGCAGTGTAGTTGCTGACATACACTGAGACTTGAGTCGGCTCGAGATCCTCATCTGGGAAGTAAAGGTGAGTTCTTCTAGAGAAACCTATGACTGATGGCAATTTCACCTGGCCTTTGTCTAAAGATGATTGCCTCCAGAATATGGTTGGGGAAAGATGAGCTCCCTTGGTGTTGACCCCTAGATCTTTGGATTATTCTTTCTGGTGGTGTATGTGATATGATTTTAAAATATGCCATAATTTCCACAAGGAAATTATGTAATTCATAAGGTATTAAAAGATAAACGTTACTGTTCAAGCTCTCTTTCCCTCCCCAACCTCACCCCAAATTTTTTAATATATTAGGCATGGAAAACTAAGATATTCAACCTTCCTCAGGACAGGGGGAGAAACGATTACTGCTAGAGGTCACGTTAAAGTGTGAATTAAAAGGGAGAAATCAGACAGGCTTTTTAGTTGCCTTTTGAAAACAATACAATACTAAAATCAGAAATAAATATTTAATCTCAATCATATATCAATGATAAGCTCCATACATGTCTGTCGCAATAAGTAATAAAAGGGAAAAGAAAAGAAAAACGAGGAGGAGGGGAAGAGGACAGGACAGAAGAAGAAAAGAAGGTGTAAGTACTAATATTTTAAACCAAAATAATCTAAGAATTCTTTCCAGATGGCATTATATTTTTCAGAGCTATTAAGTCTGCTAAACGTAACTCTTCACAAATGCCAGCTGTGCTCTCTCACTGTACCAAATTCTGCCCTTTGGAGGTAACCTACTCTTCCAAAGCAGTAATATAATCCTGCATGTCACTAATAAGATCCACTGTAAGAGTGCAATCTGGGAAGGATTCAGTTTGAATCCTTAGGGAGATACCCAAGAATATATACATTTGTTAAAGATATCATCACTTTGTTCAAAATCATGTTAACTTTAGTTATAATTTCTTAAAAAAAGTAATTGGTAATAAGGCATGAACAAAACACATGACCAAACACTGTCTGCAATGCATCACATCTCCAGCATGTATCTACTGGCAGTATATATATTTTTTATGTTTAGTGGGAGCCCAGCGCAGACAAAAAATGTTCTTTTTTTTGCATAAAATGAAGTCTAAGATTAATTGTTCGAATACTGTGAATTACTGATTTCCACTGGGATTCTGTCATCTGGATTATGTGGCATTATATATTCATAGAGCGATGGCAGAGACGGGGGAAGAGGAACAGATGCCAGATTTCAAGGCAAAAAGGGTGTATCTGGAGTATTTGCTGTGCCTAAAACCTGAGATCCAGGCTGTTTTCTAATACTTGATGCAGTGCATATATTGTCACTCAGTTGTTTTCAGAAGGTCAGAGTCATTACCTAAGTCAGAACAGAGTATGATTTCCTACTAGCACTTGTTCAATACCCTTCTCCATCCACATTCTCCCATCAACTTGTAAGACTTCAAAAAGGGGTTGCCCCAAGTAGAAACTTTACAATGTAACAATGGATGAAACTTCAGTGAGTCTACCAAATGTTCCCAAGATGGAAAATGTTTTCAATCCGTGAAAGTGGTCTGAATTAGAGACTTAGAAAAACAGTGATAAATAGATCTTATGATGGTAGATAATGGAATGGGAAATAAGTGCTTGTTCAATTCCACCCATACAGGAGAATCACAAGTTATATCAGTGATCCAGTTCATAGCCTGATTGACTAAGTAGGCACTGTGATATTGTTGAAGGTGT
This sequence comes from Alligator mississippiensis, assembly GCF_030867095.1. Taxonomy (NCBI): domain Eukaryota; kingdom Metazoa; phylum Chordata; order Crocodylia; family Alligatoridae; genus Alligator; species Alligator mississippiensis. The sequence continues at coordinate 98,113,596 of NC_081829.1, forward strand.
GGAAGATGAAAACCACTCATTTTGACTTGTAGTTGCATGTTTTGATGAAAGCCAAGCCCTTTTATCCTCCCCCCACAGAAACCTGTTGAACATTCAGTTGATTTTAACAAAATAGATAGGGGGATTAACAATTTGTAGATTAGGGTAAATTAGGCAAGGTAAAACACTCTTTTTTAACATATTAAACTGCCCCTGTAAGGATATTGCCAAACTGCTCCATTTGTTTGTACCCTTTAATATAACATCAAGAAGCTTCCGAAAGTTTTGGCAGACAATAACATCAATATTCTTGGATATTTTGGGTGCATCTTCATTACTGCAGAGTAGAGTAATCAGCTCTGCAGTAAATCACCATTTACGCATGTGCCAGTATTGGAGCATGGTAAATTAATTAACTGCACTATAAAATAGTACTGTCAGAGACAGTGATCTTACAGTGGAGTAATTTACTGTGCTGAAATGCATGTGTAGATGTTGACCATGGGCATAAATTGTGCCTGGTCAGCCCAGCCAGACGGGGGCCCTGCCCCAGCTCAAATCACTGCCATCCTAGGCACGCATATTGACACTGCGCCTGGGATCAGTTTACACTGGCTCAAACCGCTCCAGAGTTTATTGCTTCACATTAATCACACGTGCAGATACATGCTTTAATATCCAGATAAACTGTGTTGTGATTGCCACTGAAACTGCCACTTGCTAAACATATCTTTTGTGAGATATGTACTTAGTCCAAGTGTCTCAAGTTAGTCCAGTTAATTTTATAACCAGATAGATTGCTAAAACTGATGAATGACAGGAGGGCAGGGACTGATGTCTCTGGCTGTGACAGAAGTATTAGTGCATCGTCTGCATACAGCAGGATCTTGTATTCCTTATCTGCAAATGCCTTTTATATTATGCTTATTCCTTATAGATATGGCCAGTGGTTCCAGTGCTAAATCAAATAGAAGGGTGGATAATGGCACACCTGCCTTCCCCACTTTTTTGCAATGGCTACAATAACATACTATTGGTCACAGCTCTTCAAGTAGAATTTGCTTATAGCACCTGTATCCACCTTATGAATTCGTTAAAAGAGCCCATCTTTTGTAAAATACAAAAGGTACCTCCAAGAAACACTGAAAGGCCCTCTCTGCATCAAATACTAACAGAACCAGAGGGACTTTTGAATTTTGTACTGCTACTACTATATCAGGAACCTGATGTACATTATCTGAACCATGCCTTGTTTTGATAAATCCTACTTACTTGATGTTTGTGAATGAATTTTGGGAGGACCTATTCTAATCCATGTGATAGTTGCCTTGCATGTTAGTGTCGATGCTATAGGTTTAAAGAAAAATGTACTGAGAATTTAAGACAATTAAGAAAGAAGAACTAAGGTGCATGTGTGTGTACAGAGCCAAAATAGGAAAATAATACAGGGCAGAGGATAATGTTGACTTAAGTGCATTTCTGTTGTAAAATGCCTATGCTTTATATATAACCGTGTTCATCAGTTGATTTCAAAATCCTTTACGGAAGGGATCAGCATAATCATCCTTGTTGTGCAGATTGTGGAGTATGAGGCCCAGAGAGGTGAAGTGATTTGCCTGATGTCAAACAGTGAGTTGGTGACAGAGCACTTAGTGGAATAAAATGAGTAAGCCCTGACCCGCAAACCCCTGATCATTGTATTTAGCTGCAGCCCCTTGAATCCTGATGGATCTTGCTAATATCTGAGGAGGAGAAGAATCTTTATACCATGCTGCTAGATATCCACAACATTTTGATAACCATGGAAGATGACAGGGTGTGCTTAGAAGAAAATTGATACGCAGTTTGCTACAGTTATCCCAAAGGGACACCTGCATTTATTAAAGTCTAAAATATCTAGGTTCCCAGTATAATAAAAACGACGTACATGAGGGTTGGAAAATCGCTGAAGTAGTGCTGAGGTTAAGCTCAGAGGCTGCTACTTTATAAAAATCTTCATCTATCATTTAAATAAGAAGGGTGAAGCAATTCTGTTTTACTGTAAGTAAAGGCTGCATGGCATTGAAAGACCACTTACACTGCAAGAAGGGAGAATGGTTACTGTATTAAGCAGATGTGCTGGTACCACTGTATGCTGCTAAAGCAGAAGTCTTTGGTGGAGAGACTGTTGGAGGCATGCTGGTATAGTATGGGGGTAGCAGTGGGAATTATGGCTCTTCATGGGCTTTCCACCCAGGACTCATGAAATGCTTGGTTTCTTTTTGGCACTTCAGCTGGGCTTTATTTTATCCCCACCATGATTCTTGGTTTGGTGTTAGGTAATTTCCCCAGAGACATGGGCTGAGATGCGAGTTTTGCTTTGTGTTTCAGAACTTGAGACTGGAATAACAGTCTCTGCTACTGCTACTTTGTCATGCACATGGAAGGACCTTTTGTAACAACGGGGAAGAACCACACAGAATGCAGTCCTTAAAAGGGCTCCTTAAAAGAAGTTGTGGTTTATAAATACAGTAGCTAAGATGGGAGAATAACAAAGGCTCTGTGTTGTGCTATTGCACATCAGAGCCAAAAACCCTAAGGAGTATATTTCTAGCATCATGCCTGGCAGATTATGCATGCAACTCCTGTTGCTAATCCTGTGTCGTGTGGCTAATCTGCTGTGCACAGCACTCAAACTTTTCCCGAAAGTGCTAACCCTATGAGGATTTTTGGTTGTAGCCATGCCTAAGGACATAGGCAGGAAAGGTTCATTGGGTAGATGTGATATCTTTTATGAGACCAACTGAGTAGCTGGAACCAAGTTCTTTGCAAGCTTTTGGGCACAAGCCTGAAAAAGGGTATCTGTGCCCAAAAACTTGCAAAGAACTTTGTTCCAACTACTCAGCTGGTCTCATAAAAGATATCACATCTACCCAAAAAACCTTGCCAACCCTATGAGGAGCTCTGTCCATCCCTCCCTCCATTCCTGTGCATCTTTAGGTTCAGAGTTAATGCCAGTGTTGGGTGACAGGTATCAGCTTTGACAAACAGGAAAAGTCAGGGAAAATCCTTAAGATGCACTGTTGTGTTATCATTGCTATTAGGATTAAGCTCACCATTATTGAAATGGATAAGGTATAAAGTGTGCAATAAGGGGAATTGAAAATTAAGTTCTAGTGTAACAGAAAAATATCTGTCCTCTATTTATTTTCTCACTGATGTCCTGGGCAACTGTTTTCAATTTAAAAGTCAAATGCCTAATTCTAAATCTGCCAGCACCACAACATTCTCTTCAAATATGAAGAAGTAAAACATGCTCCATTTCTTAGACCATCATGGAAAGCTAAAATCCGATCACAGAAGCTAGTTATAATTGGAGCCCAATCTGCATTGCTGACCCTCTTGCTCTGTGATGCTAATGTAATTTGTTTGGTCAATGAAGTAACCAATTCACTCAAACACCCAGCTTGCAGAGCTATTAAATGAGACGGGAATGTGGTGTATTTTGTAATACTCTCTTTATCCCCACCTCATATTAGGGACTTCAGTTTTACTCATTGATTTGAATTGGAGAGGGACCAGTTGTGTGTTAATCCCAGATCATGTGGCTGTAAGCCTAAGTCCAGAACCCCAGCAGAAATCTCATCCTGATGTGATCTCAAGTGTTGCGAACCTGTCGACTTCCAGTTTGGAATAGACAGTGAAGGCTGGGACAATGGGTGTCTCGGACAGTAATTACTTCAGCAGTCATGAGTGGCCAAAGTGGTCTATGTCCTGGTTTCTTTTGCTTTTAATACTTGGGAGCTCTAGGAGTCTGAAGCCCAAACTGTGCCGGAAGCATAGTTATTTCCGTAATCCACCTCTAGAAGCCAGGATAGTTAAGATTTGTGCCTCAGTTGCCCATTGCTAGTAAGGGTACCTGGGGGAGCTGCTTCCTGCTTTTGCTGGGATCCAGCTCCTTTGCCCAGTCTTGCCATCCCCAAAGGTTTAAAAAAACCTGAGTTCACTCCTGAAATACCATAAGACTGGCTTAATAATAATCATCTTCTAAAAATTGAGTTCTTTTATTATTTTGCTATAGTTTTTAAGCCTGGAAAGTACTCTGGTCACACTTCCTAGCTTTCAGTTCTTTTTTTAAAATAAGGATATGCAAGTTATTTGCAAACCAAGATTCTTACAAAAGCATCAGTGATCGGAGTTCTGTAATGAAAGAAAAACTCCCTACGTGGGTGACACAGTCTCTTCCCAAACATCGTGCTGCTTTGGCCTCGGGTGCATGTTTTTGGGTGGCCCTAGGCAAGCAATGCAGGTGCAGTTTATTCAGTTTGGGGTTGTTTGGCACTTACTCTATAACTTCTTTTCCCACTGTTCCAGTGCCACCTGGCAAGGGGTCTTCAGAACATAGGTTAGGTGGGCACCTTCCCAGCTGCTGTCTGATTATGGAAGCTGCTTGTCATATGTCTCTCAATGGTGAGACAGTATACCTGTTGGTTTAGGAGAGTGAATCCTGCATCTGTGAGCTAGTTTTTTATTATCTTTATACTACAGCAGCATTAGGATAACCAGTGATCAGGTTCTCATAGTGCTATGTGCTATAGTTACACGGTTTAAAACAGCCCCCCCCTCCATTCATATAGATAGATACAGCAAACAAGCAGGGAAAGACTGTGAAAACTGTGTACAAAAATGAGCTGGGAAAGGGGAAAATGAGCCAAGAGTCATGCCACTGCTGGTCTGACCTAGCAGTGGGGGAAGCATGTGCAGGGTGGTAAAAGACTGTTATCCATTGTGGCAATGAAGGATAGTGCAGGAGTAAGAGGGTTAAAGCAGAGAAGCAGATGACGTTGATGGTGTGGGAGTCCTGAGGATGGGTTAGCAAGAGGAAGAAGCAGCAGACGAGCCCCAGTGTTTTGAAAACTCAGCCCTAAACTTGCCAATGCTTGCTTAAACCAGAAACAAAATGCCATTTGGGAGCGCTAGAAAGAAAGCCGTAGAGAGAGGAAATCCAAAGTAGCAGTGGCAAAGAATACGCTGATTAGGGATAAAATTGATTGGGCAATGATATTTTGTTGGTTTGTTTCCCCCAACAAAATAATGTTGACAAACCACAGGATGACACCTAAGATTTTTTTGTTGAAAACACAAGACATTTTCAAAACAAAGTCTGTTTTGGAAAAAAAAAATTGATTCGCTTTAGTGAGGAATCAGTCTTGGCTTGTTGTGATAAATGTACCCTATAAAATAAATTGTCTAGCACTGAAAAGATGAGCCAGGTCAGGCATATTTTTATCAATGGAATATTTTAATATTTCCATTTTCATAGAAGAATGTTCTTTGCTTGCTATGCACACCAGGGGCTCCTTGGCAAGCCTAAACAGACATGGTCTCTAATATAAATAATTGCTTTGCATGCCCTGTGCAGAGCAGTGAAGACTAGAGATGGGGAGTCTTAAAAGGAGGTAAGGGTGAGTGCAGCAAAGAGGGAGAGAAAGACAAGCCCCTTTGGCAAAGTGCAAGCAAAATGATAGTCTGGAAGCCTGCCTTTCCCTTGCATTCCTGTGCTGTGTATTGATCTCTCTTGGGCACATATAGGCCCAGGATTTGCTTTAGGACTTGGATCTGGTGGCAGCCCCAGGTCGCACATGGCATTAGCAAGTATACACAATTAGGCTCTTAGGCCCATGCTGAAACCTAGTGCTCCAGAGGCAGGCAAAACCCAGATGAGCCCTTTAGCTCTGGTACCTAGCCAGTTGCAGAGTCATTGCAGTATTTGGATTCTTGCTGGAGTCCAGCAGCCCAGTGGCCTCTCTTTGCTTCTTGACACCCACCTGACACTGAAAGATATTCAGAGCATGGACTTCCTTAGGCACCAAGAACAATCACAACCCATTTTGGATAGTGGCCTCTGTCTACTAGAATCCCAAATAACCATCTTATAAAAAGCCCAAACCTTGTATCTCAAGGTCACTTGTCTTCTGTAGAGAGTAAAAGAGAAGGTGTTATATAGGCTACCCTCTGATCTGAGGGTCGAATGTCCCACCTGCTTTCTATTTGACCGCAGCCAAGGGCTGGTCTGCTGTGACTGTCGCTGTGTCCCGTGATAGATTATGTGACTAGGTATTTGTGGGAATCTATGAATCTCCTCGCTTCTGAACTATAGCTTTCAACTTTGACTTCCAAAGATTTTAAATGTATGGCTTCATAATTTTTATGTTCTAATACATTCATTATTTAAGATCTAATATTAAAAAGGCATTATTAAAAGCATGCCTTCTGCACAGAGTTTTCACCAGAGAGTTGATAAATAGCTGTCTCTTTTGTTAAGAGATTTTTGTCCCCTCCGTTTTTGTTGGGAAACTTCCTTGGCCCTGACAGCTGCAAGTTGTGTGGGTTAATTGCCAGTGTCACTGTAAATTTACCGGGTTTGGAAAGATCTGCTGGTGAATATTTCTGTGGTGTCAGTGAGTGTAGGTGTAAGGTTTAGAAACCTCTATTAACTTTAATACATTTTGGCATTGAGCTGCTGAACTTTATAAAGTTCATCTGGAAGCTTCTGGCATATTTCTTTTTCAGTGGTGAGTGACTCCAAAGTAATCATATGCAAAGGAGAAAAGTACTCTTGAATAAAAGAGATCTGAAATTTCTAGTGCTTTTGAAATGTGACTGGAGGGAAAAGTATGTTAGATTCTTCCATAACCAGCTTTCTTAAAGCCCATCCTGTAAAAACAGCGGGCATCCTCTCCCCCACATCTTATAGCCGAATCGGCTAAACCTGTGCAGAAGGTCAGCCTGTGGCTGATGTCTCTCATGTCTGGGGGAGGGAAGATGATCTTGTGCTTGTAGGTTTTGATGGGGAGTTGGGAGCTCAGCTCAGCCCTCTGCTCTCCCACAGGTTTCCTGTATAATCCTGGGGAAGCTGGTCAGGGTGGAATTTGTAAAAGCCTTAGGCAACTTTTGTGTTTCAGGGATGTATTTGGTAGCTGTGTTGGTCTGAGATGAAAAGAAATGCTTAACTCTAGAAATCTTGGTTCAGAGATGATACCTTTTATTAGACCAACTAAGAAAGAACAGAAAAAGATTTTTTTTTTTTTTTTTTTTGTTGGCGATTTCTTAGCTGGCCTAATAAAAGGTATCGTCTCTGAACCAAGCGCTCTAGAGGTTTGCATTTCCTTTAGGCAACTGCTGAGCACTTCCATAGAAACCCATGCTTCATCTCTGCTGCAGCCGGCCTGCTCCCTCTGACACAGGGAGGGGCGTGTTGTCTCCTTTAGTAGCTACAGAAAGTTTAGCGCCTTTCAAATGTTGGCTTACAGTGACTTGTCCCCTGCTATGGATGTGCAAAGGGTGTAAGGCAGTGGAGCCCGGGTCTCAGCTGAGGCATTCAGGCAGGTGTGGCCAACTGCTCCCTAGGGAGTGTGGTTCAGCAGCAGCGGGCAGGTGGGGTGGGGATGCTGGGGAGCTGCAAGTGGTATGGGGCGGCCTCCTGGCACATAGGGGAGCAGCAGGAAGCAGAACAATAAACCAGGCAGGGAACACAAGACATGGAGCAGAAATAAGAGCAACACACCCGGCAGGGAGTAGAAAGTGGAAGAGTAGATGGGGCAGGGAGCAGAAAGCAAAGCGGCAGGTGGGGCAGGGAGCAGAAAGCAGGGCAGCACACCGCACCGGAGGCACAGTGTGGGGAGCAGATAGTGGAGCAGCAGATCAGGCAGGGAGCAGAAAGCAGAGCGGACAGCGCAGGGTCCAGGAAGCGGAGCGGCAGTGCGGGACGGGGACGCGAGCGGGAGCAGCCCTCCCCGGGCGGGCGGGCGGGCGGGGGGCGGCGCGGCGGGGCTCGGAGCCCGCCCGGCAGCCGGACCCTCCCCCTGCCGCCGCCCCTCCTCCGCCGCCGCTGCACGCCGGCCCCTGGCTCTGCCGCTCCTGCTCCTGCTCCCGCTGCTGCTCCCGCGGCAGAGCCGAGCCGAGCCGAGCCGAGCAGAGCGCGGCGGGAGGCAGGAGGCGGCGCGCCTGCTGTGAGCCGCGGGCAGGGTCGGTGCCTGCCCCGGCCGCCGTGCCCGGGAAGCGCAGAGCGGGGCAGGCGGCTCCCGCAGACTCCCACCGCCTCCGCGAAGGGCGGGGAGCTGGGGGAGCCCGGCGCCCCCTTCCCTTCCCTTCCCTTCCCTTCCCTTCCCTTCCCTTCGCCAGGCAGGAGCCAGCTTCCCCCCTTGCCCTCCCGGGGGCCCGGCCGAAGATGCTGGCCTACAGCGTGCTGGACGTGCATGTGGTGGACGTGGAGAAGAGGAGGAACCCCTCCAAGCACTACGTGAGTACCCAGGACCTGCCACCCCGGTCACCCCTTTGCTCCCTGCCACATCCCTAAAGGTCTGTTTGCAGCCTGCCCATCTCAGCTGGCGCAGGTCTCTGTGTGCCCCCATCAGCCCCCTACAGCAGCACTCGCCTTTGCTGCTTTTCTGGCATGGGAATCTGGGGTGGTTTTGATCCCCCCTCCCTATTATCACAGAGAAGTAACGGTGGGGTTTGCAAAACTGATGGCTTAGACCCCCTTCCTCCCCCCTTCCCCATAAATGCATCTTGAACAGAGCTGGGGGGGGGATCGCCTCTTCCCCATCTGCTCTTCAGGGCAGAGGGCAGCGGACTGGGAGCTCTGGTCTCAGCCCGTGTGCAAGCAAGGTGCTTGTCAGAAGAGCCCGTTCCACCTCTGGCTCTGATTTGGGTTTTCTAAATTTGGCAGCGGTTCTCCAAATACAGGTCATGTTCTTTAGTAGGTAGCGGAAGCAAAGTGAAATTTGCCTTCAGCAACCGGCAGAGATAGAGAGAGAGAGCTGGTGACTGTGGCATCCTAGCCCGGGACGCGCTAGACCTCTGGATCCGATTTCCTGCATGACCTCCTGAAGCCCTGTAACCTCCCCATGGATGAAATGGGGCAAGCGCTTCTCTCCCCCCTCAAAGCTGTGAGAATAAAAACACTGAAGCTGCTCAGATCGTACAATAGCCGGGGCTGCGTGAGTGCTGAAGAGACCTGGAAAGAGCTGCTCAGTGGGGGTGACCCCCTCAAAAGGTGGAGTGGGACCGGACTTGATCTGTTCCCAAGCTGGAGGCGGGGGTGGTGGTCCCTGTATGAGAGCTCAGCTTGAAGGTTTTGCTGTAATTCTCTTTCCTGCCCCCCCCTTGCAATTCCCCTCCTCTACTCGAATGGATTGCTTTGTTGTTCTATTCTTTTCTTCTTCTTTTTTTTTTTCAAATGTGGATTTGTGTTAAGGTGGATTTGCCGTGTTTGCTCAGCAGAGATCCAAGTCGGTGTGCGAAGGGTCCCTTAACCGCCCTGTTTCCAGTGCAGCCGCCTGGCCAAAACCGTGCAATGCTTCCTCTGCTCCAGTGGGGAGCAGAGCAGGACGCAGCTGCTGTAGGTTAGCGGGATTAGTCAAGGAGGAGGTGCAGAGGCATCAAATGAGCCTTTTGCTCCTTGCTCTTTTAAATTTCCTTTGGTGCTTGGAGAGGCTGACTTGCCAGACCATCAAGATTAGGTTCTAGGATGGCTCCTTTCATCTCTGCTTCACCTTCCTCCTTCACACCTCACTGCCAAATGGAGAAACATGAGACAGGGGGATCTGCAAACCTCCCAACCACCCGTGCTAACAGATCTTGGCTGGGAGCTTTGCCTAAAGGTGCTGATGGCCGGCCACAGAGACCAGGCACCTTTCTGCCCCACGTCTGTCAAACACGCGTCCCTCAGACAGTTGGGGGTTTTTTTTGTGATTTCCTAGTTGGTCTAATAAAAGGTATCCCTTCTGAACCAAGAGTTCTTGCGTTTTGCATCCTCCAGACAAGGCTTTTTCAACACAGGATTAAAGCTGGAGAGTCGCGTTGTGCAAAATGTTTGCTCCCTTCTCAAAACCAGCACACATGTCAGTACAGTCACGCGAGTCAGATCACCTGCAGTCTTCGTGTCGTATAGAAGATGAATCATCCCACTTCTGCTTCTCGGAGAGCAGAGGAAAACCCCAGGGAGAATTATCCATGGCATCCTGAACAGCTTGCCTGAAGCTGTGGTTGGCCATGCTCCCACCAGCCGTGAGCGCAAGTGCTATTGGACCTAGTCAGGGTTGAAGTGCTTGATGACCCAAGCAATGAAGTCACTTATGGTGTTTGCTCCACAGCACCCGCTCGTCTGCCTGAGCAGAACCGGCTTTTAACCCCGTTCGAGGCTAGAGGGCAGTGTGCTGCTTGGAGAGGCCGGTTTCCCGAGAGAGGTGCTCTGTGTTTGTATTCAGAGTGGAAGCGATAACCTTTCATCTCCCTCTTGCTTCAGTTGAAAAAAGGTCTCCAGCTTCTGTGTAATGGTGCTGGGACCTGGGCCAGACCTGATAATGTCTCATACCAGCGTTGGCAGCCGTCTAGTGATAGGGACTGTGTTGCTTATGTAGAGGTCTCTAGTCATTCTGCCTAGTCCTGGGCACTTACAAAGGAGTGTGCAAGTCCAGTGATTGCTGCTTGCTCCCTGACACAAACTGCAGAGGAATTAGTTTTGCGCTGAACTAAAATGATACCTGTGTGAAAGATGTCAGAGAATATAATTTTTTCCAGTTTGAAACAAAGTCTGTTCCCTGTTCACCTACCTGCCAAGCCTTCTCTGTGTTTCTTCAGTGAGCCCAGACACATGAGTTGTTAAAATCTGTGTCTCTGTCTCAAATGCAAGTGGTTCTGGGGGGACCCCTCCTGTTTGTCAACCTCTACCCCACCCTGCATGCACTCTTTTAATACAGCTTTCCATGCAGCTGGCTTCCTTCCAGTTTCTGTATGCTTAACCCAGGGTATTTTTGTGGTCAGAAGGACTGGGGTTGTTCTTTGAGTGCCTTTGTACTCTATCCTGTTGCCACTTATTCTGCTTGTGTAGTGTCACCCCTGTCCATGACTAGGAAGCCTGGGTGCTACAGTAATGCACATATGAAATGATAATGCCAAGTCTCTTCTTCCGTTAGAGGAGTGGATTTAACCTGTAGTTTCTTGAGCTGTGGTCCCACCTTTGCTTTCCTGCCTTGAGTAGACTCTACAGCAAACATCCACTTTTCTGCTGTGCCCAGAGTGGTCCGATTTGAATAGGTCCAGTGCTTTGTTCAGTCTTAAGCCATGCAGATCTTTACTGGTTGCTGCCTTATGAACAGCAGAGCTCCTTTAGAGGAATGAGATTATAAAGTCCTCTCCCCTGTCTGTCAGCAGTTGACATGCCTATGGGAGTCCTGCTGGCCCTGGAAGTGGCAGTGTGAGAGAGGGAGATGGAAACAAATAAGTACTCGCATACATTTGCAGTGGGATTGGACCACTAATATAAGTTATTTGTATTCATGCAGCTCTGGCTCTTAGTTGCTTTATTTGTGCTCTTTCACTTCAAGATCTAGAGGTCGGGATATTCATTTTGAGCTTGTTTATGAAGGGCTTTTACTATTTAAATAAATATCTGCTTGCTTTGTTCCTATGCTTCCCCCACCCCCCCTCCTGCTCCCATATGTGAACAGCATCAGGAAAACCAAGTCTGGTTTTGCTGGAGGTCCCAAGGGGGTCATGGAGTGCATATGCTGTGTGCACAGATATGATGCGGCTGTTTGGCTGAGGGCATCTTGGTTAAAGATTCCAAGTGCTAGTTAATTATTTGAAGGGAAATAGCTGGTAGCCAAATTCAGACAACCTCCCTATCATGTTTTTTCAGTGCTTCAATAGCCCCTTTTCTCAATGATTTGAATGTCAGTCTTGACACCAATGTAATTACCATAGGTCTCCAATTAGCATAGTCTTCCCAGGCAGACAAGACTTGAATTCCTATGACTTATTAGTTAAAGGCAAGAAATAGACACTTATTGGTTTATAAAGAAATAAGACCATCCAGCCTTCTTTTAGGCTGGATGTGAAGAAGCAGAAAAGGACACTGCTACCTCTCCCCACAGTTGCAGGATCATTTTGCTCATATAAGAGACAAGGACATGAACACTTCATTCATTTATAGCTTTGGTACTTCCCTGTGCCCTCAAATTAATGGCTTCACAGACCATACTCTCAAATTAATGGTTTGGTTGATTAGCCAAACCAACTAGCCACTTTCTCATCTGCAAATGACAGGTGTGCACTGGTATTATACATTATCTTTATATATCATATAATATACGATGCCTATATATCATATCTATATAATATACATTATCTTTCTGAGCATTTATACTGGGGTGGTCATGGTGGTCTCTGAGCGCTCAAGGTGATATCCCAAGGGCAGGGATGTGTGTACCAAGCCAGGTTTCTTCTTACAGCATCTCTTAGTTTCCTGTTTAAAATTGGTCTTGGTTAGAGCATTATGTGAAACACCATGTTGGCAAAGGTAAACATGTGCATCCCGATAATGAGCTGATAAAACCATCCTTTTGAACCTAAAGCATTTGAGTTGGAGGGTTTGAGTCAGCAACATAGCTCAAACTTACATTACCCATCATTCCTTTCCAAACCAATTATTTCCTAATGTGATTTCTATATGACTCACTATAGCTATTGCACAAATTCCTGTAAATAGTAGCTGCTAACCACTTCCACCAGGCTGTCTGAACAGGATACCCAACCATTGCATGCGATAATTAGCGGCAAGGAACTAAGTGGCTCTACTTTTGATATTCGGCACATGAATTGCCCTTCTGGGGGAAAAGAGGGGTCAATGTCAGTGTCAAACAGTGAGTTTGTACCATGAAGCCATGTGCTGTAAAGAGTGAGCAAGGCCTGACAATGTGACTATGAATAACATTGCACCACCATTGGCCTTTGTGTGTGTTCAGTCCCTTCAGTTGCCCAAACTCATACCGTACTCATCAGTCTCAGGGGTTTTTTTGGCTGGGGGATGGCAGACATCCAAAAAAACCTAGCTGGCTGCTCCATGATTTCATCTCTTTTACGACACATCCCCAAGGTTCGCACCTAAGATGGATGCAAAGCTGTCCCCTGTGGGAGCGCGTGAAGAATACAGTCCGTGTAAATCGTAGGACTCGAGTGGTTGCTCCTGTTAGCCTTGCAGAGTCGCAGGGATGGGGGAAAGGTGACCAACATATCAGTTGATTGTTAACTCAGCTCCCAGTGCTGCCATATAAATGAGGGAAAGTTGTGCCCTTGTTGCTGGAGTTCGTGATTGAAAAAAAAGGGCTTCGTCTTACTCTAGCCTGCGAGGAGTTGGAACTGGCAAAGAGCTGCCTTTTCTTTATAGAAAATGGTAATGCTGCTCTAGAGCAAAGGGGATGTCCACCAACAAAGCCCCTTTTACCAAGCTGCTTCTTGAAAAGGAATCTCACGTTAAATGGAGAGGGATTCCCTACTTTACTTGATTTAATCATTGGTAGTGTATCCATTAGAACTGATGATTCTTGCCCCTGCATATGGCTTTGCCCTCCATTTTCCCAGCGTAGTGCCTCATTCATTTTATCCAAATGACTTTTTGGTTCGGTGCTCGGAGGGGAGCCAGTATGTTTGCTGCCTGCTTTATGATCTCCTCATCTTCTGCACAGCGTATTGCCACGTGGGCAAAACTCACAGCCAAGGTGGATGCAGAACCGCACTGGGGGAAGGGGACAGAGCCAGGTCTTTGTAACTCATAGGACTTTCCAGGGGCCAGGGTGGTGGAACTTATGGCCCATGACCTACATCCAGTTTGCAGAGTTGCTCCTTCCAGCTGGCTGGGGTGCCAGCAGGTTATGGAGGTGGGGGTGTATTTCAGGGAGAAGTGGTTGACATGTCAGTAGAGTGAGTGAGAGTTGTAAGGATAGAGCCCTGCCACCACTGCTGTGGCAGTGGCCACTTGTCCTACCACCACTGGTGCCACTGCAGAGGAGCTCTGCGGTTTGGATCTGGCTTGGGACGTGAGTTTGACACCTTTGGTTTAAGCCATCTCCCTTCTGAAGTGGACACTTTTGCAGTGCATTCTCCAGCTTCTTTTTCTACGTTCCACTGATGTTTATGCTGCAAGACCTGAGCTCAGCAGGTGAAAATGGATACTAGAAAAAGTCAGTAGCATTTCCCATATTTTAGTGGCTAAAAGGACAGAGGCTTCCGAGTTAGCTCTGAACCAGGTTCTGTGTCCTGGGCTTTCCCTTTCTCTGCGCTGTCTGCACATAGGAGAAAGCAGGGGAAGCAGAGAACCTGGTGCAGACCTAGATCTTTGCTTTGGCAGCATGGTCAGCAAGGTCTGTCTAGATCAAAGCAGCTCTGGATCACTTCCCCTTGCTTTTGATGGACTTCCCTTTTAGACAGTGAGGAAGAAGGGGGAAATGCTGTCTTGTGTGGCTTCAGGGAAGCTGGGTTTATTTCTCTAGAAGAGGATAATTTTATTTCTGTAGTGCTGGTCGCCTTTCCACTACCAAGACCACATCCAGCCAGCCTAACACACCACATGTGCAGTCATGCCAGCCTTGCTGCCATCAGTGTCTCCACCTCTGCTCTTGAATGATGAAAGGCAGTGCAGCCAGCTCCAGTCCTCCAGTGCCTGCACTGGTTCCCAATAGCCTTCTGGGAGCAATTCAGGGTGCTGATTTTGAGCTATAAAGCCCTAAATGGCCTGGGGTCTACATACCTAACTGCCCCATCATGATGCCTAAGGTTAGCTGAGAGCATCCTCCTGCAAATACCATTTTTGCTTGGCAAAAAATGCATGGGAAGTCGTATTCAGCCATTGCTCCTCAGCTGTGAAACTCCTTCCCTCTTCAGGTCACCAGAGCTTGTGCTTGGACATCTTTTGGAAGCACTGCGAGACTTTTCTGTTTGGGCAGGTGGTTAGCAACCAAAGCTAGGCTGAGATGTTGTTTAATGGGTCCCTGCTTGTTGTTGTTTTATTTATGCTAGTTGCCCTTTTAAGTTTCTGTTTCTCTTGCTGTAAGCTGCCTTGAGCCTTTTTGGGGAAGGCCAGCATACAATTGCATCAGTTAATCAATAAATCAGTGGATGCAAGGATCCACCTGCTGGACACACAGACAGTTCAAATTCATCTGGAAAGCTTTTGGCAATGATCGAAAGATTGTTGCACCTGTATTGGGTACTCTTGGGATGTGCCTACACCTGCATTTTTCCCATATTGCCCACCTAACAAAGATGTATGGTAGCTGCTAGCAATCTAACCTTTGTGTTAATTAAGACTGGCAGCACTGATTTAGTTAAATCTGGGTATCCCACTGTGAGACATTGTAATTTGGTTTAAAACTGGATATGCTAATTTAGCCCAAGGAAGCTTGGGCTTACTGGGTAAACCTGATGCAGACACGCTCTTCACTTTGCTCAGGGCTGGGCTGTGGGTGGGATATAGGCATTTTTGGAAATGTCACCCAGGACTTTAGAAGCAGCACACACACATGCTGATCTTGCAAGGGCTGGACGCTGCAGTTACGTGGAGTCTTGCTGCCTCGCATGGAGCAGCTTGCAGGGTTGATGCCATCACCTCCATCCCAGCACCATGGCCGTGAGTTAGGCATGGATGATATCTGTTTGCATATGAGGAAAGCTAGGAGAGAAGATGGAGTAACCCCAGGTCACTAAGTCAGTGGCAGAGTTAGGAACAGAGCCCAAATCTCCTGTCTATCTTCTTACTTTACATACTTGTATGTTCCCTACTGTAGTAGCGTTTTTCCTTTGCAGCACCCCTGGGTGACAGAAGAGCATGATTACTCGTGTTTTACAAGTCATAGGAAAGTAGGGCTGGAAGGGACCTCATGAGATGGAGAACTAAAGGCTAGAAAGGATAAGGGACTTGCCTGAGGCCACCCAGGAAGCCTGTGGCAGAGGACAACTTTTTTTTCCCTTTAACCGCTAGCTAGCCATCTGATGATAGGTTCAAATATACATCCAGGAAAAATGCTTGCACTTGGGTTATGTCATTTTCTTCCGAAAACCCATTTCTGGTTTTATAAGGATTAAACAGGAAGAAGGATTCATTGTGACTGTACCTGAGTCAGGAAGTGACATACACCAGCTCTCTTACTCAGTCAATTTGGGAGGAAACAGCTGGACTTTCTACTTTGAGTTTCTTTTTCATTTTTTTTCTTATATCTGCCTCTTATGTCACTTCCTTTTAGTCAATATCTGCGAGCACAATAGGAAATCGTTTCCAGCGGCAGTAAGAGAAGAGCAGGATTACTGGAAGGCACTTCACAGTGCTGTGTGATGTGTTGCCACCGTATAGCCAAGTGCTTTTTTGTGACTAGAACTGACACCTTTTTGCTTGAGGATCACAGTGTAAATATTGCATGAAGCATAGAGCGCTACAGTAACCCACTGTTCAAGATTGGCTGCTATCTGTTGCTTGATCACTTGGGGCCAGATCCAAAATCCAGTGAAGCCCTTGGAAAAATTCTCAGCAACTTCACAGGCCTGTGGATCAGGCTGCTGCAGAGCAGTTGTCTCAGGCGTTTGCAAGTAGCCTGCAACTTAACAAAGTGCGTTTCCCTTTCCCCCTGCTATAAAACCCAAGTAAACCAAACCCCAACCACTTGCCAAGTTAGCAAGCATCTCAGATGGCTTCATCTACATGTATCCCATCCCCTTGAACATCCGCAAATATAAAAAATTCTAGTTTTAACCCCTGCCCCCACCTACAGTCCAGCTCACCCTTTCCTCCTTTTCTGCTTGCCTGGTTGTCCTTTCAAGCTTTCAGCTTGAAAAATAAAATGATCTGGTGATTTTCTTGATGTGCATCTGTAATACCTTGGTGCTTTTATTGTGGCCCATGGCTCTATTGTGCTGGGAGCTGTACAGACACAGAAAGATTGTCCGCAGTACCCACTGCAAGTCCAAGAGGCAAGAGATGGATACCAACAGGCGGAGGGACCGCAGGGCAGCAATGAGGCACTATAGGTCAGTGTGGTACATCAGCAGACTTACAATTTGCAAGGTTTTCGGAAGCATTGTGGCAAAGGAGAGACGTAAAGAGGGATTGGAGGAGGATAATTGATAGGTTTGGGGATGCTTACAGGCAGGTAACATGAGGAGCAAAGCTGGAGAAAGTGTGTTTGAAAGTAATGAGAGTGTAAAAATGTCTGGCAACATTGGCTCATGAGAGTTGACGTTTTGCTAGTGAATGAGGGAGGAGGAGGAGGGGAAAGGTTCAGCGTGAAGTATGAGGGACCTGGTAAAAAGCTGCAAAGAGAGTGGAGACATGCATGATCAGAGGGACCAGTGCAGCCTTTGCTAGCTCATGGACAGTACCGAATAAGTAGCATGTGATGGGTGAAGTTGCACTCTGCCCTCCCTTGTCAACCTCAGCTTTAACTTTTTAACTTCCTGGGCCCGCCACCAACATTAAAGGGTCTTGGGGGCAACCTGTTGAGGCCTCTCATACGTTGAGGCCAAGAAAAAAAAAAAGGCTGTGGCAATTATCAAGCTGTGAAATGTTGAGAGCCTGCACAGTACAATATTTGGATTGCAAAGGCTGTAAAGGGATGGTCTGTATCTAAACAGACTGCTTGCATTGAGTAATTCCATGTCAACTTTTCTATTAATATTAGCTCGTATAAAGCTTTTTTGCTTAAGCAAAAAGCATATACGGGGATACCTGACAGCTATTGTTTAACACAGCCGCAGGCTGCATTCGGTTCCAGCCAGTACAGCTGCTCTTTAATATTTATGAGCAACTATTAAACTTGTTTCTTGTGCCGAAGAAATGACTTTTTTAGGCTGGATTTGAAAGAAACATGGCATAGAGAAGTGCACTCATTCCATACAGAGGGGCAGGGACTCAAAACAGCTGTTCTTGAAAATTGTAAACCGTGAGAGAGAGAGAAGATGCCTGTGTTGTGCCCTTTGTAATAAAAATTGAAGATGCTTAAATGCAGTGGTGAGAAGTGCCAGCTAGATAAGGTAGGGTTTAAGATGACTACCATGAAGGTCATCCAACCAGGGGGATTCTCCTCTGGTTTCTGCCTAGTGCTGCCAATCCATGAACATCAGCGTTGCTGTGGCTGAACCTTGCTGGTGGGCGAAGAGGGGTCGGGTCCATAGTGAGGTGCCCAGGGCTTGGCGTCCTCTATTTGCAGAGCAGACTGCCCTGAACCAGAGCTCTGGGTTGTAACTTTGGGGGCAGGTTTTCGAATCTACACCTCATTCTGGATCTGAATTTCATGTTTCTTCTCTGTAAAAATGGCTTGCACTGAAAAGTTTGTTTAACTCTATCCCAATTCCGTAGTTGTTCCAATAAAAGATATCACCCAAAGAAATCCTTGTCTCTCTCGTGAACCCTCATGACTGCAACATCACTTTAACACTACTTTAAAAGCAAGGCTGAGTCCCACCAGTGTAAATCACTGTAGCTCCCCATGATCTGTCCCCAGGACTGTAACAGTGCTTCTTTGTGTGGCTATAAAGCAATTTGGTCCCATTCACGTGTATGAGACCAGCCAGTGCTTCTCATGTGGCTTCTCTTCTCTGCTACCTTTCCTTCTCTGGAGGGACTGAAACATTTTACAGCATTTAAGTGTCTATAAATGTGTGTGTGGTCCTATGTGTGCTGTTCTCAAAACCAAACTAGCAGTAGCTATGCTTCAGCATGTGGCTGGTGCTACTTCTCTGAACAGTGTGGACAGGGTTTTATTGTCCCTTGAAACCATGCTAACTACACTGTTCGGTGCTCTAAGCTCCCTGCCCTCCCTGGGAGAATATGTAGCATGATTTTATAGCCTAGAGATGAAGCTAATTAACAAAAAAATAATCCTCATTGCCCTTTGCTGGGGAGAAATCCCATATTGTTGCTCGCTACAGGTCTGTTTAAACAGGGTTTCCATGCTGCAGTGGTCAGAGTTGTGGTGCCACCTGAATTACAGACAATTACTGAGTTGTCCTTGGAATAATAGAGGCATAGTTCCCCAACCACCCTGAAGCCTTGGGCATGGCCAGAAATGCAGGCATTTACATTTTCACTTATATAAGAGATGCCATCCTGGTCTCTCTAGTCTATGAAGCCCAGTGTCCTGTATCTCTCAGAGCCGGAGGGTTGATGCTAGGGGAAAGAGTATTTATGCAGGGCCTATCCAGAGTGATCCATCCCCTATCCCTTTCCCCCTACATCTTCCAGCATTCAGAGGCCTCAAAAGTCCTAATAGATTCATAGATGTTAGGGTCGGAAGGGACCTCAATAGATCATCGAGTCCGACCCCCTCCATAGGCAGGAAAGAGCGCTGGGTCTAGATGACCCCAGCTAGATACTCATCTAACCTCCTCTTGAAGACCCCCAGGGTAGGGGAGAGCACCACCTCCCTTGGGAGCCCGTTCCAGACCTTGGCCACTCGAACTGTGAAGAAGTTCTTCCTAATGTCCAGTCTAAATCTGCTCTCTGCTAGCTTGTGGCCATTGTTTCTTGTAACCCCCGGGGGCGCCTTGGTGAATAAATCCTCACCAATTCCCTTCTGTGCCCCCGTGATGAACTTATAGGCAGCCACAAGGTCGCCTCTCAACCTTCTCTTGCGGAGGCTGAAAAGGTCCAGTTTCACTAGTCTCTCCTCGTAGGGCTTGGTCTGCAGGCCCTTGACCATACGAGTTGCCCTTCGCTGTACCCTCTCCAGGTTATCCGCATCCTTCTTGAAGTGTGGCGCCCAGAATTGCACGCAGTACTCCAACTGCGGTCTGACCAGCGCCCGATAGAGGGGAAGTATAATGTGGAGGTTGACCCCTTTAGCATCATGTTTACTACCCACTGAAGGACTTATCTTGCATGAATTTGTCCAGTCCCCTTTTGAACCTAATTACATGATCACTCTTCACAACACCTTGTGGCAGTGAATTCCACAAGTTAATTACTTGCTCTCTGATTAATGATGAACCTGCTGGAAAGGCCTGATCTAGGGTCTGGCCTGCTCTAAGAGGGACATCGCGTAGTGATTAGAACCAGTCTGTCTTCCCCAGGCGCTGGCATTGGTGACTTTGGAAAAGTCATTTGGCTCCTGTGCTTGGGTAAGATTTACTTACCTTTTATACAGGGCCGGAGACCAACCCCATCTCAGCAATATAGGGTTTCAGACCCTGGACTTGGGTCATGTTCTTCTGTCAGCATCCCCCTCCCAACAGCACTGGGCTTTGCAGATCACAGAAGTGCAGTTAAGCAGTGCTGGCCCCGCAGTGTGTTGCTCTCTTATCCCAGTTCAGTATTCCCTGCACTGAGAAGGATGCTCTCCCTTCAGTGTAAACATTTATTTAGTGTGCTAAACAGCACTACTATAAGCCAGGAACAGATTTCCTTCACTGGCCGCATCCTTCCTTGCAGCACTGCTGGGGGGGCATTTGGAGAGAAGCAAAACAGAAGGACTCTTTAAGGTCCTAATTGTTCTTGAGATCTCCTACCTCCCTTTGGCGTGGCTGTCCCAGAGCAGCTTTTTTCCTGCTGACTCAAATTGGCCATGACACAACTTGGCACCCTTGGTCCTAGGTGAGATGAGCAAAAGGGGCTCATTTAATTACCTTTGGAATAGAGACAGCTAGAGATGTATTCAAGTGCTCTGGCCCTGGGTTGAGATGGAGAAGGTTGCATAGCTCCTGTTGGTTAAGTAGAAGCCTGCAGTCTGCCAGGACTATCAGTGCACAAACAATGTGTTAAGGATTTTCCTGCAGGGAAGCCAGAGAGAGAGTTGGCAGCAGATTAACTGCAGCATCTTCTATCCTCTTCCCCACCCTCCCCCCTGACTATCTTCTGGGCAGGTCACAGGAAGAAGCTGCCCGTTTTCCTGAAAGGATTAAAACAAGCTCTTAGCAAACTCCTGGGAGCAGGAAAGAGGAAGCTCAGAAGCTCTGGACGGAAACTCTTTTGTGATTGTGCATGTGAGCGTAGACATGTAACTACTGGCAGAGAAGACTGGGAAATGTCTTATCTGGATCCTTGAACCAACCTCCTTTCTCATATCTTACGCTATTTATGAATAATCAAGAATTGTCAGCTGAGGTAGGGCTGGCAAAAAATGACCAACAAATGTGGAAACAAGGATTCTGCTTTCCTGGATGCTGTAATAATGAATGGGGCGCCTGGCATTTTCAGTATACTGGGGCACAAACTCTCCCCTGGGAATGGAGAGGGGGAGTTGAGTGTTATGTGATGCATGAGAAAATGGAGGCTGCAAGGGTTTTTAAGCGATTTGCATTACACCTGTGCCAGAGATAGGATTAGGGGGTGCTGGTTGTAGCTGTGATGGTCTAAGGACATAGGCAGGCAAGGTTCTTTGGGTAAATGTAATATCTTTCATTAGACCAACTAAATAACTGGAAAACCTGTTCTTTGCCAGCTTTTGGGTACAAACACCCTTCTCCACGAGTTAGGATTAAGACTCTGAAGATTCCTGTTTTGGGATTGATTCATCAAACCACTTAGTTTTATCATATGCTCCAATGCAGCCCGATTCCGATTGGTGAGGAACCTTAAAAGTTATTTGACCTTAGCAAGTATAATCAGGTGCATTAGGCTTTGCTTAAAATATGGTCCGAGCTGAGGCATCTGTGAATGAAACCCTGTCCCTGGTTTGATATTCATTTTTAATGTGTAACTTGCTCGCAAATTATTTCTCCATAACATTAGAGGAAAAATATTTCAGCTGATGACAGCACAAGATGCTGTCTTCCTGTTAAGACATTGGATACGAGTCAAGGTCTTTGCACGGTGAAGGGGATTTTGTATTTAGAAAGCAGCTTGAGGAACTCGGCCTCCAGATTTCCTTTAGTTTTAGATGGAAACCGGTCAGGGAATCCTTCAGCAACCCACAGAGAAGAGATACTGCATTTACCATCTTTCATTACCTGTGCTTATACCACCATGTAAATGTAAGATCCTGTGACAAAGGGTTGGGTAGGTAATTTCCTGCTCTGATCTGTGTGGGCAGAGGTGGCCTCACATGGTCATCCTTGATGTGTGATCTAAATGGAGAATGAATTTTGTGCTGGGTAGGAACCACTGGAAACTACCATACTCTTTATACAGAACAAATAAGTCCCCTCCCTGCCATCCTGCACATTTGCCCCCTCCTGGCTGTAGAGACCAGGGAGACGATGCACGTGGCAAGTGAAAACTAGAGGGTCTCAAATCAGACAGCAAAGTCTGGTCTCCATTGGCGAGGAGCTAGGTTAGGACAGGTAATGCAAAGAGGAGTCGTCGCATATTCCACCAGCCGGGTCCCTGCCCTGCCGTCTCTCTTGACGATGTTATGTACAGGAACTTTAGTGGAAATAGGTCGAACTCCTCTTGCTGAAAAGCATGCTGTGCGAGCAAAGGGTTAAAGACAAGGTCCTGCTGGTTAATCGCTTAGTTTAAGCACTGACCTGGTGACCCAGCAGTCAGCACAGGGGTGAGGAAGATGATGTGGGAACATTTTCTTGCTGATGTCCTTGCGAGTCTCCCAGTGACATCAAGCTCCTGGACTGGGTCCAGCACAGGCTGGCCCTGCCCCAGTGACAATAGCGATTAATCTGTTGGCCTGTCAGAAATCTGTGTTAGTGGCTTTTTCACAGCCCCATTTCCAACCCTCTAGATTTCCCTGCTAGGAAACAGAGCAGTATGTCATACTTCTACCAGAAGCCAGGGTTTGAAGCCAATTCAGCAGTGCTGTCATCACCGAATACCCATTCAGTTCAGGGCCACCAGCTCCGTTCCCAGGGTTTTTCTTCTCAATATGGCCGGTGTCCTGCACACACTGCTGGTCTAGAGCCCAGGGATGCCTCAAGGGAAGACTTGGACTTGGTTCGTGCAACTGTGGCCAACATTTTCAAAGCAAATGGCTTTGAGTGAGGTGCCTGAATCCATGTTTAGGCACCCAGGCAAAAGTGCCGTGATGTTCATGAGCCGCGTCCACTGTTGGCAGGGCTCAGAGCCAAATGTGCCTCCTTGTGGGAGGGTGGGACTTGGAGCCCAACATAGCAGCCTGGGTCCTTGTCTAAGGAAAAACTCCAGGTGATTTATATTGTGTAAAAACCTGGGTTGGTTTCCTCACTTGAAACCAAGTCTCTGCAGGGGATGTGTTGAGCTGTGCAATTGTCTCTCGAAAGAAGGAATAGAAATCCAGTGGCTTGAGACTTTGCATAAGTGGCTCCGTGCTAGGCACAGTGCTGGGAAATTAATCATAAGGACCAATCTTTCAGTGTCCCCCGTGGATGGATAAACTCATTTAACAGGTATATTTTCCTGCGCTAACTTCTATTTCTATTAAACTACAGATAAACACATTTATTTCTGTTAAAAAGACCAGCAGTCGGAAAGTTAATGCGTGTCATTTAAATATTTATCACTGCATTTCAGAGTCTTTTCCTTCCTTTTTTATGTCCTTGTGGCAGGGTATGTAGCAGAATTCACAGATTTGTTGCACGCTGGCAGGGTCGTGCCATAAGCGCCTCTGCTATGGCCTCGAACTTGTGATCGCCGAACTGTCAAGTGCGCCTTGGCACCTGCCCCATCTCTGTTGAGTGTTAAATTTTAGCTCTTTGCACCTGTCCATAGCCGTTGTTTTCAGCCTACCTGTAAACTTAAGGCATTTTTAACTGTGACAGTTTTCATAGATTCATAGATGTTAGGGTCGGAAGGGACCTCAATAGATCATCAAGTCTGACCCCCTGCATAAGCAGGAAAGAGTGCTGGGTCTAGATGACCCCAGCTAGATACTCGTCTAACCTCCTCTTGAAGACCCCCAGGGTAGGGGAGAGCACCACCTCCCTTGGGAGCCCGTTCCAGACCTTGGCCACTCGAACTGTGAAGAAGTTCTTCCTAATGTCCAATCTAAATCTGCTCTCTGCTAGCTTGTGGCCATTGTTTCTTGTAACCCCCGGGGGCGCCTTGGTGAATAAATCCTCACCAATTCCCTTCTGTGCCCCCGTGATGAACTTATAGGCAGCCACAAGGTCGCCTCTCAACCTTCTCTTGTGGAGGCTGAAAAGGTCCAGTTTCTCTAGTCTCTCCTCGCAGGGCTTGGTCTGCAGGCCCTTGACTATAAGAGTGGCCCTTCTCTGGACCCTCTCCAGGTTATCCGCATCCTTCTTGAAGTGTGGCGCCCAGAACTGCACGCAGTACTCCAACCGCGGTCTGACCAGCGCCCGATAGAGGGGAAGTATCACCTCCTTGGCCCTATTCGTCATGCATCTGCTGATGCACGATAAAGTGCCATTGGCTTTTTTGATGGCTTCGTCACACTGCCGGCTCATGTTCATCTTGGAGTCCACTAGGACTCCAAGATCCCTTTCCACCTCTGTGCCACCCAGCAGGTCATTCCCTAGGCTGTAGGTGTGCTGGACATTTTTCCTCCCTAGGTGCAGCACTTTGCATTTCTCCTTGTTGAACTGCATCCTGTTGTTTTCTGCCCACTTGTCCAGCCTATCCAGGTCTGCCTGCAGCTGTTCCCTGCCCTCCGGCGTGTCCACTTCTCTCCATAGCTTTGTGTCATCTGCAAACTTGGACAGAGTACATTTGACTCCCTCGTCCAAGTCGCTGACGAAGACATTAAAGAGTATCGGTCCAAGGACCGAGCCCTGTGGGACCCCACTGCCCACACCCTTCCAGGTCGAGACTGACCCATCCACCACAACTCTTTGGGTGCGACCCTCTAGCCAATTCGCCACCCACCGGACTGTGTAGTCATCCAAGTTACAGCCTCTTAACTTGTTCACCAGTATGGGGTGGGATACCGTATCGAAGGCCTTCCTGAAGTCTAAGTATACGACATCCACCCCTCCTCCTGTGTCCAGGCGTTTCGTAACCTGGTCATAGAAAGAGACTAGATTGGTCAGGCACGATCTGCCCGCCACAAACCCGTGCTGGTTTCCCCTCAGCTGGTTTCCCCTCAGCATAATTTGCCCTGCCGGGCTCTCACAAATGTGAGCCTTGATAATTTTTTCAAAGACTTTACCAAGGATGGAGGTGAGACTGACCGGCCTATAGTTGCCCGGGTCCTCCTTCCTCCCCTTTTTGAAAATGGGGACCACGTTAGCCCTTTTCCAGTCTTCTGGGACTTGGCCCGTGCGCCACGAGCGTTCGAATATTCCCGCCAGTGGCTCTGCAGTGATGTCGGCCAGTGCCTTCAGCACCCTCGGATGGAGCCCATCCGGGCCTGCCGACTTAAAGGCATCCAGTTCCTCCAAGTGACTCTGCACCACCTCAGGGTCTACGTATGGAAGTCTGGCGCCTTGCTGCTGCCTCTCTACAACCCCAGTGAGAGACTTGTCGTGCCCCTCGCTTAGGAACACTGAGGCAAAGAACTTGTTGAGGAGTTCAGCCTTGTCCCCTCTATCTGTCACCAATTGTTTCTGCCCATTTAGCAGGGGTCCTATTCCTCCCTGGGCCTTCCTTTTACTCCCTATATATCTAAGAAACAATTCCTTGTTGTCTTTTACTTGGGTTGCCATCCTCAGCTCCATGGTAGCTTTGGCCCGCCTAACTGCCTCCCTACAAGCACGAGCAGAGGAGGTATACTCATCTTTAGTGATCTCACCCTGTTTCCACTTTTTATGTGCTCCCCTTTTGGCCCTTAGGCTGCCCTGGATTTCTCTGGTCAGCCATGGAAGCCTCCTGGCCCCTTTCCCTCTTTTGCCTCGCTCGGGGATCGTCTTGCTTTGTGCCCGAAGGATTGTTTCCTTTAGGCACAGCCACCCTTCTTGGGCTCCCATCCCATCAAAACTCCTACTCTGCAGTGCATCCTTGACTAATCGCCTGAGTGCATTGAGATCAGCTTTCCTAAAGTCTAGCACTTTCACCCTACTACTTACCTTACCCACTCACCGTCTTATGTTGAATTCTATTATTAGGTGGTCACTGTCTCCCAAATGGCTACCGATCTGGAGGTCCCCTATCATGTCATCTCCTGTTGCCAATAGCAGATCCAGTATGGCATTCCCCCTAGTGGGACCATGCACCTCCTGTGTCAGGTGGAGGTCCTGTACACAAGTTAGAAACCTGCGTGAGCGATGGGACCTTGCTGTCTGCGTCTCCCAGCAGATGTCCGGGTAGTTTAGGTCCCCCATGACTACCGCCTCTTTAGCTTTTATGGTCTC
This sequence comes from Alligator mississippiensis, assembly GCF_030867095.1. Lineage (NCBI taxonomy): Eukaryota > Metazoa > Chordata > Crocodylia > Alligatoridae > Alligator > Alligator mississippiensis. The sequence continues at coordinate 98,139,558 of NC_081829.1, forward strand.
CGAGAGTTGCCTCAGGAGCCCCGCATCTATTTCTTCCCCTTGGTGTGGGGGTCTGTAGCAGACCCCTACCACCAAATCCCTTTCTCCTTGCCCCCCATGTAGCCTAACCCACAATCCTTCTACTTCCTCAACCTCGGATTCCGTCTTGATGAGGGTTGATGTATATTGCTCACTGACATAAAGTGCAACCCCCCCCCCCCTTTCTTCCCCGACCTGTCCTTTCTATACAATCTATAGCCCTCAATATGTACCGCCCAGTCATGGGATGAATCCCACCAGGTCTCTGTTAGACCCACTAAGTCATAGGTGTTTAGTGCAAGCAGGAGCGCTAGTTCATCCTGCTTGTTCCCCATGCTCCTAGCATTAGTATATAGGCACTTGAGCCCTGCGACTGGTGCCTTTGCTGCCCCCCCGCTCCCAGTCCCATGGGGCCCATTGTTTCTTACCTTCTTGTTTCTTACCTGTTCTGTAGTGCTGGTCTCCCCATGGCTTTCAGGTTCCCAATGTTCTCCTTCTTCAGGCTGGGCTGTCCTTGTGGGTGCCACATGGTTTGGTGGTCCACAGCTTCCCCTGCCCTCGTACTCCCCTCCCCCCGACGAGCCTAGTTTAAAGCCCGCCGGAGGAGATCCGCCAGCCTAGTAGAAAACACAGAGTTTTAATTGCAACCTTAATGGAGAGGAATAAATTGTATTTAGTTTGAAATGAAAATGCATATTATGTCATCTCCTGGAATACTATGGTCTGTTCGGTTTCACTGTAAATCCAGGCTAAAAGTGGATTTTCAATTAGGCAGGTCCCCTGGAGGCAGGGGAGTCAGGAAGAGAGTGGAGATCTAGCGTTCCTCTTACCGAGGCTTGAGAGGATCATGGAGAAGCAGCAGAGTCAGTCTCTCAGCAGTAGTGTGGGGATCATGGCATAACTGTGGGCCGTAGGGAACAAGGTGTCCCTCCAGCACATCCCTCAGCTGCATCACCCCAGCCTGGCGCTCTGAACTCACTACCTAGTGCTAATATTAGAGCTGTCGAGTCACGAGCAGCTGAGATTAGGAAAAAAAAAGCCAACCCAAAACTACGTGCCAGTGAGGAAATGAACTTCACATCACCACTTCCAGCTCTCTCCTTTGCTATGCTGTACCTCTCACTTTGGCCTTTACATGTGTGCTAGTGACCCAGTGTCACACATCTGGGCTTTGACAGCAGGAGAATTTTTGCTTCCCAGTCTCAGGTCAAGTGACAACTTATTTTTGTACAGGTCTAGCATCTGGGATTATTAGTACTATGCACTCAGGCTTTGAAGTTATCTGGTACCTTTCGTGCAGGGATCCTGAAGCACTTCAAGGCTCAGCTTCATTTTGCAGGGTGGGCAAACAAGATAGAGGGGGAGGGCGTGACTGGCAAAATATCTCCTGGTAGTAGTAGTGCTTTTTACAGCCTGCCTGAAACCAAAGGACTTTTAGGGCCTGGTGGAAGAAGCCTGCTAAATCTGAGTCTCCCCTGAAGAAACTTTGACCCAGGGCTGGAGGTCTGCATGAGAGGGATGGGGCAGTCTTTGCAGTCACTGCTTATCACCCAGATCATGGTAGGGCTGGCTGGGCCATTGAGCGTAGATCCTGCTGTTATAGGCAGCTTCATTGTATAATCTCCTCCAAGAGTTTTTCAGGCTTCATTTTAAGTTTTCTCCATGACTCCTCAGAAGGTGATGCAGAATTTTACTCCACCAATAGTTAGAAACCCTCTTCTGATTTCCAGCCTCCATTTGTTCATGGCTAGTTTGGATCCATTTCCTCTTGGACTGGTATTGTCCTGGGGTTAAATAGATCTTTCTCTCTTTATTGGGTTTGCCTCTGGGCCCCCTCCCAATACAAGTTCCCTCTCCATCTTTGTTTTGCTGGGCTAAACAAGTCAAACTCTTGTAATGGTTTTTCCCCATACTAGGCTTGCTGGTCCTCCTACTAGCACTGTATTATCTCACTGCTTTTTGATGTGGTCCTACTTGTTGTCTTGACTTTATGATTTGAAATTATGTCTTAGTTAGGAGATTTAATAGGGCTCTGGTCCTTAGGAAGCACTTGCTGTCTCAAGATGTGGGAAGACAGTTATTGGGAAGTGAATAATGCTCCCTTTGTGATGTAGCATTTCATATGTCTCTAGGGAGTCAGAGGAGCTAGGCATAAAGCCGTGCTTGACACTCCACTCTCTGAAGACGCTTGCAGAAAGGGAGAGGAGAAAATGCATCTGATTATGTTCCCACGTTACTTTTAACGAGTCCAATTTTGTTCAGTTACTTCAGCAGATGGTGTCCATTTAGTGTTCTAAAAATACAGAGCGTCCAGGCTTCGGTGCGGGGGGAGGATTGATTGGGAACAGGCACGGTACCTTGCAAGGAAGCCATCGTCCCAGTACAGACACTCGCAGAGTTCAGTGTGCACTTAACTGAAACACTTTCATTCCTCAAATCTGCACTACTGACGGAGTGAATCCCGGGGAGGAGAAAGGAGGTGGTAGAGCTGGGGCAGGGATGGGGAGGCGGCCTGCGGTTTGTGTTTGAGATGCAGTAACAATAAATATTTCCAGATTGCCTCTCTGAAAAAGGTTGGGGATTTTTTTTGAGGGGAAGGGAGCCAAACATAACACATGTCCCAGTGGCTCGAGGAGAGGGAATGATTTGGAGCTGTAAAGCCAGTGCGTAAGGAGGGGGTGAATCACCACATCGCTTGCCCAACAGGTGATGCAACTGGCCTACTTGTCACCAAGGCCTGGGACCCAATGCTTTGGGCTCTTCAGAAATGCTCCCTTCTTGCTTCCTTATTGTTTCTTTTGAATTATTTTTGGTTGCTGCCTCTTGACGGCGCCATGGAAAACCCGGGGACTGCATTCCCGGAGGAGGACTCTGACATTATGCCCATGTTGGATCTGACCCCAAACCTGCTGAAATCCATATCCATCGGGGGTCCTTGGCTTGAGGTCATTTGCGTCTCCTTTAATGAGGCCAGGCCATTGATTGCTGGGCAGGAATCGTGTCCAGCCTATATTCCAACAGCTGGTTTCATCAGGGATGCTCCAGCCAACCAACATCTGGTATCTCTTTTAGTTCTCGCTGCCTGGGTCATACATTTTTCATGAATAGCAAGGACTCCTAGGCAGAGAGAGGCTTTCTTGCATGTGTGCTGATTTCCTACACATTGCGGGACTATGTGCAGGGGAGCTGGATAGTACAGCCACTAGCTAGTTATTGGAGTAAGCTGAGGTAACGGTCTGCTCTTCAGGTATGCTTTCCTAAGCCTTAGGCCATTGAGTCTTGATGCTAGACTGGACAGGGGCCTGGATTTCTGACCCTCAGCCGTGTTAGAATAACAGCAACACTCAGTACTCACCGTGTGGCTTTTTATTTAAGGGTTTCAGATCTCTACTCTGCATCCTAATGGCGTGTCGGAGGCATCCAGAAACGCGTGCATTGTGTGGAAAACCCTGGGAAGATGAAGTGTGGGAACTGCTGTTTTCATCATGTGGTTTTACCATTTGTATTTGGAATGCAAAGTGTTAAAGCTAGTGACAGGAGACAGGGGAAAACTTTATGGGTGTTTATGACTCTTCACCTGCAGAAGAGCACACAGCTCCTTTTTCTTTAGTGAGGAATTCAGGTAGCATGATGCAGTCCTGGACAGCCTAGGTGCGTATGTCTAGTTTGCCGTTCCATTTGAAAGGAGGACATGCTGAAATGGTAAAAAAATGAGAGACTGGGTAACAATATGGGTTGCATCTTTATACCACTGTAAAGAATGCAAGTATACTTTGCACTTCTAGATAATCTCTCGTATCATCCTGCCAAAGAACCGTGTGAACAGCAGTAACCTCTTACCCCTACTTTACAGAGAAGGGTATTGAGGCAGAGACAGAAACACAGGCCTTTGTTCAAGGTCACACAGGCAAGTCAGTGGCAGAGATAGAAAATAGCGTCCAAGGCTTTAAAAAAAAAATGCTACTGAGATTTGAGTACCTGGTTTGAGACCCCTTGAAGGGGCTGGATTTTTCAGAAAGTAATGAATACCCTCCTGATGAAAATCAGGCCTCTTATAAGATGCTTTAAGGCTGGCACCCAAAAATCAGTCCTGAAAAACCTCTGAGACCTACCTTCTCAATCCCATGCTTTCCTAAACATATTGCAGCAGGTGATGCCTTAGCTTTCTCTTCCCTTACTGGCGAATGCAGCAAAGACGGCCCGTTTCAGCTGCTAGCCTGAGAAACGGCAGTGGATGGTTCCAGCTGACTAGTCTGGAGAAGACTCCCCTCTGGGGCTGCATGGCAGGGCCTCTCCGTACAGACAGTGCCAAGACCCATCAGATGCAATTACAAGCACCTCAGCTCAACAGCTGATGTCTGGCTCCCAGATTAAACTGTCCACCCCTGGGGATGCTATATTTGCGAAAATATGGAAACAAAGCCTAAAGTTGTGGGACGGGACAATATTCATGATTAACGTGCTCAAAACGCCGGATTCCGTTTCCTTCCTGAGGCCACGTTACCTCACTGGCAGATGGGGACTAGCGGGAGGGGGCTCTGGCAATTGCCAGCAGCTGTTGCTTATTTTACAAGAATGAAGGCCCCAGTTAAGCAGTGTAATGCTGGCTGTAAAGCTTATTAGGTCTGTTGTTATCATAATGCCGAAAAGAACTATATGAACACCCTGGGGGCATTAAAGCTAAGGCTGTTAGTCCCCAAAAAAGAAAAATCCCTTTGCATTTCTTGCTGATGACTTTTGCCTTTTTTGTGCATCTTAAAAGTTCGGGAAACAGGCAGGCAAACTCTCCTTTACATCCAGCAAGGTTTTTTGCGTGCAAAGTTCCCACTTGTTTCCACAGGTGCCCCTGGCAGAGAGAGACTGAGGTTCCTGGTGTCCAGGCACCAAGTAGGAAGAATAGTTCCTTCTCCACACAAGGTATTCTGCAACCGTCTCCTTGCTTCGGAGACCGTCGCTGCAGATATTTCTTTTGTGGGGCATGGAACTTAGTCTCTTCATTAGTCTGCTTTATTCTCTTCCTTATTTTAAGAAGTAAAACGTTTTGGGTGAATCTACACATTCATTAATTCTCTGTAGTTAGTATGCATTAAGTTTAGTACTTGGATAACCACGTACTAAATCAATGAACAATAACTTGCACTACTGTGCGGTAGCGTTGGCGCGTGGGTTTTTAGTGACACTTACTGTGCAGTAGCCTAATACTGCTGCGCAGTTGCGTATTAGCACGTGTTTTTGCCTGGCATGCTGTTGCTCAGTTAGCATCTTATGTAGACGTGCCCCTTGAAAGGCAGTGGGAGAGGTTTTACTTTGGTTTGGGTTTTTTCATCATCCCAAAGTGACTGAACGGGGGAGTCAAGGTGGTCTACTCCCAGAAGCTGCTGCCTTGCTATGTGACTTTGTCAAGTCATTTAGCATCGCCGTGCTTTATTTTATTTGGTATAAAAAAGGGAATGACGGTACTTGCCCTCCAGTTCAGAGCAGGAGACCGTGCTTTCTGCAAGACTATAACTTCAGCTGCCTCCTTTTGTTAAATTGCATCTCTTAATTTGATTTAATGTGTTTGTATTTCAAGCAGCTGGGGTTTTATGAGCCTACATTTGTTGCTATCTTTTTGTACAGCGCGTAAGAGCTTTGCTGTAGGGGGTAGCAAGGAAAAACGTAATATAAATACTATTATCATTAGTTTGTCTGAGAAACTGGCCATATTCCAACAGCCTTTTATTTCCTTTTTTCTCATTGCATAATTTGAAGAGAGGTTAAAGTCCCAAAGAGGGCCCTAAAAGTCACTCTTTGCTATCTGTGGATCTTATCCATTCGTCTCTAAAAACATAGCTTTCTAATAAACGAGGGACTTTTAATGTGTTCCAGAATGGAACCTCATGTTTAGATTGCTAGAGCCAGCACGGAGTGATGCTGATAAAAGTGACACAGCTATCTTGGCAAACGTTTCCTCTGGAAGGCAGTCCAGGGCCAGGGGGTGCCCCGAGTGAACCGCTGGAAGAGTAAGTAAAACAAACTTGTTTTCCCAGAGCTTTGCAGAGCGCACAAGTTGGGTTTCTCCTGTGCTTTCAGATGACATCACTGCTGTAGGGGCAGTTTCCAAGTGCCCGCAAGTCCCCGCGGTGGCTCAGTTGCCAAGAGGCAGCACCGAGGGAGGGAGAAAGCACAACCTCTCTCCGCAGCATGACACTAGGAATGGCTAATACCAAAGTGGGAAGCTTAGCCAGCCTGTTTGGGCAAAAGCATGCTAACCAGGAGCCAGGGCTATAACCCCTCTGCTCTGGGAGTGCTTGGGTCTGGGGCTTAGGGAAGACTTGTCCCCGTGTAGGAACTGAAGGGTAGGCAACACCTTGGGGAAGATGGGGGAGCAGAGCTTCATAAACCTAGGAGGAGCCATGGGAAGAAACTCTGGCTTGGTTTGAAACTTGACTTCTCGTGTCTCTTGTCCTGGGGGTAAGGGACAATTTACATTTTCCCATCATCATGTGAGGAATGCTTCCACCTACACCTTGTCAGGTCTGCCAGCGGGTGCAGTCAGGAAGGAGCTACCCTTCCCTTTTGCCATCTACTTCCAGCCCGTGAGGGAAGAGGGTGGCAGAGGAGCAGAGCCTGTCTTCCTCACTGTGCCTGGAGCGACAACTCAAGCAGGTGATGCAGGCAAGAGGGGCAGCATTAGCCTAGACTGCAGGCTTACCAGCACTGGAATACGTCTGTACAGCACCTTTCAGGCTAGAGAAATCTCTTTGCATTGTAGGTTATAGGGGAATCCTCCCTCTCCCCACATCAATGTAATGCAGCCACTTCTGGGGTGTGATGCAGCTAGGCTTCTCAGATTTCAGGCAGGGAGGCCTTGAGTCTGATCCACAATGGGAAAGAAGAAATGAAAGAGGGAGGGCGTGACAGAAGGTTTACAAAATAATTGCATCTAAAGGTACATTAGGAAAGAAGGAAAAAGCTGAGTGTCTCTCTCACTGTCTGGCACTTAAATTAATGGCACTTTGACATCTTGCTTCTAAGGTCTCGCATATAATATGGCAGCTTGACCTTTAACGGCCAGGTTTAGTCCTAAAAGCTGCATCAATGCTGCCCATCTGCCTGACAGTGCTGCTTCCCAGTATGACTTGGAACTAGAGCCAAACAAATCAGGTAGGATCCCCATACACCCCAGTTCAGACTTACCATGCCAGACCCTGGGGCAAAGAGGAGCCCCATGGCTGCACATCAAAGGCACTTGGTACTTTCTGGTGCCAGCAAGGCTAGAACCAGACCCTTGTGTACCAACAACATGTGCCTCTCTAATTTACACTGCAGGAGAACTGCACATAACTGAGCAGTAAAGGGCTTGTGAAACACAATAGCAGTTTTGCTCTCCACTAATGGAGAACAGCGGGGCTGATATGCCCAGCCAGTTCATGATGATATTCTACACAAACCATAATTAAGCTCATACATCTTCTAAACTTCCTTTGGCATGCTCATGGCTAAGGTATGCGTCTCCCTGGGTTCTCTCTCTGGTGCCTTCAATCTGTTCCTCCAGACAGATTCGTTTAGCAAAGGCAATTTATCCTATTAATGGCGTAAGTTGTTGCCATAGGATCCACTGTGATATCAAACACCCAGTGGTAGTTTCAGCACATAAACTGGAGGTGAAAGAACAGATGCACGTTACTGTTTATTCACTACAGCTGTGTCCAAAATTACTCTGTTCTCCTTAAAACCCAGCACGGGGACTGTGTATATAGTTTGTACTGTAGTACGGGTCTGATACACGGTAACTAGTCACTGGTTAGTGTTTTAGGGCACTTATTATTTATATCTATAGCTATATTTAGGTTTGAATTTGAAGGTCGCACTCTGCTACCCTGAGCTGCCCCTCTCTGTCTGCGTTACTTGTGGCAGTTGCACGCCCAGAGCGCAGGAGAGAAGTTGTAGGTGGAGTGGTTTCTGCTCAAAGCAGTTTTCTTGTCCTGTTCCTCAAGCATTGTCCTTCTAGAAATCATTCTGTCCACTGCTTGCCTCTTCCTATCTTTTGCAATAACGATGGGCAGCCCAGCCAGGAAATGGGGACCAGGGAGTTGAACGGTTGCTGTTTGCGGACATCTGTGCTGGGTCCTTGTAGTGCTTGGTTGAATACTGAATGGACTTGGAGGGTGGGTGCTAGGGAGCTGGGTTAGGGGAAAGCTCTGTAGTGGGCTGTGATGCACAGGAGAGCTTCCGAGGTGAGTTGCAGGGTTTTAGTATTGATGCAGGTCTGGGCTTTGGGGGGGACCCAGATGTCAGACTAGGTAGCAGCGTAGCCATAAAATCTATGCCAGCATAACTGTGAATTTTAGTGATCATATACCCAAGTCGTGGGTGCCCACATGATGTTTGCACTCTTCAAAGTCAAGGTTGTGCTCATTACTTCCTGGTTTAACTGAAAATAATGTATCCTTCATCAAAGCACTCTCCTGTCACTTGATTTGTGACCTACTAGATCTGTGGTTAGCAATTTATAGTCTGTGGATCAGACCCGGTCCACAGAGCTGGGATGGCGACGGCAGTTCGGTGGAACGAGAAGTGGGTCAGAAGTATGTTGGCGGCATTTGGTGGGGGGAGGAATCCATGGCACAAGATGGCAAGCAGCAGCCCACGGTGGAGGGGGCCCGGTTCCAGACAGCTGCCCGCTTTAGAGTCAGCCTGCCACAGCTCAAAAGTTCTTGACTCCTGTGCTAGATGAATGCAATTTCTTTTTGACTAGAGGAGAACATTACTTGTAACATCCCAACTCCGCCTGTAAATGGGGAAGTACTTTTAAGGCAGAGTTGCCTGCAGCTGTCCACCCGCCGGCAAGTCAGCAGGGATTCTTGTTGACTTCGCATTGGGCCTTATGCCTGTCCACACGGAGAGTCAGGGCCTTTCTTAACGGAGATCTGTTAAAGGAGAGGGCTATTAACGACCAACAAACTTCCTACAATTCTCCTTCCAGCTTTGTCTCTGCTGGTTCCCAGGGGCCACGCCTCCTCTAGAAATCGGTACAACGTGAAGAGGCATCTAGTGGCCGAACAGTGCATGACAGGCAAATATCTGATTACACCTGCGGATGAAACCCTCATAAACAGCATTATGTTAATAGTCTTAGAAAACATAAAACACCTCCAGATTTTCCACTGCCCCTTCCTGCTTGTAAAAACAGCCTCTTTGACTCTGTGTACAACATTGCACAAGAGATGGTGTTGTACTATATAGATATTTAATTTTGTTTTCAGTTTGCCTAGGAAATGTTTGTTTCAAAAGTAAAATGGAAAACAAATCGGCTTAATGTCTTTAGGAAAAGAAGGAATTGTTCATTTATTTATGTATCCTTCTCGCTACAAACTGATAGCGCTTTAAAGAGTGCCCCATTCACACACTCATTACCAGTATTTGTCTTCTAGATATGTATGAGCTTTGTGTTACCCTCCAACCCCCCTTTAAAATCAATATTCACTTGAAAACGCAACATAAAAAGCACTGTCAGTGCAGCCCATCAGGAGAACTAAATATTATCGATGGAGCAAAATATTTCCCTTTCATTATGAAAATAAGTTTCTCTGCAGTGTTAAGCTTCAAGCGTGTTGTTCAAAAGATGCGATCAAGGCATCAAAGAGAAGAAAGCTGTTAAGATAGTATGAACGGAACTGGCTGTGTTTCCAGCGGTAATTAAGAGAGAAAAATATTCTGCTTCTGCCTGTTGAAATCGCAGCATGCCTCCTCCCCTGGGAGTTATCTCGAAGTGGGGAATGCTTTACCATTGTTTAAATGAGCTGTTGAATTTCACAGTCGTAACAAGGCGACTTTGCAATAATTGCCCCTTTTTCATTTTCAGAGAACTATTGTAACACCAGGTAATTAATCTTCATGACCCATTATGCCCCTGCAAGCTGAATTGGTAATATAGGAACCCCGTTTTATGGAAGAGAGACTCGGGAACGCCGATGACAGATGGTCTCCGCGATCTGACCTCTGGAGGCATCTGGAACTCGGCCCCAAGGAACGTGGGGAGGTTTCTCTCAGTGCCGTTCTCCCTCTGAATCCTGAGGACACAACAGTGTCTTCAAGCTGGCTCCCACTCATCTTGGGCTATGTTTCCCGTTGCATCTCCAGGAGGTACAGCACAGACTTTCACCCGTAGGGATTGAGACTAAAACCCCCTGGCATTCAGCTGAGGGCACTCATGTGCGTGGCCCCAGCCTGACTTGGGCCACCGCAGGGCCTGATTCTGAGATGTTCTGAGCCATGTGCAGCATCCAGTGGGCTCAGCTAGAGTTGTGGATGCTCAACATTTCTTGAAAACCAGACCTGAGGTTCCCCCAGTGGCACATGAAGTCAGGAGCTGCTTCCAAAATGGTTAACCACTTTCCATTACTTTCAGTAGCCTCTGCGGTAGCCACGGCTCTCTGCCTGCAGTCCTGCACAGGCATGCCGGGGCTAGCTTTGCACTCCATAGCTTGAGTGCCAGGAGCCGTCCAGCTGCAGTAGCATGCAGCTCAGCATGGACTAAGCTCTTGGGCATTTACCCAGCTGCTTACTGAGCCCTGTGCTGCTCCAGCTGCAAGCCGGCTTGGGGATGTCTACACTAGACTGCATTGTGATGGTCCTTCTCTTGACAGCTGTGACACACTGGGCCTCTCTTATTCTACCTCTCTGAGGTTAGTGTGGTCTTGAAGTGGGGAAACTGATGCAAATTGAGCCATTTGTTCCTCTAGCACTTAAAACCTGATTCATAGAAAGCAGGGTCTCTGCCAGAAGCCTGCAGATACCTGGGTAACCCAAGGCAGGATGAGGCTTCCTCTGCTTGGCAGCATAACAGAATCTACCCGGCTCCAAATGCTTTAGCAATTACCATGCTTGGAGCTGCGTTGGCCCTTCATTAAGGTATAAAGCAGCAGGGAGAGCAAAGGCAACGCTGTCAGGAACGAGCTTGATGGATCAGAAGTTTCAATGAGCCCTTTGCTGCAGCTTTGAAAAGCAAGGGCTGTTTGTAATTGTGGCACTAGGGAAAACAGTGTCTGAGGAGGGGAGGACAGCAGGCATGTGGTGGGGTATGCACTAGGGAGTCAGGAGACACCAGTTCTATTTTTGCCTCTGCCACCGGCTTCCCATGTGACTTAGGCAAATGACTTCCAGCTGATTTTGAAGAGCTCAGCAACGCTGCTCACACTGCAGTCCATAGCAGCTGCTGGCGTTCGTCATCTCTGGAACCAGGCCACTGCCCCTTCCCTGCCTCAGTCTCCCCACTTGCCAGTTGTGGGTAGTCGCATTTGCCTACTTATACTTTTAGGCGGGAGGCTGAAGGGTGTATTGGTTTTAGTATCTGTGTAGATGTTTGTATGCAAGAGTGTTGCATGGGTGTAGGCATAGATATGAGCCCCATTTAGAGGTGAGCTAAGTGAAATAGCAGCAGTAGGACTGGGCTTCAGGGGCTGGGTGTGCGGGGTGGTGGTGGGGGGGATTCTTATAGTTGGAAAGAAACTGAACATGTCCTGGGTTTAAAATACTCCAGTCTCTTGCAGTGTCCTACAAGTCTGCATGGTCAGGTCATTACTTCTCCCATGGACTTCAGTAAGAGTTTCAGCTAAGTAAGATGTTGAGGATCAAGGCCTCAAAGACCTTTTTAAATAGTACTGGCACATAAGCCCTACCTGGAAGGAAAAGGAGGCTCCTAAAGCCCCTACTTTCTGCATGTCATGCGCCCAGTGGGGTCTCTCCCCGTCTGAGAGACAAGTTCCCTTTTTTTCTCCTCCCCTAAATTGTATAATTTTTTTCTCTTTTTTTTTTTTTCTTGTCAAAGTAAACTGGTATAACCTCACCGTGTCACACAGCAATAGATTGTATCCAGTGTGATGTAACATCATATGATGTACCAGCAATCTGCTCTTCCTCCGTCCAAAAGTGATGGAGAATAAGATGGTGGAGAAAGAAAAACAATTTTTACATATCCGTTGTCTGTTCTTTAAAAAACAAAAAAAAAGAGGCTGATGGTGACAGAGCAGAACAAAAGAACGTTTCACGGGAGCCATGTCTGCGTTGGAGGCGTTGGCATTTTACTGTGTTGCTGAGACTCAAATTCACAGCTTGCTAAATGTCAGGGTTTAGACCTGCTCCTTGGGACAGTTTGTTTGAGTCTGATCCTGAACTACGCTGAGCTTCCTTGAGCCTGTGAAAGGACAAGAAAAACTTGGTGCGTGCTGCATTTCTCAGGATCAGCGCTTTTTGTTTGCTGATAAGCCTCTGGCTTGGCTTGATGTGTGGTGGGCCAGCACGGGCTGGCGGAGGTGCTCGGTGTAGGAAAGCATTAGCAACGTAGCGGACCTCCATTTTCTCACTCCTCCCCTCCCTCCCTCCTTCCTCACCACACCAGCTTATGGATCCAATCTGACATGGTCTTGTAGCACGGATGGACTTGATTTTATTTTCAGCCCTCTGGCTTGGATGTACTCAAACGGTGGTGAAGTCACTCAGTCACCCCTGGTTTTTACTTCACTTGAGAAACTACATCACATGAATAATACACGACTGAATCGTGTCACTCTGCTGCGCTGGAGTTATTTCCCATCGCATGACAACTGACATAGTAACTGTTCTCTGCAGTTAAAACAAATCATATTTTGTCATATCATTTGGACCATGTTTTATTTTTTTTCCCCATTGGAACAAATCAAACCAAAATCATTGCCATTCAAATGGAATCAAAATTAACATCTTTTTGAGATTTATTTTGTTTTTATTTTCCTTTTCCCCTCAGTTGAAAGCAGGAGCAAGAAAACCCAAAACATTTTTGTTTTTGGTCTGATTCCATCTGAAGTGAAACTTTTCATATGGCAGAAAAACTGAAAAATTTGGAACAAAATGAAAAACTTGCAGAAATCCTTCCTGTTCTTTGATCATGCCTGCTGTACACAGGAAAAAAAGCACCCCTTTCTGTAGTAAGATAAGTAGGCCAAAAGAACCATATCGAGGAACGTTCCCTATAACAAAATAAGCCATCCGGTCCTAACGGTCTCTGATGTCTCCCACCCATTTTCACACATTGTGGCACTTCTATGGGAAACCTCTCCTTGGAAATATACACCAGGAATGAGAGTATGGCTGAGACCCCGTATCAGACTTCCCTGTTTTATCTAATTAAGCAGAAGAGCTAGGGACGGTGCAGTAACAGGGGTGCTGGCTCCGTCTTGTGCCCTGTAGAAACAAACAGATGTTGGTTTGATCCTACCTGGCACTGGGGAGAGCACCACAAACCACAGCTCTCAAATTCCTCTCCACTGACTTTTGGGTCTGTTAGTGCTATGTCGCTGTCGAATGTGAGTGAACGTAGGAGCAGGGTGCTTTTGCATGTGTTACGTGCTGCACAGAGATGCGACCGACTGAGCTGGTTTTTAACAGCAGAAAGCTGAAGCGCTAGGATGTCGAAACCATCTCCTCGACACTTTGCCACGCTCCCTGCAGCTGCTGACCTGTTGTAGCAGAGCATGACAACCCGGCTATGTGAGCTCCTTGGGAGGCTCAAGTAACCACGTTGTGTAAACCAAAGCCAGCCCCACTTTATCAAGAGGCTGCACCTGGACTGTGCAAAAGAGGGAGAGCCTCTGCTCTCTTTAAATGCGCAGAGCAGGTATTACCTACATTAAAACCCCATCTGCAAAAATGGGTTGATGCTTTATAATAACAGATATTCTCACAAAGCGCCCATATATTCTCGCTAAGCTGGACTAGAATAATGGGAAACACTTGTGTGAAGCACCAGTTTTGCCAGCGTGTAAATATTATCTATATGGTATTCTGTCTGTGCATAAGTGGGCTGAGTGGTTAAGGGATATTGTGATGGCTCTGGAGGTGTGAGTTTAAGCCCTGGTCCAGACTGGTGCCAAAAGCTATGCCCTGTCAACTCAGCTGTAAATAGGCATTGGTCATTGGGACTGGGGTGTTGGAGAAAATTGAATGTGATGCTAACAACATCATGTCCTATGTGTGGCTGGCTATAGGGAGTGGCATGACCCCTCTAGCCTAACAGACTGTTGGAGTTAGGAGCAACTGCTGACCTTGACCTTTGATAGAAGTACATTTTACCAACACAGTAAAGCTCATGATTGCCATGAAAATCAAGCCTGGGGAGGTGAGGGAGTGATTTCAACTGGGAGAGAGAGGAGACAAGCTTTTTGGACTTCAGGCATCCTTCATCATGTCCAGAAAAGAAGCAGTCACAGGCCAGCCTGAGTGCAAGAAAGAACAGTTGCTTTAGGTTAATCTAACGATGTGGTCTATCACATACAGAGCAAAGAGCAGTTCATCCAGGGCTCCTTCATGTTCAATAATGTCATGGATTTCTCTTCCCAGGCTTGTCTTTGAAGCATTGTGCAGCTCTCCCTTGAGGACAAGGTCTGTGAGCTCCAAGGTGGAGCAGTGGTGCTATGAAAAGTCTTCTCTCCCTGGCGACTGGGGGTTTCTGTGCTGTATCTTATTTCTGGGATTTATGTCTGGGGCTGGCAACAACCTACAGCCCGGAGGTTTTGGATCTGGCTCAGACAGCTTAGGCTTTGTTGGTAGGGCCTCTGCTCATGCCATGACACAGTTGGGTGCCCGGGGCTTTGGCAGACGGGGAGCGCTGTCTCCCTGCTGCCAGACAGGTGGCATGTGCTCTAAAGGGGGAGCGCTTGCAGCATTCACTGCAATCCCTCGGGGATCATGGTAGGTTCTTCATAAGACTGTTTTGTATGTGTCTTTGCCATCCCCCACACCTCAACTGCTGGCACACAGTCACAGCACAGTTACAGAAATGCCCTGTTCAGGTTCTTCCCTGCTGAGTGGGCGTTATCCAGCAAGGAGCTAGGTATGGGGTCCAGGATGTAGAAAGCTGATCCTTGAATTCTCAGTGAGGTGTGTCTTTTAACCCTCAGCCCTGGGAACCTTTGGAGCTGTCTTGTTGAAGCCTCTATTATTAGGATGCCCCTGCCCTGAGGAGTTGGTGGTTGCAGAGCTTGTGTGTCAGTGCTTGCACTTTGGGGATGGGAGGGAAGGAGAGAGGATGGTTTAGAAACAGGATCCTCATGCTTAATTGCCCTGGATTCTCAGCATGCCACGTAGGTCACCAGCCTTTTTATATCGCAGAGGATTTAAGGGGTCTACAGACAGGCTACTGCATGTCAGTCCAACCTTGGATGCCTGTTTAGCAGAACAGCTCTGAATGCAAGATGTTGCCAGTCTGCTGGCTTTCTGTGAGCGCTTCTTTCAAGCTCTCGAGATCATTCTGTGTTGTTTTTATTTTTAAATGATTTGAAAAGCTTCCTTAGATGCAACTTTTTAAGCAATTTTTTGTGAACCAGCTTGCCAGGTGTCCTCTGGCTCTTGAGGGTTTCAATCTTTAATCCATGGTGGAATTGGTCTCATCTGGGCTGACCTGGAGCAGGCTGACTCATGAGCCAGCCACTGTTAGGTCTGTGCTGACTGAAGAGCAGTGCAGTCTCTTGGAAACCACAGTACAGGTTGTGGGTCCCTCTGCCGGGATAGGCAGAGGCCAAGAGACTACAGCAGGGGCTTTGCTTTGCTCTCGGTCACCTTCACTGGAGGGGCTTGGCCTTCGGACCCTTAACACCGAAAGTACAGGTCCCCAGGGAAGGAGCAAGTCCTGTAGTTGCCAGCCTTTACCCTTGGATGCACCTGCTACTAGAGGGAGACATTGCACCCAGTAAGACTTGCACCTGCATGAAAGGGAAAGCCATGAACTTAATGCTGTTGCTTCTTGCTGGGAAGCACCTGAGGAGTCATAGCATCCATGGTGGGGTAGGGGCCATGGCTTTAGCTACTTGGTATGGGCTAGTAAGTCAGGATTGATGCAGTGGGGGGTGCCTCATGCCTCTCCAGAAAGGAAGTAGGACTAGGAGGCTGTTCTGTCTGCAACAGGACTCTGGGGCAGGTTCAGTGTCTTTCCTTGCCTTCCCTCTTCCTTTCTTTACAAAGCCACAAGTCTGGCTCTTGCTCTGCTGCTGTCAGATGTTGGCAGCCTGGAAGCCAAGATGTGAGCTCGAGTCCCAGGCCTCGGTTCGTTTCAGGGGACAGTAGCTCGTTAATCATGGAGCTGCTGTGCAGGCACTGAATCCAAGCTGGATTCTGCACACACTGCCTAATTGATTCCAGGCACCGCTAGTGCTTAGGTGAGTCAAAATGATTAGTTTTATAAGAAACTCAGTGAATCCGAGCACATTCCAAGCAGATTTCATGCTTCTAAAGTAGGACTTTGCCATCAAGTAGTTATTCTGCAGTAAGCAGTGGTCAGTTGGCAGTTAGAGAGCCATGGCTAGCTCTTAAGACAGGGCACAACCTTTGGATAGAAGTGTGCCTCTTTCAGAGTCCCTTCTCCTGCCCTGCCCCAAGCCCCGACACATTGGGCGAGAAGCATGCTTTATCCTTTATCTCCATTTCTTTGTCTCCCTGGTTGGTGCTTTCAGGTTTACCTACTACCGTTCTGATGGGGAATGGGGATGTTCCAGGCATGTGAGAGTTCACATGGCTTCAGCTTCTGCTTTCTGGCTTCCTAAAAGCCATCACAAACTTTTATAATGTTCCAGGTCTCCTTGAGGATCTCCACCCTGCCTCAGCCCCTCCATCCAGGTCAAGGGCCCCTCTATATGCTGCTGGCACCTGAAGTAAGAATTTCATAGTTTCCTAGTAGCTAGGGTCAGGAGGGACCTGAGCAGATCATCTAGCCTGACCCCTGTCTGCCTGGTGCTGTTTGTTGCACTCTTTTAGGGTTTGACCTAATAACCTAAGCCAGGTTGACCACTGTGAAGGCCTAGATACCTCTAAGAAGAAACAGAGCTATCCAGGAAATCAAATTTTAAAGAAAGCAGTAAGTCTGGGGTATCTATGTTGAATTCCACATGTGAAGCAGCACAGGCTAAATCCTACCTGCCATCCACACACCTAACCTTCAGCCACTCACTGCTTTGCACTTTGGCCTGGTGTGTGCTTGCGCAGTTGGCCTTGGGGGTTGAAGCCTGAGTTGTGCTCTTCGTTGAGCTGGAACCTGTCCACTTTGCAGTGAGGACTAGTGCAAGATTGCTCAGCTGCTGATGGCCTTCTGATGCCCTTGCAACAATTCCTCCAGGGATAGCCACAAGCACAGGAGCATAGGACATGGAAAGAAGCCTGGAGAGTCTCAGCGCAAGGAATGATGGGGTATGCTGAGAGAGGGAGAGGTGTGATATACGGGGTGTATCTGATGTGTAGATTTGGCGTCGCTAGATTCATACTGGCATTCAGCTAATCTAGGTGCTCACACCTGAGTCCGTGTCACCCAGGTTAAGTGACCCGCAGGGCTTAGAGGTGTGGAAGACAGGTTTTTAGAAGAATGAGTCGCCTCCCTCATATGATAAGCAATGCAGTTAAATTCAGTATTTTTGTTACTAAAGCAGTCTTGGCAAGTGAATGGGTAAGTGTGCCAGAGCAGAGCATGGATGCTCAGGAAGGCTTACGTGATTTGGCTTCACAGGCTGTAGCACCAGGCATCATTTTACCCACTGACATTTTAGACTGGCATGTTTTGGGGGGAGACGCTTTTGCCTTCTTAACAGAGGTTGTTGTCATGTTGCGTTCTGCCCTGGGGCGGCTGGTGCTTTTGCAGCAGCACTTTTTGGAAACTGCCGTCCTAGTTTCTCCTTCCCCTTCCTTCCTAGTTGTAGGGTGAGTATGATAATCCTGACAGCCCAGGGAAAGAGGAGAAAGGAGACGGGGTCGGATGCACCCTGGTTGGAAAGCCTTAAGCAGCTGCACTTGAACTGGGGATATATGTTCTGTTCCCTACCTGGGGAATGGAAACCCCCTGGAAAAATGCTGTTGCCAATTTTCCTGGAGCGAGGGAAAACCCAGGCCTTGTGTGCCAGGTGCCCTTTCAGCGGGGAAGGGAAAAAAAATGACACGGCACTCAGATTGTCGGGGGTGTTTTTTACAGTCACACCTCGGCGGAGTCTGAGATTATGAACTGGGGAATTGACTTGCAATATTGTGGCCAGATGCAGGTCTTGGCTGAGATCCCTAGTTGCAGACCTCACTTTTAAATCATGCTTGGCTAATTTTCCCTGTCAGGGAGATTTGCAATTCAATGACGTGCTGGAGTCAGTTTTCAAGTTAAAAGGGGTCTTAGGTGGGTCAGGGGGTAGGTGAGACTCTAATTGGCCTGCCAGGTGTTACCAAACCTGGATAAATGCACTTGCTGCCGGTGCCCAGGTCTGTAAGCTGTAATGTGTGTCTTGGCGTGAACCTTCCCCTGTGTCCGTGATAGGAAGCCTTGATTTGAACAAGCTCCAAGATGCTTCATCCTCCCACAACAGTCTGTCCCTTCTGCCCATCTCCACACATCCGCTGGGCAAGAACGGCCACCAGTCCCCTCAACCAGCTGGCACGTGCACTCTTCTGGAGGGCTGTTCATCAAAGTCCTCCATCCCAGCCGTTGTTCATTTGGAGGGCTGGACTGTGCTTGGCTCCTGCTTTGCAGATAGAGGCTGTGCTGAAGGAGGAGAATTCCCAACTTCGTTCAGTCCTCAGTGCAGCAACACATTCAAACCCTTGCTTAACTCCCTCAAGTGATGTGAAGTCCATGGGCTTCAATCACGGTCTTAAAGTTTAGCCTGGACTTAAGTTGCTGTTTCTGTGATCTGCACCGGTGATTTTGCCTGAAGCTGAAGGTAGGAGGCTTTGCTTGGATGTAGTAGTATTAAACTCATACACGTTATTGCTTGATTTGTCCCAGATCATGTCATCTGAGCAGATCATGTTTCTTGGTGGGACCAAAGCAAAGTATGCTGGGTGTTAGGGTTTAAGCAACTGGTGGTTGCTGTGAAGATCTTTTTTATAGCCACAAACAAAGGGAAACTTTTAGGCTTTACAAGATTCATATCTGCTTTTAGTAGCCATGAAAATGCCTTTAAAATATATATTTTACTGCTTTTGAAAGAGGCCTCACTGGTAACTGGAAAGAAAAGTGTCCTGCTCGTGAAACATTCGTGGGAAGGACGCTATCAGTTCCCATGGTACTCTGCTGAGGTTGCTTTCAACCTCGACCACCTCTAAGGGCAAACAGACAGCTCAGTCCCTGAGCACTTTCAGTACTTGGATTTTTTTGAGGATCTCTTTGAGGGCCTCGGTTTTCCACTTTTAAATGTGTAGAAACCTCTAGCCACCTTCCTTCTCTTACTCTCAGGTGCGGTTTGGGTGGCTGAGACTACGTGAGTATTATGGTGCCTCTTGGGTTCCAAAAAGAGCAGCTTTCCCATCTGGAATAGTTCCTTCCTTAGTGACATCTGCCTTGTAGGGTGCTCGAGGTCTTTTCCTTTCTTTCATGGAGAGGCTAGGCCAGTCTCCTCCTTGTGATACACTGCCTTGATTTCCTTTGTTTGCAGTGGGATTTGGTGGACTAGGGAGCAGGCTGGTGCCTCTAGCTTTCCTACTCTTTAACATATAAGCTGGAAAGGCACCATGTCTGCCTCACAAGTAGGGTCTAACTTAACCACAAAAGCTGAGAAGGAGCTTGGCATTTCTCTTCCCTTTGCACCTTTCCTTGATATTTTCCATATGGCTAATAACATTTTGCAGGTAACTGAACTTCCAGGCATTCTTTATGCAGCCTGGGACAAATCCTGACGGTAACAACAAATCTTTCCCATTGCTTTTGTTGAGACCAACATTTGGTGCTCCAGCATGTCAGCAGGTTTCCAGCATTCATCTGGACTTTAGTGGGACTCTCACCATCAGCTGGAGTTTGGCTTGAAGAACTTCTTCAGGATTGAATTTGAGCTGGAATGTTTGTAGGGTCCCCAACATGGATTTAAATGACAGTAAAGTGCAGGAGAGCCTTTCTTGACTCGGGTAAAAGCACAGAAGCCAGGTAGCAAGGAAGAAGAAACAAAAAAATACTGCAGCTGAAGCCTGCTGTGCTATGGAGTGATCTAATGCCCTTGGGATCCTGTGCCCCCTTGGCCTGTGAGGAAAGGTGGAAGGAATTGGGATTGTTTAGTGTAGAGAAGAGAAGGCTAAGGGAAGGCATGACATCTAAGATGTAAAAGGTTCTCCAGGACCACTGGGTAGGACAAGAAATAGCAGGCATATGCTTCATTAAGGGAGACTGAGGTTAGATATTAAGAAAAGCTTTGTAATGGTAAAGGTATTTAAGCCCTGGGATATGTCACTAAGGTTGTGGCGTCTCCGTCTCCGTCTTTGGAGGTTTGTCGGAGCAGGTGAGAAGTATCAGTCAAGAATGGCTTTGAATTGTTGGGCCAAGTTAGGGATGGACTAGGCACCTTCTTAAGGTCCCTTCCAGCCATGTTTTCTGTAATTATATGACCATTCCCAAAGGACTTTGGATCATTTGTCAAAGGCAGGAAATGGTTTGTATAAGCGGAGTGTTATTTTGCTTCTACCCAGATCTGAGGAAGCTGCCCTGGACCAAACCCTGCTAACTTCACTGAGATCCCAGGGTGTTGAAGTTAGTGAGAATTGTTCCCTCTGTGGACATATATGTATTATAAAGGGGGCGGGGAGCTGGGGCAGTTGCAGCATTGAAAAGAAATTGGGAACCGCTCTGCCTAAGACCAGTTTATAATTGTAATAAGACACTCCAGGGCGTGAGTTATGATGTTGTAATTCACACCTCTTGTACTTAATGGCCTCCGGCCTGCCGCCCCGTGCCACGCACACATGGTATGAATTACTGGAGGTCAGCTCCTGCCCCGTCGTGCTGTACTGTGCGAGTGAAGATGGCCATGGGGAGTGGCTGGTGAGCCTGGCTCTCCTCAGACTACCTAACTACTTACTCTCCATCTTTTCCTTGGTAGCCTTTGCACAATTGGTTCGAGACTGGTTTCTTCCCCATCCCAGCCAGCTGTGTAGTCATGTCCTAGCTCCTTATCTGTACAACTGTCTCGACAGAGCTGTTGCATGCAGAACTTCAGAACCACGCTGATTTCTTTTCTGGCAAGCTGCTTGCTGTTTCTAGCCAGTTCAAAGCTTATCATTAGGTATTGTGGACCTTCTCCTTAGCTCTGTCAAGACTGTATGGGTCCTGTTAATTTCTATAAGTGGTTGAGTCTCCCAGGGAGTGTCTACACATGCATTTACGCCGGCTTAAAATTACTGTGCAGTAAGTTACTGCAAAGTAAATCGGAATAGGCTGGCATCTACATGTACAGGTGTTAAAGCGCGTTAACACTGCGTGTGGACTGACTTGAGACTAAAGTTAGTCCACACACACCGTGTTACTGCACAGCAAGGTGTCCGAGCATTACTGCACAGTAACTAAATGGGCATAAATTTGATACTATCACAATGCAGGTATCAAATTTACTCTCAAGTCGGTGTACATCGCTGTGTAGATGTGCATTCATAATATGTAGTAATAATGGTTACTGTGCAGTAAATGCACACGTGTAGATGCGCCCTCAGGGTAGGAGGCAGCATGCCTGGTCTGAATGGGAAACCTGGAAGGAAAAAGCTTAGTGGATTTAAACTGTCCTATCGAGATAAGGCAGAAGGCAGTGCAAAGGGGTACCTTGGAGACTAACTGGTTGGCCCTCTGACCTGGCTTCAGAATAACATGCCGAATTGCCTCTTTATGTTGGGATAAAGGAACAAATCTGCTAAGAGAACAAATGCTTAGGAAAAGGTTTCCAAAGCAGCAAGTCATTACTAGCACTCTCCAGCCCCGCTCTGGCACTTTCTTCTCTGGGCTGGGCCCATCTTTCGCGTGGGTAATATGGCGCTGCCTTCAGGGGGGTTTAATTCTTAGGGTGATGGGGGTATGAATTACAGTAAAAAAACGCACTAGGAGCTAGGGTAGGATTTCCAGGATCTGAACACTTCTGAAGTCAGGTCTCAATTTCAAAAGTGACTTTAGCTTTTCCCAGCCCAAAACCCTGTGACACTGAGTGAGAGGCAGGCTCCAAAGTGTCTAAGCCCTTCTTAAAAATCACTTGGGAGTTTTGACAATTTTGTCCTGCACAGTCAAACCTCTGCCTTAATGAACTCATCTAAAATATCCCAGGGTTTCCAGCACCCCTTTGTTTAACTTTCAGCTGAAAACCTCTTTGTTACAGACAGCGGGTTTTTTTCTGGGCCTTGTGGGAGGTCATTTGAGCTGGATTTAATACTGCTTCTCTGGCAAAATGCTTGTGTTTTCATTGAAGTGTCTGAGCAAGAGAGCATTCAGGTTGGAGGATATGCAGGAAGAGGCTTGTTTAATGTTCTAAGGAACCATAGACATTAAAACCAGCAGGAATGTAAATGCTGACAGTCATTTTGCTGATTCATATTTTGTTACTGGTTTCAATAGGACACCTAATATAGGCCAAGCTATAAAAGGCTTGTTTCAAGGTGACCAGTGCTGACTTGCAGCAAGAAACTTTTCCTCCAAAAAATGAGTAACACTTAGGCTATGTGTGGCTCATGCCTTGGTTGGTTGGTATACCAGCGGGGGATTGTTGGGGTAGGTTATATCAGAGTGTTTCTCAAGTGTAGCTATAAAAGGGTTTTCACTCCTCCACTCCTTAAGAGTTTAATAGGAACTGCATGACCAGACATGAGTGCGATGCCTCAGGAATGGACTTGAGAGTTTATACAAGGGAAGGGAGGCTGCTTGTGCAATAAAGCCAGCACCCGCAAGACTCGGGAGACCTGGGTCTAGCCCGGGCTCTGCAGTGTGGCTCTGGCCAAGATGTTTTAATCTCTCAGCTGCTCAGTTTTTGCCTCTACAAAGTAGAGCTGATCACACAAGAGGATTGGGGGTGGGGGTGACATTCGTTATTCTTTTCAATGCGCTCCAAGAGTCTTTAGGTCAAAGGTATTGCAGAAGTGCAAGGTATCATTTTGAAATGTGAACTCTTGCAATGAATGCACAGGGGTATTGGATAACATTACCCCTCATTCTCATCGCTTACAGCTAGATCTGCGAGTGCCTAAACACCTTTAAAAATCTGGTTCCTAGTCTCGGAGATGGAGTCCGTCTGTTATTCAGTCACCCTGCAACTACTGGACCCTGCGCTACGGTAGAACTTCCAGGAGAAAGTAGAGGCTTTGTGCAATCCCTTCTTCTTGCGTATGGACTGAAGTGTTGCCCAGGGTTTCCTGACTGCCGATTCCTTTTAATCGGGAGTTGGGCATTGATGCTCGTGAGCTTAACTCTTCAGTCGAGCAGTGCTATCGGATGTGTTCTCTGAAGGTATATTGCCTTGAAATCAGTGGGAGTGTAGCCACCTAACATACCTTTTGTATCTGGGCCTCAGTGGGCACACCTACACGTGCAATTAGCACACGGAGCAATACACTCTGGCACAGTTTGCACTGGAGTCAGCTGCTTCTGGGTGCAGCGTCTGAATAGGCGCGTGCGACCACAGCAGTTTGAGCCAGGGTGGCGGATGCCTGAGCTGGCAGAGGGCCTATGGCACGGCTGGGCAAAATGCGGCCCACGGGCCGGATGTGGCCCAACAGGCCATTCTATCTGGCCTGCGGGACCCCTAAAAAATTTAGAAAATTAATATTTATCTGCCTCTGGCTGCCTGTCATGCAGCCCTTGATGGCTTGACAAAACTCAGTAAGTGGCCCTCTGCCCAAAATAATTGCCCGCCCCTGGCCTATGGGGTCAGCCCTGGGCTCTGGGTGGCAGCGTTGAGCAGCGGGAGGACTGGCTGGAGCACGAAGACGGCAAGCAGCCCCCTTGCTGTGGCACCTTCATGCCCAGCCAGCCCTGGTCACCATCTACACATGCATTTTGGTGGAGTAAATTACTCTGCCGGAGGATAGTACCGTGCCCAATAATACTATCTTATGACAGAGTTAGTTAATTTATTGCACCCTAATACTGGCGTACATGTAGATGGTGATGCTTTAGTGTGGAGCTAATTAGTCAACTCTGCAGTAAAGCGCACGTGTAGATGCACCTATTGTCTTTTAAATTTCCTGATACAGTGCCTGCTGAGGATGAAGGTAGGTTTAGACTATGCCCTAGGTCTTATCGTTTTAAATTTGAGAACCAAAATTCCCATCTTTCTCATTTGTGCTTGAAGTTGTATGAAAGACTTGCTCCCTTTTCCCCACACGTTTCTTATAAGCGCTTACTTTTCCACCAGAAACTGAACCATATAAAGAAGATGCAAATCTTCAGACCTGCTTCCAGTTTTTGCATGCTGCAGGGTTGTACCCACCCGTTCAGCCTCTGTGAATCTGGGGGTCTCTCAGTTTACATGAACTTTCCTTTCCCCTCTACTCAAAAAGGAAAGAAAAAAAGATCTGGCCATTCTGTGGGTCGCTCCCTGAAGAGTTTCCATTATTTGGAATAGGAATATCCCCAGAGACTTGCCATTGTTCTTCAAGGGCCTGGAGGAGTTTTGCAGCTATACTCATGCCTTTCCCAGGCCCTTGTTCCGCTGCTCCAACGTTACATTTTGGGGTCGTTTGCAAGGTTAAAAATCAAAGCTGGAAGATGTCCATATTACTATAAATTGCATCTGAGTGTTGCTGCAGAACAGGAACAATGACGAGGCTAGCGCCTGATGGAGCAGCAACATTCATGCACGTTGAATTGGTGGATTGGTCTGTGCTGGGATTTGTTGTAGTGGTGTAACTGCTGATTCACCCAGACGATGCAAAACCATCAGTGATGAAATGGTGTGAAACAGGAATTGCTGAATTGTGTTGTAACATGTTTTCTAACACTTGCAAGGCGTGCTCAGTACCCAGGGATCTGTGGTGGTGACAGTACCGTAGTGTAAGTGGCCTGGTACTCTACATATATATATGAGTACCAGGACACTTGCACTAAGGTACTGTGTAATAGAGTGTGTATATGTGTGTGTGTGTATTACCAGGAGAATTCCCAAGGCATGCATCTACAAGCGTGGAGCGTACAAGATGGGCTTCCCCAATCCCTGCTTGCAGAAGCACGCCATGGGTCAGGGCCAGGCACCCAGGGCTGTTTTCCCTCAGGACTGGACCCCAGAAGTGCTGGTATGAGGCACTTGGAGAGTGTAGACAGGCCCAGCCTGCCTGTGCTCTCGCACCATAAAAGAACAGGCATCCACTGTGAGAAGGCATTAGAAACTGTTACTAAGAATTGTTGCGCTCACAATTTTGGGTATTTGGGGTGTGACGAGGAGCAAGGACATCTGTTCACTTGGGTTTTGTGCCATCACAAAAATGTTTATGGCGGCACAAGGGTTATGTCTGTTCGCAGCCAAAGAAAGATAATGGAAGAAATGCCCTCTAGAACCGTTCGGGACACTTCATTGAGAAGTGATTAAGTGTCATTATATGGTCCATGTAAACCATGCCCTAATTGTTTCTGTATCCAATACGCTCCATATACAAGTAAGACTTGTGCATTTCTACCTTTCCCTGAAAGCTCTGGCATTCAGGGAAATGCTCTGGCATCCCATCCCAGAATGGGATATTTCTGGGTCATGCCTCATAACCAGAAATACAGACTTAACAGGCCAAATCTGACCTTGGTTTCACCTATGTAACATCATTTGGCCCAACTTTTCTCCCCAGTCTATAGGGGTATGCCAGATTTACAGCCCCTGTGCAACTGAGGGCAGATTTACATCCTACCCTTACATTTTATTTAACAACTCTGTGAATACTGCATGAGCAATGGTTTTTGCTGCTGTTATTGCAGCTCTTGAGTTTGAATGTGACGTGAGAGCAGATCTATTACACAGAGACCCGGTACATTGTCCATTTGCGTGTCCACATGGCCGGAGGGCTTTGCCTGTGCCCGTGCTGGGGCTGGGAGTGAGGAGCAGTGTGGGGGTAGCCAACTTCCAGCTGTGCCAGCGCTGCTGCCACTTCTCCCCTTTTTCCCGGCTGTAGTGTCCGGCTTCCCAGCCCCTGTGCCGCTCATTGCTGATGGAAGCTGCGCTCATGCCGCAGCCAGGGAGTAAGGGGCAGAGAGAGGTGGTGGCAATGTGGGCACAGCTCCCAACTGCTTAGCCCTGGTGTGGGCTGAGGAAAAGGCCCCAGTGGTGATACGCTGATGGAGCCAGGTAGTTCAGCCCATGGCTTGTCAAGGTTGCTGGCTGCTGACTTAAAGTATTGAGGAGGTAGCCATTCTCACTCTTCTGCTTAATTCTAACCCAGTGCTTCCAGCCTTACTCTCCTGGGCAGCCCTGAAATTCCTTTTACCTCGTTAGAATCAGAACTCTGGGAAGAGGTGATATCTTTTATTAGATCAGTTAGATATTTCCAAATACAAGTGTTTATTTGCAAGCTTTCAGGCACGCTCACCCCTCTTCAGGTATAGGAGAATGCAAAGATTGTAAAAGTGTGTTCTCCTATGCCTGAAGAAGGGCGAGTGTGCCCGAAAGCTTACAAATAAATAATTTTTTTTTTTTTTTTGCAAATATCTAGTTTGTCTAATAAAAGATATCACTTCTACCCAGAGTTTGGATTTGTTTTGCCTGTAGGCCAATATGGCTACAGCCTATATCCCTTTTACCTCTTTGATTTCCGCCCTTCATATGACTGCAAACATGCCACTGTTAGGAGTTGTTCAGTCACGTTATGCCTGTTGACATCCTGAATCCAGTGTAATCAACGGCGAAGCATCCATGGGTTTTCAGTGTGGGGAAATTTCGCATACAATTTTTTTCATTTTTCTGTAAGTCCATCCCTCGTGCTCCTTAATCAGTTGTGTTGCTATTATCTTAATTTCCTTTCATTTGTCCATATCTTCCTGATACTTTAGTGACCACATCAGTTCTTATGAGGCCTGACCTAGTGCTCCTGAAATCCATTAAAATCTTCCCAGTGGGCACCAGAGCAGCTCTGTTGTTCCACTACAAACAGAAGTCAATTGAAAACAGATTTAAATCACAGGAGCTGAACCCAGCTTTACCTGGACTCAACTTAATCCAGAGGTTGCCTTTACTGAATCGACTTCGGTGCTGTTTGAGTGACTGTGTAATTTTGTTAATAGTTCAGGTTTTAAAAGCAATTAATCATAATTTGAAGTGGGGTTTTTCAAAATTGTTCAACATTTGTCTTTTTAATAGGCCAGTTGGCAGCAGGGGGAGCAGACTTGGGTCAGTGTTGAGTGTTTTGAATCTCTCATCTCTCTATTCCCCACTGATACTTGCACCCTACAGTGTGTTACAGGAGTTTTTCTTGTGTATTGAGTAGCAGCAGAGGAAATGAGGCTCATGCAGTTTTACAAACAAAGAAGACATTTTTAACTAACTCTTCCTTGCTCCTCATCCCCTGCCTCTTCAAGATTAAAGTTTGGGAGGAATTAGGAACATAAAACATGTAGAGCTTTTGCCTGAAATAACTTAATCTGAGTAACAGCATCATAAGCACCTTTTTCCCTTTCGAGTTGGCCCGATGAACTTCTATACTCAGCAATAAGGTTGTTTGTGTAAATGTGATATATTTTATTAGATCAACTGAATAGCTGGGAAAATTGTTCTTTGCAAGCTTTCAAGCACAGGCGACCTTCTTTAGCATAGGGAGAGTCTGCTGGTGTATGTCTTCTCTCTGGGGTTGAATAGAAGCTTAAGCCAATATGCAAAATGTGGGTCTGTGAAAATGCAAATGCCTGGCAGGGAAGATTAAAGGGGATAGGAGTTAATAGGTGTGAGACTGGTAGGTGGGGGGGAATGTGACCAGGAGATAAAATGTAGCCGGTAAAGTGTTGTGAGGTTACCTGGGGTTTTTGGATGGCAGACGCATTATAATGTGCCATAAATCCATGTCTCCATTTTTTTTGTATCCAGTAGATTTATGAAGTGAAGTCCGTAGGCTCATCTACAAAAGGTATTTTGTAAATTCCCTTTGAGGATTAAAACCGAGAGATTGGAGAGAGAGTGGGTGTCCTGTGAGGAATGTGCACCCACAGATAATTGGGTATTTTTGACTTTGATAGATTTTCGGTGTGCATTCATTGCAGTACGCGCTTGTTGTTTGGTTTCTCCTGTAGGGCATTCAGTGCGCCGGATGAGATATATTACATTTCTCCGAGTATATCACTCTGAGTAACGGCACTACAGGCACCTTTTTCCATTCCTAGTTGGCCCATTGAACTTCTGTACTCAGCGATATCTCTCAGAGCTTGTCTTCACCCAGTTTGAGTGCTCATATTAACACTCTCACTTCAGAAACCCAACAAGGTGGTAAATAAATTGGCACAACTTTTGTGTCTGGGCAAGCTCTCCAGGCTGAAACTAATCTGAGCAACATACATCGAAATGCTGGATGTGAGTTTTTTCTCTCTCTTCTTGGGGAGAAATCTCTCTGCTGTTGCATTCATTAGCAATTCTGGCATCTCTCCGGCAGCAGGCTGTATTGGCCACCCACTGGGTTAAGAAACACAAGCAACTTGCCGAAAAGCTTTAGCATTCAAACAGCACCAGCAGGGAACCAGGTAGAAGGAGGCGCTAAAGCAACAACTTTGTTGAGCACTCTGTGCTGCGTATGCTTAATTAGATCATTCTCCTTTGTTTTGAAGATGCAGTCTCTTCCTGCCTCTGCTCTTAAGTCCTCTGCAGATTTGGAGGCATCCATTCATTAGTAAGACCCAGCAACCAAGTTCCATCAGAAGCCACATAAACCTGCGGTAACGGTATTTATGTTTGTCAGCTGGCTTCTTTATTGCTCCAAAGGGGCTAAAGACAGGGCTGAAATAATGAGCTCTCTCATAGTATGTCAGTGCCTGTATGGTGGAAGAGCAGGTCTCAAGGTATTTCAGCCACACAAACAGCTTCCTCACACACAGAAAAAGTAAATACAGGCGAGTAGACACGCCCTGGAGAGGGAAATACAAATCGGTACTGTATCGGGCCTTATACCTATGCTGTGACTTCCCAGCCCATGCACATGCAGCCGGTGCAGCCTGCATGTAGGCGCTCGGAGAACTCCTGTAGCTGCGTGCATGCCGGCTTGTTCTACTCGTGCTAGAGGAAGGGGGCATGCAGAGTCCCTTGAAACAAAATCATTTAACAACCTAAGCAAGAAGCTTAGTCCAGAAGAGGCAAAATTTGGCTGAGTTGCAGGGGTGGGAACGACAGCAGAATCGATCCAATTCCACGACCCAGCTCAGTTCCTGCCTCTGTAAATATGGCTTTCCTGTGTTCAGGAGGGAGGTACCCAGAGCTGAGGTGTGAGCAGCAGGCTGTGGGTTACCAACCTTCCTGTGCACAATCTGCAGATTGCGGAGTATGTGTGCCACTCCAGCCTGGCTCTTCTTGTTGAGTACCTTCTCGGTGGGTATTTCCCATTGCCCCACTGTGGGCAGCTGATCCTGTTTTGTGCCCCCATCAGAAATGGCGCTTGGTTGCTAGGGCTCCAATTGGTATGTGAATTAACAAATAAATATAGCAGCATTGTGGCTGGTCACTCCAATTACTACATAAGACCCATTTAAGTGCTGCTGGGAGCATCTACATGTGCAATTAATGCTACTGAATAGACTCCAGCACAATTTGAGCTGGAGTAAACTCATCTGAATGTCACCATCTACATGCATGGTTAAGCACAGTAATTTACTCTGCCGTCAGATAGTACTTGTGTCTGATGGGACTACCCAATGGCACAGTAAATTAGTCTATGCCATCCTAATTGCCGCGCACATGTAGATGGTGACACTTTACTGTGCAGCAAATTAGTCTACGGTAAATCGCACGTGTAAATGCACCTTCTCAGTAGAAATGGGCTGTGGTGAACAAGGCAATTGCTTAAAAAGAAAGGGTATTAAACCCTTTTAGCACGATGTGTTGTTGGTGTTTCAAGTCTGGATGCATATGGAGCTTCTTAACCTGTTTCTGTGGACATCCTAGTGAACCTGTTACTCAATATCTCTTGAGCAGTCAATTTTAGGTGCAGTGCCTCCATCCAGCATGGAGGATTTCTGAGCTCACTTGCAAAACAGGGCTCAGATGGCACATGGGGCTCAGGTGGGTTCTCTGCACAAAGGGAGAGGGGGATTTCACTTGTAGGGAGGCCTCTCTCTCTCTCTCTTAACAGCCTGCTCTGTTTTGGTGTATTACTTGGTCTGTCACCCTGGTGGCTTTGCACTTGCAGACAGTCGATGCTCGGATGTCCCTCCGTCTGGGTTGGGAATCCAAGATCTGGGAGGGACCTCGAGGGTCATCCAGACTGTCCCCCTGCACAGATGCAGGCTGCGCTGTTCCTTAAACCTTTCAATACAGGCAACTGCTCACCACTGGAGGACAGTGGTGCTAGTCCACTGTCTTTAGACATCTGGCATTCAACGGGTGTAATGGACTGGAGCATCTTCTCTAGTACCCCCCCTTACTCAGCCGGTCTCCTGTGTTCTCAGAGGCATGTTGGCCAGTTGATTTACTGTACAGACTTTCTGTTTGCTGCTTTTGTGACTCTCGCTAGCGCCTGGGAAATGGAGCTGGAGTGTGTTCCAGTGTGCCCTTCATCAGGACGACTGTTACTGCCTGTGCTTAAAGCATCAATATTCCTGGCGATTTGTGAATCGATAAGAACGCAGCTTGACTCTGGGATCCTCAGCAGCATGTCCAGGACTAGCCGCTGGAGAAAAGATGCTATTGTAAACGGTGCAGATTGGATCTGGAGTGAAAGACATGCACTACAGGCATGATTTTAAGGCTAGAGCATCACTTTTAAGAGGACAAGCTCTGCACAGGAAGGTAGTGGACAGGGTCCAGGGAAGGTACCATCTCTATTCCAGCCCCTTCGCCCTCCCTTTTGTGTGGTTAACTGGCTTGTAAAGCTCTTTGGCACTGGGTCTGCTGTTTGCTCTGCAAAGTACCACTTTGGAAACAGTGAAAAGCATGCTGATGGCCATGGAGCTGTACTCATCTGAAAATCTGGCCTGCTGTGCAGATGCCCCTACTAGCGCAGCTTGCCTCTGCCCGCATGCCGTAAATAAGGCAGCCTTTTGCTGCCATCAGATTCCTTCCTTCCAGTCTCATCGCATTTCTGCTCCGGTTTCAAGTGTTAGATGCGTGCAACTTTTATCCGTTAGACCCGGGGGTCGCCCTGGCTGCTTCTCAGTTACATTTCCCCTGTTGGTAATGGAAACTCAAGCTGTAGAGAGGGATGTCTGCGAAACAACATCTGTTTCATCAAAAAGCCAGACACTCGGCACCTGTGCAGTCTGCTTCAGCCTCCGCATCCAGGATTTGTTTAAACCAGCATAACAATAGCATGGCGAACCCAGGAGAGATTCTCTCCACTTCTCATCATTTAACTGGCTTTGGTTTCTTCTTTCTTCTATGCTGGATCTGTTCCTCTGTTCACCGCTCTTTGGAGCCTGCTGGCGAGAACAGCTCCTCACCTGAGGTGCCGCGGGCTGCGTTTGGAAATAGTCTTTCATCAGCAGTGGGGTTGCCAAGCTTTTGCAGCTCCTGGGTGACTCTCCTGCTGAAAAGTGACCTAATTTTGTGGCAGCAACCACCAGTCCTGAGACTGTTTCCAACGTCAGCAGGCTGATTTCACAACCCTGGGGAACTTCACACAACCATGTAGGGCCTTTTGAGATGTCAGAAAGCAGAACAAGGCCAGAGCCGTGGAGCTTGGGTCTGGAATTGGATCAGAATCAGATCTTCCTAGAAGTCTGGTCATGTTCAGAGCAGATTAAGTCATAGGCACATGTCCAGAGCTCCAGCTGCTGGAGTCATGCGATTAGATCATTATAGATTCATAGATGTTAGGGTCGGAAGGGACCTCAATAGATCATCAAGTCCGACCCCCTGCATAAGCAGGAAAGAGTGCTGGGTCTAGATGACCCCAGCTAGATACTCGTCTAACCTCCTCTTGAAGACCCCCAGGGTAGGGGAGAGCACCACCTCCCTTGGGAGCCCGTTCCAGACCTTGGCCACTCGAACCGTGAAGAAGTTCTTCCTAATGTCCAATCTAAATCTGCTCTCTGCTAGCTTGTGGCCATTGTTTCTTGTAACCCCCGGGGGCGCCTTGGTGAATAAATCCTCACCAATTCCCTTCTGTGCCCCCGTGATGAACTTATAGGCAGCCACAAGGCCACCTCTCAACCTTCTCTTGTGGAGGCTGAAAAGGTCCAGTTTCTCTAGTCTCTCCTCGTAGGGCTTGGTCTGCAGGCCCTTGACCATACGAGTTGCCCTTCTCTGGACCCTCTCCAGGTTATCCGCATCCTTCTTGAAGTGCGGCGCCCAGAATTGCACGCAGTACTCCAACTGCGGTTTGACCAGCACCCGATAGAGGGGAAGTATCACCTCCCTGGACCTATTTGTCATGCATCTGCTGATGCACGATAAAGTGCCATTGGCTTTTCTAAGTTTACAAAAAATGAGGTTTCTTTCCTCACTAACTGTGAAGGAGAGTGTGAAATTCTAGCCAGAGTGTAACTGTTCCTGGGGCATGGCATGGTGACCCATGCTGTAAGTAGTCTTAGGATCCAATATTTCCTTTATGTGGCCTGGGAGGCAGAGAGAGAAAGGCCTGCCCTCTTCCACTCTCAGTGTTCAGGACGGTCTGAATTCAGAGTCCCAGGTTCAGTCCAGTCTCTGAATTTCCCATAGGGCTTTGCGGTTTGCGTCCGGTTGGGTAGATCTTGTGCCGTGCTGAGTGGACTAACCTACATAGCTGTGAGTGTCCGAGATCCTGCTTTGAATACAGGTCTAAAAATCCCTACAAGAATGAGGCTGGGCAAAGGTTTTATTGCGTGTAGATTTTAAATAAGCTGTGAGATGGGATGGAAACGAGCCTCTGTCTTCATAACACTGAATTCCCACACCTTTTGTACCAGAGACTTTCATTTTTATGGCAACAAAGCAAGTAAGAAGGTAAATGCTAGTCTACTGCATGCAGATGCCGGCTGTTCTTAATGGCTGCATGACCTTTGACTTTTCAAGGGCTCTCATCTGCCTCTTCCTGCTATCCCAGCCCTTTAGAAACCACCCTCACCTCATCATAGACTATGAAGTATCATCTTGGCTGATGGAAAAAGCAGCAGCATGTGAACAAAGACTTCAGGTTACTGTCTGGATTTGTGCCAGCTAGAGCTGGACATTCTCCACCGAAAACACAGCATCTGATGATAAAGCTGAACCTGGTGACATTTCAGTGCGTCTCCAAGTACTGTAGGAAGTAATCTTTTCTCCTCCCTGCTCTGTGTAGGTAGTAAAGGGTATACTTATTTTGCTGTTTTTACTATGCAGTTGGGAAATCTTGAGGTTGGCATTAAGTAGCTGATAAAATCACACTGATTAGTGGGTATTAGCAACAGATAAAACCCCCAAGGACGTACTGCATCTTTTTTTAATGACTCACGAACAGCAAGATCCGCCTGTCAAGCTGAATTTGCAGCAGCTTGGAGAGGGGACCTTACTTCACTGAGCAAGCATCTGCATAAAATACTATAGGTTGAAAAGTGCCGACATTTCTAAAATAAAACAACTGAAATGTTCCTAACAGAAGATCTAATTAGCAGGCAGCAATTTGTCTAGATATAATAATTGATTAACACGTTTGGTATTAAGAGGTCAAATTTAGGAGGTAGGATTGAATGACTGTGATGATTGAATGACCTCAGACCATTCAAGTTCACACGGCAGGTGAATGAACAGGGTCTCTAAAACACGGCGGGTATTTAATAGCGGTGCAGTGATGCACCGGTCCCAAGATATAAGGAAAATTGACAATATCAGCAATCGGCTTTTTTTTGGCTGATGTGGCTGATATGCACGGGGCATTTATCCGCCACCTTGTGCGCAGCCGCAGCGCGCCACGCAGGCGGGCAGGAGTGCAGCCCTGCAGCATGGAGAGCAGCCGGAGGGAGGGCTACTCGCGTGGCTGAGGGCCTGCAGGTGAGATCCTGTGAAGACAGACCGAGGGACCTGAATCTCTTCAGCCTCCGCAAGAGAAGGCCGAGAGGTGATCTTGTGGCTGTGTACAAACTCATCCACACGGGGTGGTCAGCAGGGAACAGGGGACACTCTGTTTACCAGGGCGCCTCTCTGGGTTACGAGGAACAGCGGCCATAAACTGACGGATAGCAGATTGTGATATTTTTACCTTTGCATCAGATTTGGCCCATGGAGTGGATGTGCCTGCGAATAGAGTTTGGCCTGTTTCCCCTCCCATATTTGCGGAGGTGCAGGGGAGCCAAGGGGATGGCAGTGGGAGCATCTCCTTGTTGAAGCATTTCACCGTATAAAACCATTGCCTCTGGAGTAGTCATGGTGGGGCCAGGGCTTGAGGAGGAGGCCTCCGGTCTAGATTCATCCCAGCCTTACAATTTATGTTATGACTTTTGCCAGCTCCAATAGAGAGGAAGGCACTGCCCTCTCTAGCCTGGCTGTTGTACGTCCACATTGCACAGGTGCAAGCTATGCCCTAAGGCATAAGGCATTGGTAATCCACCATCTGTTGTATTTCCTAATATGCTGCAGGGTTGAACTGTAGCTTGTGAGTTTGGTGTAGGGCTGTGTTGTGTCCTCTCTGCATCCAACTTGCAAGTGCTGTATGGTTGTAACGCCATGAAGCGAGGCTGGCAGAGTTTCCTTGGAAACTCCTCCAGGCAGAGAGGCTTGGGCTGCCTGTGAAGGAGTCATGAAGAGCAGATTGGAAATGCTGCGTGTCCCTGGAAGTCGGGGGGACATGCAGCAGCCCTGGAATATGCCATTCCTTCTGCAATGACAGCTGCACTCCCACTCCCTTTGGGACTGGGGCTTCCTTTGAAACCATTTTTCCTTTACATCCTCTGCATAAACCCTGTTCTCTAATAATGAAGAGTGTAACGTGATGCACATAGGAGGGGAAAAATAGGCAGAAAGCAGAGTAGGTATAGAATAACCCAAAATGTTCATACACAGCGATGGGCTCTGTATTACCTGTTACCACTCAGGAAAAAAGATCTTGGAGCAATTTTGGACAGTTCATTTAAACCATCAGCTCAGTGTTTAACAGCAAAAGGCAAATCAAATGTTAAGAATTATTAAGAAGGGAATTGTAAATGAGCCAAAAAAGTATTATTATGCCTCTCGATACATCAATGGTGTGTTTGCACCTTGAAGACTATGTGCAGTTTTGGTCCCTGTGCCGTAAAAAGAATATTAAAGACCTAGAAAAGGTACAAAGAAGGGCAGCAGGGATGGAGGGGCTGCCATATGAAGAGAGACTAACTAGGCTAGGACATGTCTGCTTCAGTGCTTGAAGGGGCATGATAGAGGTTCACAAAGTATTAAATGGTGCAGAGGAAAAAGGGGATTTATTATTTATGATCTCTTGCAGTACTACAACTAGAGCATGTAAAATTAAACTATTAGGTAGTAGGTTTAAACCTAACACAAGGAAGTTCTTCTTCATGCACCAAGTAATCACTTCATGGAACTCATTGCTGCAAGATGTTGTGGAGGGCGGTAGCTGAACCCATTTCAAAAGGAGATTGGACCAGTTGGACCAAAATGTTGAACATAAGGCTGCAGCTTCTGCGTCGGAACTTCTTCCTAAATCTCTGAATGCTGGAAGCTGCAACAGGAGAGGAAGAAGGGGTGGAAAATTCAGAACATGCCCTGTTCACCTCCTTTTTCCCCCTCCACAGCCACTCTGCCACTATGTGAGACCAGGGTACTGGGACAGATAGACTGATAGTTAGAGCCAGTAAATGGCATTTTTTAGGTTCTGAAAGGTCTAGGTAAAGTCTTGCTGCCTCCCTCATGGGAGCTCGGGATGGAGTGGAGCAGCTCTTCTGCTCCCAGGTTCAGCAATGAGCCTGTTCTCCTGTAGACTTAGGGCAGCGGAGTAGAAGGGGCTTGCCAATCCCTTCACCAAACTTCAATCCCAGGCAAAGCATATCATGGGGTATTGCTCATGTGAACTGGTGGGAGACTGCTGTATGGGAAATAGCACTTGGCATTATCCTAGGAGCCCTCTGAAAGCTTTGGGTGAGTGCATGGCAGAGCAGCAGCTTGAATTTGGGCTAACTGATGGTGCAGCACACTGCTTCTTCCAGTCAGCCCGGGGTGAGGAGCCTGCCAAGTGTGCCTTGCATAGACACAGCTCTTCGTCTCCGGGACTCTGCCTTTTGAATTGTGGCCAATGCTTCTGAGTGCCTTAGATACCAAACTGACTTTTTATTTTCTCTCTGTCCAACCAGGTGTACATCATAAATGTCGTGTGGTCTGACTCGACTTCCCAGATCATCTACCGAAGATACAGCAAATTCTTTGACCTGCAGGTAATGGTTTGTTTTTCTTTCTGCAAAACTTTTCTCCTACATTTGTGCTGTATGTGTTTCCACCACATGGTAGTGACAGAATGAAATCAGGCTTCAGGCTCACACCTCGTGATCTCGAAGTGCTTTGCAGACTTTGATTACTCCTTGTGGGATGTCAGGTTGGCAGGACCAGTATTCTTCCTACTTTGCTGGTGGGCAGACTGAGCCCCAGAGAATTTAGAGTTGACATTTTCAGGAGTAGCTTGGGTGCCTTGCTTTAAACATGTCAGGCCTGTGTTGCAGGAGTGCTAAACATCTGCGGCTCCGTAAGTCTTCAGTAGTATCTGGGGGTGCCCCAGCCCCCTTGTAAACCAGGCCTGAGGTGTTTGAAATTTGGGCATCCAATGACTCTTGGATGCTTTTGAAAATGTGAAGCGAGCATCCTGCTCACTGTGCCGGGACCAGGCCCCTGTTCTAACCATTAAACCATCCTTCCATTTGACAGTTTGGGGCACCCTGCTCCCCTACCACCCTCTGAGTCCTGACCTCCACTCCGCTTTCAGCACCAGAACATGCCTCCTCACTGTGGGACGCGTGTGAGCGCTGGGGTGCTGATAAATGCCTGATTTCATTGTTACTTCTCTAATCGCATCCAGTGTAAGTGGGGAAAAACATGTTTCTAAAGTGACCTGTACATTTGCCCACATCCAGCCATCAGCATACAGTTTATTAGGGTGCTAACAGAAGGGCTCTCATTACTCTTGCAACAGCTTAGAAGGAACATAATAAGTTATGAAAGAGCTGGAGCTTGAGCCAGGCCATGGCATCTAAGAAAGATGTGGTCAAACCTATTTGTCAAGATAAGTATGTGAGAAACAGGTTCTTTACTTGGGAGCTTCATTTTTTGCATGCCTACTCTGAGTTGTTGCAAAGAGGCTAGATTTCCACATTCGGCCTCGCTGGAAGGGCATATAGATTGCCATCCAGAATTGCTCATCAGCCTTGAAAAATGCAGGTAATCATGCCTTGATTTCTCCATCTGAGAGCTTGACCTTAATATGGAGCCACCCAAATCCCTAGCTTGCTGTACGGATGAGAAGACATGGAAAGGAGGCAGAAAAAGGAACATTTATCATCTTTTCTGAGTCTCCTTTTATGCTTCCCTTCTCCTCCCCACCCACACTCTTTCCATGGGCAGCAATAAAGCTTG
Organism: Alligator mississippiensis; assembly: GCF_030867095.1. Lineage (NCBI taxonomy): Eukaryota > Metazoa > Chordata > Crocodylia > Alligatoridae > Alligator > Alligator mississippiensis. Next base: position 98,176,967 of record NC_081829.1, read on the forward strand.
TAGCGTGGCCAGTACCAATGGCTCGATCACTGAGCCCCAGGTGTAGCTGTGTCTCTGGGACTTGCACAGTGCCTGTCCAGTGATGGACAGGTTTCTAGTCGGTGGGGTTTTGTGATTGGTGCAAGGGTTATGGCCAAAGTGGTTTCTTTCTCTCTCTTTCCCTTTTCTTTTTTTTTAACTCTCATTCTCTTTTCATGTCTCTGTTCTTCTGGGTCTCCTGGCCTTTCCTGGTAGGTCTGAAAAGTTCCCATCAGGCTGAAGTTATCAATGGGGTTAGTGTGTTGGACAGGAAATGATGTCTCAATCAGGGAGAGGGAGTCCTGAAAGGTCCCATTGATAAGTGTGAGGGGGCCCAGCGCCAGTGGAAAACTCCTGCCTGCCCAACGCGTCTCCCCCCCAGTCAAAAATACTACAAGAAAGTAATGAAATTCCCTGCCTTAACCCTTTTCCCTCCCAGGGATTTTGGGAGTCACTGGCTGTGCCAGGCTGAAGGGCACTGGGATAAGAAAGGAAATCGCAACGCTCCTCAAGGAGAGAAGGAGAGAGCTCCAAGTCAGCCCAGATGTGGCCTCATCCAGCTCTGCCGGTGGGTCGCTGAGTATCCCCAGCCAACTCGCTTGACTGCTGGGCATCTCATGTAGAAGGGAGGCAATGCATTTACCAGGTGCTTTGAAACCTAGCAGGAAGGTGCTACTCAAATGCCAAGGGAGGGTACATTTTGGTCATGTGAATCAGACATTAGTGCAGTGATTCTCAACCTTTTTAGACTTGAGGCATCCCATGAAAAAGGCCAGCTCTTAGTTTTCACTCCTTTTTTTTTTGCCTACAGAAAAATAATAGAGCAAGGGCCCACAACAGGGCAGAACAGCTCGGACACCGTGAATCCCTATTTGAAATCCCTGAGTTTACCTTGTGAATCATATTTCTGCACCTAATGATGGTAACGTTGCATGGCACCCTTGAAAGAACCTCATTGTCCCCTGGTTGAGGATCACTGCATTGGTGATAAAAAGCGTGCAGCGCGGCAGCTTGCTGCCTCTGAGCATCTCCGGGACTGAGGCATGGGAAGGGCCTTCCCTCTTTCATTATCATTCCACAAACTGCTCCCCATCAGGGATTTCAAATATAAGATCAGCTCTTTTGGAGCTTCAGCAGAAGCTATGATGAGGCAGACACAAACCCAGTAGCAGGGCATCGGGGAAGGCCCTCTCACTACTCCAGAGCGGGTGACTGAGGAGGGCAAGACCCATGTCCCCAACTCTGCATGCTAGCCAGCGGGTGCTGAAAGGGAGATGTCCACCTGGGGCGAGCTCCTGGCTCTAGGGCTGCTGCTGGGGCCTGTCCTAATTGCCCAGGGTCTAATGTTTTTCCTCTAGTTTTTAGCCATACTCTGATTGGAGTGACAGCCCTAGCCCCCCTTCCTGATGGGGGGCAATATCTCCTTATTTCTCATGGTGGGGGGCAAGAAGGAGAGGTCCGCATCCACATGCCACATCCTGGGATTGGACTGGCCTCCATGCTGGGAAGTACCAGTAAAGCATTGTGTCCTTGCATAATTTGGTCATTCTTGGCTCTTCTCTGGTGCCCTTTACAGCCCTTAAACCAGAGAGTGAGAGCTTGGGGAGCTAATTCACAGGCCCTGTGCGTGTCCAGAGCAGCTGGAGGTTTCAGCCCTCTGCCAGCCTCTCTTGTCCTATTGTGTCTGCGATATTTCGGCAGTCCTGGCCTTTGCTGTGTTTGTTTTTGCTCCTGAATGGAAGTAGAATAACAACGAATGCTTGTAATGACTTAATTAGAGCTGCAGCGCCTGATGTTGACAGTGATACCCGATCGCACTCGAGGGGGAGCCCGCCTAGCAGCCACGGGGAGGAGGAGAAAGGAATACAAATAATTAATTTTGATGCTACGACTCCATCCCTCCTTAAAAAGCTCATTCTTTCCTAATTGCAGTCTCAGTGGGAAATGGCTCATCAGGTTGAGACCCCCCTGTCTGCTAGATGCCATGTCTCCAAAATGATTTCTAGTAAATCTTACTCTTTTTAACCCTGCCGGTATTGGGAGCTGGCATCTGCTTCATGGCTGTGAGAGTAAATATCACCAGCTTTCCCCTCGAGGTGCACAGGTGTATGTGATTGGCAGCCGGGCTAATGTGTTTTTAAAGATATTAATAGAGCAGGATCTTTATACATGCTGTAAACCGTAGGTTGCTGAACAGGCAGATATCTGCCTTGTGATGCTTGATGAAGTAACTCTTCCTCCCTTGATCTCTCTGTGGAGGGCTAGAAATGTATAACATCAGGATTCAACTCAACAACGTGGTGATAACTTGATTTAATTGATGGCAGTCACACCCACTGATGAACGTGGATCAAACCAGGTGGCAAAGGAGTCAAAAGGCCAAAAGTCTGCCCACATAATTAGGTGCCTATTTAGAGCTGGGTCAGCTGGCTTGGCCTTTGCAGGAAGCCCAGAGCAATGACTGCAAAAAACCAACGCTTGCTTGCATGGCCTGGCCTCTGCTGAGTGATTTCAGCCAAACGTTTGTGACGTATTGGGCACAGATCAGGAGCGAGGACCATTTTGTGGAGGCTCTGTGCAACATCTGCTGATTTCAGTGGTAAGCTCCTCTCTTCTTCTCCACGTACATAATGAATGGGTGATTTATTTGGGGCGGCATGCGGAGCGTTGAGCAGGATGTATTTCTGCTTTTCTCTGGCATGGTTCTGCTGCTGATGCGCCCCCATTAGCTCCCTGTGTGTTTTTGCTCACCCACCAAATAACAGATCAGCGCAGAATACAGTATTCTTAACACAACAGTCATCTGTTTGACAATCGGCCTACGCACGGCACATAGCTTGGCACTGTGATTTCCATTGCTGCTAATCTCGGTCGTGTCACTTCCCTGGGAGTTCCTTCCACTTATCCCAAGCTACATTTGGCCTTTTGTGCCTGGGCTGGAGGAAATGAATGCCACCCAAAGAGATCAAGTAGCAGAGAAGGAGCAAAAGGTTAGGGATGAGCGCATCTCTCCTTAGGCTGCACCCGGGCTATTGCTTCAGCCCTTGGTATCAGTTTGCAAGGGCTTTCCCTTGTCTGTAGTGGTAGAATCTGAGGTCACCATACGGGAGGCTGCCTGTGGGCAGGGGGGAGCAGGTAAGAAGTGAACTGACCCATGCTGCTTTGTCTAGCATTGCCTCCTTTTGCTCTAGAAAATCTCCTCGTGCTCCCCTCAAAAGAGGCCTGCTCCAACATAGACTGGCCCATGGCGCGGTGGCTGGCCGCAGACATATAGCAAGAGTCTTTCATCAGATTTACTTCTCTCCTGGGCGAAGCTCCTGCCTAATAGCCTCAGTGCCTGATATGTGATAGGCTTCTCCAGAAAGAAGCAAACATCTGCTCTGAGCAAACCTTAACCCTCGCAGCAGGCTGGTTTATCACCTGGAGCACGGGTAATTAGAATCCATGCAAGGTCTCCCACCATTGCAAATTGATTTGCTAGTCACTGTAACACAATACAGCTGTGCATTTACCATTCGCCACTGCTCGAGTCAGCCAAGTGAAGTTACAAAGAAGGCGCCTCTCTTGTAGGAGTGGTAACGGTACCTGACATGGCACTTCTGGTGTGGTAAGAGCTTGACAGATAGTGAGCCTGATCCTTTTATGGCCTTGTACCTGCTACAAATATGTGCAAATGCTATGAAGGCAATTAGTAAGTGGAACTTGCTGATTTGGTTGCCTTTGATGCTATGCATGGGTAGAAATGATTGCACAAGGCAGCAGTTATTATCTGCCCTTCCAGCACCTACGTTAGGGTAGGGGAAGAATTATTAGCTACCCAGTTTTTTGCAACTGGAGGAACTGGTCATTGGAGGGGAATCAAAATGGTAATGTAAAGAGAATCTCTTTGTCTCTGGGGGTGCGTGGGGTTACATCACTGTCCAGCCAGGGGCAAAATCTGGACAGAGAGGGGTCCAGTTCTGCACTCGGACGTCTGGGCTTTCCATTACTTTTGGTAGGACCTTCCCACGTCTCTTGGGGCTGAAGAATGCCCCAGACTCCCTTTTCACTAGCAGGGAGTGCAGCCCCCTCTGAGATGCAACCAGGCAGCTGGTTATAACAGCCTGCAGCCACAATTCGGGACGACTGACCGGGGTGCCAAGCGAAACTGCAGAAGGAATGCGGTGTGGGCAGAACAAGCTCACCCGGCACAATTACCCCACGGTGACATTTTGGCCACGGAGAGAGGCCTGAAATGTCAGCATTTTGAAAAGGCAAATAAACAAACCCGTCCTTCTTCATGCTCTTGCTCTGCATATCAGTTCACAGAAAATGACCTGCCGGATTGAGTCCGCGGGGGGAAGTGGGTTTTCTTAAAGGGCAGAGAGAGAGCCACCCACTAGCAGCCACTTTAGAACATTAAAAAAAAAATAGAGACTTTTATTAGGGAGAGCGAAGTGCTTTCACGGTCGTCAGGCTGGATATGAAACGTCGAGAACTTCATTTGTTATTCTAGGATCATTCTGATTGTTTATAGAGCAATAACAGAGTAACGGAGCACGAAGGAGCATGCCGAACAGAAATGCTGCCATACAAACTATGACTACAATCTACATCTCTGTTCCCTCTTCCCCAAACTGTGATTCATCCACAGAACGCCTTGATCCCTGTTCGGCAGTGTGCTTTTCTGCACAAATATCCATCTTTCTGTTACCGGGAGCTACATTTAAACGTTATAACACATCCACAGCCATCTAGCACTTAATGCTTATTATAACTAACCCGCATGGCATTGTCCCTCCAGATTTGACGGAGGAAATAGGATTAGAAACCAATCTTCACTGCTTTAAAATATAGGTTCCTTCCAAAATGTGCTGAAGGAGAATGTGTTGGCTGTTAGCGGTATAGGTTGTATGAGACACGGTGAAACAATCCTGGTTCGGACCCAGAGAGGGCAGCGGGGTACACACACAGTCATACATGGAGGCCTTGTGTGTCTGGGAATGCTCAGGAAAGATGAGTTTAATTAATTAATGATGTGAATATAAAGTGCATTAAATGTCCTTGCCAGTGTATGGTAGTGTTAGAGTGATGTGACTGTGAGGGGCCAGAAATTCTGCAGGAGACGAGGATATCCTAAGGTGAGATCTTTTGTTGGACCAATTGCCTAATTGGGATGGAATTAGATAAGCTTTCAAATGCAAGATATTCTTCAGATCTGAGCAGTAAAAGCCAGCACAGCATAGTCGGTGCTCTCATTCAGGGTAAAGTGGCTTTACTTGCACTCAAACAGTTAAAGCCAGTTTCACTTCCCGTGTAGATGAACCTGGAGTCTCTGTGGGCACTTCTATGTGTGCATTAGTGCACCATAATTACTGTGCATTAAGTTTAGTACCTGTAATAACAGGTACTAACTCAATGTGCAGTAACTGGCACTACTGCTCAGTAGGCCGGCGCACGCCTTTTTAGTGACACTAATGCACAGCAGACTAATTCTGCTGCGCATTAGTGCATTAGCACAGCTTTTGCCATGAAGCACTAATGCTCAGTAGAATTAGTCTAGTGCACATTTAGTGTCTCATGTAGACGCACCCTGTACGTACCTTTTTTGTAGGACCTAGAAGAAAAACACTTTTTGTTGCAGTGTTTCCTTCTATTAGTTTTGTGGCAGTGATGAACTGACAGGCTCAGACCTGTGCAGAATTTATTGACGGTGCAGAGAATCAGATAAGGACCTGGAAAAAAACCAAAATGCATGTTATGCCTCACCACCTCCCATGAAGGAAAAATCACATTTGTTTGCATTGCGAAGGACAGGAGTAGGTGGAGGTGTCTTTCCAAGTTCATAAACAGCCTCTCTAACTGGTTAGGACTTTGGAGCTAATCCAGAACATTTCACTCCATCAGGTTCCTTCCCAGCCTGGTCTGGTTTTGAGCAGCCATCTGGACCAACGCTGGTGACTCCAAGGTGGCTGTTCTGGACTACGCCCCGAGTCCAACATCGATGTCAGTGGAAGCAGACGTAGAGTAGGAGGGCAGCAACACTGGTTATTGCATGACACAACTTGCCTCTGTTGTAATCAGACGTTGGAAGCAATGCATAAGAAGAGCTTCTAGCTCGTGAGCGAGGATGAGAAGTGTTCACACCACTCACCGTGTGTGTGGGTTTGGCAGATGGATATATGTGCTCATGCAGATGGAAGTGTGGGGAGGAGCTGCAGGAGAAAGGACAAATGGAGCAAGGCAAGCGGACTCGAGGGAAGAGGATGCCTTGAGAAATGCTAGGGACGGAGTCTGAGAGAGGAAAGCAGCAGGAATGAGGGTGAAGGAAGAGAAGGGAAAGAGCAAAGAAGCTAGCGTGTTAAGACAGCAGTGAGGTTTGCTGATGTCCCATTTCTGTCGGACTTCACTCAGCAGGCAACCTGGGCATCCCATTCAAAGCCACGCTCTGTATCCCCGCCTGCCCTAGGTTAGGGAGCGGTTTTGCATGGAGATGGGCCTGAGCTGCAAAGGCTGCACGAGAACATACTCCCAGCGGAGATGCCAAGTTCAGAGTCTGGCTTTGTCTTCTTGGAGAGCAGCTGTGACGTTCCAAACCAGGCACGTCCCTGTTCCATACGCTACCCAGGAAGATGTGATAACCTTTGGGAGAGCAAAAGTTTCTGTTACTGAAGGTGGCTGAAGGGATGGGATTCTTTCTAGAAAGTGAAAATTGCATTTGAAAGCTGCTTCCTTCGAAAGAGTCTGGAAATTCAGTGCAGCCTGGGAAAATTCAGAGGAAATCAGATCCTGGCCCCCTCAACTTGTCTTTCCTGAGAGGTCAGCACAGGATCCAAGGGCACATCCTTTTTTCTTAGTAAACACCGGCTGGCTGTTGCCTTCTGTCAGCCTGAAAGCTAAGGTTAGCATGGGTGGAAGTCAGAGATGCCCCGTTTTGCAGGAGTCCTAGAAGACCAAGCACCAAGTGTCTCCAGGTCCTTGAATGTGCCTCTGGCAATGTTTAGCAGCAGTGGAGAGCATCTTTCATTGCAGCTGTAGTTTGGGACACCTCGGCTGTCCCAAACTACAGCTGCAATGAATTCTTCTTAGAAGAATGGGTCAACTCAGGCCAGTGCCAGGCCTTTGAGGGGTGGGAACTAAAATGGAGATTTGAGAGTCCCTGGAAAAAAAAAAAAAAAGAAATGGCCCATTTAATTCTTGAGCCAGGAAGCAGTTTGTCTTAGCTGATGTAATTGTTATTTAAATACTGTTTTTCCTTCCACTGCTCCACCAATGTCTTAGAATACAAGTCAACCTACGGCGGTATCTTTATCTGCAGTGAATCAGTGGACTTGTTTATAATTCCTATTTTCAACAGTATTTCAATGTTTGCTGGGAAAGCGAGCTGCTCAGCTTCCAGTTTTTGTTCCTGAAGAGACTTTGCATGTCAAACAAAGAGGTGGGCCAGGATGGGGAAGTGGCAGAGTGCCTGCCGTACTACAGCACAGGCCAGGCCCCATGAAATCCCAGATAACATGGGGTTATGAAACGGGTTGCCCCGATGCAGATAATTGAAGGTCTCTCTCCACTTCTGGCATACAAAGTCCCCAGTTAGTGGCTACCTGCAGCAATCGCCATCTCTAGCCCCAGGAGGAACAAGCGGTGTTAGTTTGACCCGACAGGTTGCAGACCCCTGTTCTCGGGGGTTGTGTGTGAGGAGCAGCCAGCAGCGGCTCCAGCTCCATGAACTTCACTGTTGTCCGCGAGCTAAACACCATTTCCTTTCCTTGCCGGCCAGTAGGCATGTACCAGGGTCGCCGTGTTGTAGCCCTGTTAGTTTAGGAAATCTGCAAGAAGCTAGGGTTATCTGGTGATATCTTTTATTAGACTAACTGTTGTTGGGAGAGACGTTAGATAAGCTTTCAGAAACAATATGCCTTCCTTAGGTCTATAGTCTATCTAGCTGGAAATTAGGAGGAAATTGGCTCTTCTCCCTGTTCCCTGGCTCAGCCCACCCAAAGAGCATTCAGTTCCTCCTCCGTGCACGTGGAAAGATCATATTTACACTGTTGTTGCCATGTGTGATGCTCCCTCGGTGGTGGTGTAATGAAGGAAGGTGTGTATTGGGTACGTGCAGCACCGATCTCTGTGGAATAAAATCAGACTTTCTGATACGTGTCTGTCATTTGGCTCACCGTTATGGACAACCAGACTGGACATTTTCCCATAGAGGCTGGATGAGCGTCTGTTTAGTTTAGGAATAGTGCATCCTGCCATCTGTCCAGGGGACTGGATTAGATGACTCCTGAGGTCCCTTCCCAAGCTATGATCCTCTAGGTCTAAGTCCCAGGAGGGTAGTGTTTGAAAGCTGCTGCTGTTTCTACCATTCAGGTTTGGGTTTTCCTCCGTGTGAGTTTTACACGGGCTGGACCCTGCCAGGGCAGCAGTCTGGAAATCTCATCCTTCAGGCGAGAGGAAGAAGCCTCTCTCCAAGGTGTTTGATTCTGCTAGAAAGGCCGTGGCTGCCAAATCTGCTTATTGGAGCATGGCCTTAGAGGATTGGAGGGGAAGGTACATTAGGGTGTGGAATTACAAAGCGGTTCAGATTTCGTGCTGGAGAGCGAGAACTCATAAAAAGAAACCCCCGAGGGGTCTGAAATCCATGCACTATACACAGACAGTGGGGAATTTCCTGATCAGATGCTCACATCCCCCACTTGCAGATAAGGCCACTCAGGTCTCCAGGAGAAGGTTTTCCAGATACAATTGGGGGAAATCTCTGTAACGAAGTAATAATAACAAAGAGCCGTTGGCCTCCTTTTCCACAGGACATTGGGATGCCAGCTTTAAACACAGCGTAGTACAAACAGCCTGACACCTGGGACCATTTGTAATCTGCTAATGGAGATCTGGCCGCTTCAAACAAGCGCAGTCCTGCTTTCCATGCTATTTTATAAACCGTAGAAACATCTGCTGTTGTGAGCTACAATCCAATGGCAGAGCTTTGTAGCAGTTAACTTCCATTGCTTAAACAGAGCATGGGGAGGGATTTTATTTTTTTAGTTACACCAACTGTATTTTGGATCAAACATGAGCCTGAATGAAAAAGCTTCTGGAGCTGAACAGTTGTGAACTCCTGAGAAAGTTCAGATGTGATGCCACGGTCTGGCTTCCACTCCATCGTAGTTCCAGATCCGAGCACTGTGATGTGATGCCATATGAGCAAATGTTTATATGTTCGTTGGGGAGTGTTTTTAGAAGGAGGCGGCTGCAAACTTCTGAAAATATTACAACCTGCCAGTGAATTTGCTTTGCCTGCATTTGGATTAGAGAGAACGAGAGAGAGAGAGCATGCACGCGCATGCACCTGAATTTGCTTCTAAGAGTTCACCAGCTATCTTGGCCTAAGCAGACCAAATATTTAAGACTCTTAGTGAAAAGTTTTACAGCTTGTGAATATCCAGAGAGAACCTGCTCCTAAAGAGTTAAACTCATCTCAGTAGGGAACAGGAACAATATGTTTTAGGCTCTGCACCCAATGACAGTTTGAAAATGGACTATCAGATACTCGCAGTGAACTATCGATGGAAAAATATACACAGGCTAACCATTTGCAACACTGAAAGCTGTCAAATTAACCAACCAAGTTCTTTGTCATGAATTATTTCATTGCCTCTATTAGGTTTCTGTGTTGACTGGTGTGATTACTTTTTAAAGTACGTTCCTAGGCAGCTTGTCACATAGATGTCACGCGCAGTTGGAGCTCCATTTTACCAGATGTGTGCACAACATCGGTGATTCTCAACCTTTTTAGACTCAAGGCACCCCTGGAGATTACCCTACATACCCTACGTTATCCTTGTTCATTAGAGCTGTGCTGGCAGGTCTGTTCTCATCACCTTTAGTGTCCATGCACATTGAAAGCACAGGTTGGTCTTGCAGCATTGATGGGGCCCAGCTGTTTGCTACCCTTGTCCCAGTTCCTGCATGGTGAGAGTCCCACTCCATAGCCGGGGTGAAACGCAAGATGGCACAGCTGACCCAGGCGGGAGGGACTGGGTCCCGAGACGCAGCAGAAATTACAGCATAGATGTGGCTTTCACAGGCAGGCTATAAACTCTTAAAGCAAGGCTTGTTCGATGCCAGTTTTCCCTTTCCACAAGAAATCCAGGTCGGTCCTTTCCCCCCGTTAATCTCTGTGAAAATTCTTCTGCGGCCCCTTTGCGCAAACACCCCAATTACAAAGCGTTCGGGCGTTCGGCCCTGAGCTTTCCCGAATACACCCCTCCCTCCCTCCCTTCCTCCCCACTGTAGTAATCGTACTTGGCTTTCAATTATTTATACCGCCGGAAAACAGCCTGGAGTTCACACCCCTGGCCCTGAAACACAATCCCGCTTTTGTGCCGGGAACACAATCCTTCACTTTCATTAAGTGTATAGAGCCCGAGATGAGAGCTGCCTGTTGCACTCACATCCCTTGGCTCGGGATGAGAGGAGCTGGCTGTTTTCACAAACATCCTAAATAGCCCTGGCAAGGTTATGGGGAGTTTATTTACATTATTGCATTCGAGTGCAAATAGAAAATTGCCCCAGCTCGAGCGGAAAGGTTACTCACATCTCTGTCAGGGCTGTTTCTCTCCTCTCCCCACACCTCTCTTCTCTTCCAGCATCGGCTCTTCAAAAGAGCTTGGCACTCTGGTGTCCAGGTTTGTATATAGAGCAAATTATGCCATTTCTTTGAGCTCTAGGTTTCACCTGGTTTTGTCTGCTCTGGAGGTGGCTCCCTGCACATTGTGCAATGGCAGCGAGGGGCTGTTCATCTCATCCTTGCAAAGGTCAGGTCCGAAAACCTTATTGTTAGTAAATAGTATGGGGCCACAGGGAGGTGCATTCCTCCCCTTGACCAGGGGCCAGGGCTTCTTCCTCCCTTCCTTCAACCCAGGTAATACTATCTCTCATGTAACCTTAGACATGTAGGATTGGAAGGGACTTCAGGGGTCAACTAGTCCCGCACAGAGACAGGACTGGCTGTCCCTAACTCACGAGCACTTCCCCAGCAGATTTCTCCTGTGCAGTTTCCCCTTTCCACCTGCACCCTCCAAGGGATCAGTCATTCCCAAAGAGATCAGAGTAACCCAGCCCTCTTGGAGCTGGCTGCTGCAAGGAGGTTGAAAGCAGAGGTACATGAACACCCCGAGATCTGCCTCGGTCTTGCCCCTTTGAATCCTGGGTGGGCTATGCCTGCCCTTGTTAACTGATCTAATGGAAACCCATGGGGTTGGTTTTCTCCAGTGTGGGGTTTTCCCACACAGTGAGAGATTTGCCCCTTAGTTTCACAGAATTCAAGCATTTACCTGGCCCTGCATCATAAGACATAGTATCAGCTGCAGCTTCTCCGTGGAACAAGCCTAAAAGCAACATGACAGCCCCCGGGCTGGTGAACATCCGATATTTGTGTGGCTAGAGAAGATGGCCAGAAGTGCTGAGCCCAGGGAGAGACCTCTCCCATCTCTTTGTTTTCCTTCACTTTACACTCAGACACCCAGGCAAAGGGAAACCCATGGGGCCAGGAAAAGCTGTAAAAGATTGGCCTGGCCAGCGAGAGAGGCTCATGGGCAGGAAACACAAACCTGCTTATGCAGTTGTGGTTTCGGGTCTGGTTTCTGAAGCTCTTGCCAGCAGCGCTGCTCACAGGATATTGCTGACTTGGGTCCCGTCTGCTCTGTGGCCACTTTCATGGTAGGGACCCTGACCACAGCGTGGTTGGCTTCCAACGCGGTCAGAGCCTGGGTTGCTTGTAACGGGGTCCTGCCACAATTGAGCTGTGTTTCTACAGCATGTTCTGGCTCGGGTAACTTCCGAGGCCCAAACCCTAAGAGGCCGGCCGTGCCATTCGTCGCAAGGGCTCAAAGTTTGGCTCCCAGTTTGGCCTTTCACGTCATACAGGCCCACTTTGGGAGCAAGGCTGACACGAGGGATGGGTCTCTCCCTGGAGGGGTTTGTGGAGATGGGACCCCACATGCATGCAGATGTGGTGGAGAGAGCGGGGAGGCAGCACTGCAGGGAGTCTTGAGTCAGAGCAGTGGTCCTCAACCATGTTAGACTCAAGGCACCCCTCAGAAAATCCCAACCCTTTGCTTTCACTCATTTTTTGACTATGGAAAAATAACAGCTATTCTTGTTGCAAAGGACTCAAAGATCCCAGCTGGGTAGAACAGCTTTGACGCTCTAGATTCCTTTTTGAAATCTCTGGTTTGATCTCGTGAATCATTGGTAGGTGTTTGCATGCCTAACGGCATTCATGTCTCGTGGCATCCTGGTTGAGAACCACTGAGTTAGAGGGTGAAGTCTCGTCTATGATGGGCATCTGCCCCAAATGTAACGGCCCAGACCAGTGGTGAAAGTACGCAAGCACAGACTAGGAAACCTCCAACGGACTCCATGTTTTAAGCAATCACCTTTGCATACATAAAGCAGTCTGCAAATTCCACACCAATAATACAGCACAGGGCCAGGGTTATTCATAGTTGTTAGGGGCTGGAAGGGACCTTACAAGATCATCAGGTCCAGCCCCCCCTGCACTTGGGCAGGAAAGACTGCTGGGATCAGATGACTCCAGCGAGGTGGGCATCAGGATGCTTTTTGAAGATCACCGGGGTTGTTCTTGGATACCTTAGTGCCCATCATTGAAGGCAGTGAATTTTACCTGGGTAACACCAGGTGTAACCCCGTGCAGCGTTCCTCTGCCACTCGCGTTAACTCGCGCTCAGCACAAGATCAGTGAATTGTGCTGACGCTCAAGGCTGGGAAGGCAGCAGAGCCTGAGTCTTGTTTTTAGCTGCAGGTGGTTTATTCGGGTGTGCTGGGAAAACCAGTGCAACCTGCAGAGCCGCTGTGTTCGTTCTGCCTTAAGCCAGGCAGGTGCTAGACTTAAAGGGCAAACTGTGAGCAGAGCATGTGTGTGAGAGAGAGCGACCGAGGGGAAAGTAACTGAATGGGAAGGAAGCAAAGAGCAGACGGGAAAGGACTAAGGAAGGTGATGCAGGGGAAGAAGTTCTTTCGTAGGGCGAAGGTGAGTTTGCTGATCTGTGCTGTATCCCAGAGCAGTGATGTCTGATCCACCAGCTGGGTGGGAGCAGATCATTTTGCAGCAGCCTTTTTTCCAGGTGGTTCTGTCTCTGGTGGTGTCCTCACAGGGGACTCTCATGTCCTTCGCGGGGTGGCGGATGAGGGGCTTTGAAACCTAAGCCCACCCTTCAGTCTGACACTAGGTCAGTGCTACTGCATTAGGAAAACTGATGACTGGTCCTGTTGAAACATCTGTCCTGCCAGTGATTAGAACAGAACATTTTGCCCTTCTCCTAATTAGTCACCCCAGGAAGCAGAGCGAGCAGCAGTGGTGCAATATGTGCTTTTTCTGATGGTAATAAAGCCCTTTAGCATCTCTCTGCAAAAGCCCTTTATGATCAAAATGCTACCTAGAACACTACTTGGAGTTTTACCTGCTGACATAACACGTCACAGTGTTTAGGGAGTCTATCTTGCTTTTTGGCTTTATTAATCTTGTTGCTATTGTCTTATAACCTAAATATATAGATTGGAGTATTCTGCGGTAGTCGGTGCTGTACTGCTCTGCTGAGGTGGAGTGTCCTGTACAGACACGGTGACACACTGTACTATCTTACATTTTAAAACAGGATGGATCTTGATTGTCGGGAGTCCAGGGACTTGCACAGGTTGGATTGTTGGTGGGGTTGGGGGAGTGAAGGATGGGTCAGAGTGAGGGGATGGGGTATATTAAAAAAAAGAGCTTTCCTTGCTAGCCCAGTTTGGGGAGAAGTTTGCAAACTTCACATGGAAGCAAAAGCAGAGCGGAGGCACTGTGAAGTTTATGGCTCGACCATGCAGTTACTCAGTGCATAAAATTGCCTTTGGCAGCAAGACGGGGCCGCTGTAGACCATACGAGGCATAGTGACTTAATGCCTCAGCCTTTAACCTTTGCAGATCTGGTTTCTAGTCCATTTCTGCTCTTAACTCAAAGTCAGTTTTATGGACATCACCTGGGGGACATTTTTCTATGCAATTAGAAGGAGACAGAAGTCTGCTCAGCACAATGAGGAATTGGGGTCTGAGAAGTGCTGACTCTTAAAGCGAGTGTGGTCTCTGAGTTGCCTTTTTTCTAGAGTGTCTGTCTGTAAAATGGGGACAAGAGTAAGCTTCATAGGAGAAGGTTGATTCCTGAGTGTTTGTAAAACACTGAAGCCTGGGGGATGAAAGGTGTTCAAAGGAGCTGAATGTTAGCGTTATGGGAGTAGCAGAGCCAAGCCTTAATGGGCAGCCTGGCTTTATTTTTTTCCCCTTCCCTAGCCATTTCAAAAAGGTTTGGTGCATACGCTAAACTTCAGCAATTAAAGTGACCAAAGAAAAATGAACTGCTCAGCAGAAATATAAATAATGCTGGTCTTTCTTGGGACTATATCCTGTCTCCGCTGCTTTGGGTGGGAGCTTTGTTGCCAGGAGTGGTACCTGGCCCTTCATGTCCGAGGGGTGGAGGAGTCCTCCAGCTTTGGACAGTGATACACCGGTCGGTGCCCTGTCTGACATGTCCAGTAGCGAAGCACTCCAAACTAGTCTGTCTCACCCTGAAACAGCTGAGCTCTGGAACCGCTCTCGAGCAACCCATTCTGATTTTCCGGAGTCGTTGTGTGGCAGAAATAAATCCTGCTTCCTCCTTCGCACGCGTGCCAGGAATTCTTCCGTTAGAGCGCGAGGCAGGGCTCCATCTGCTTCGGGGATGTGCCCGATGCCCGTCTCGGGGCGGCAGTTCAGCAAAAGTTCAGAGACCAGCTCTGCCGAGGGGTGGAATTGGAACGATGTTTTTTCTGCTGTGACTGAGGCTTTTCCTGGGGAAGGAAGAGTTAACAGCCCCCACCCAGCCAGATGTAAAACTGCAAATGGCATTTTCACCCAAAGAAGGGGCTAAATGAGGTCACAATTGCATCATGATGATGCAGGTTGATGACACGTCATGTTGCATTAATGTCACAAGGGCAGTGTAGTCAGCACTGCTGTCATGTAGTGAGTGGTATAATGTGGTCCTTGGGAAATGCTCTGTGATGATGCTAGACATCACAGGATGGGTTGGTTCAGGGGTGAGAGAGCCAGTAAAAGCAGAGGGTCTGCCTGAGTCCTGTACAGCAATCAAGTATTATTCATTTGCGACCAAGCTATCACTTCTCTGCTGCATTCGTTTGCAGTGACTTATATGCTGTTGACTCTTCTGGGAAAGAGATGAAGCTCCTGGATGTGGGATAGAAGAGAGCCACAGAAAGCCATGTCTGTTCTGATGGAGAGTGGACCGGGAGAAAGAGGGTCTGTTTTTAGGGTATAAATTGACAGACGCTAGGACCTTGTGGCTTGCCACAAGTATGTGTTCCCCAGAAAGATTTCTGTTGCCTTGCTTGCTCTGTCTCCAATGGCTAATGCAACATCCATCTCTTCGTTCACCTGGTTTCTGGTCTCTGCTTTCTCAGGCCACATATAACTAGGAAGGGGGTCCTGCGCTCTGCTGAGACAGTATGCCATTTTTGCACCTCCTTGCTCAAGGAGCAGACGTGATCCACCCAGGAGTGTTTTCCCTGCGGCAGCCCAGAGTGCATGCAGAGACACAGCACGGTCCTTTTAAATTAAAGATCTGCTACAAGAACAAGGCAGGGAAGATGTTGGTACATCGGGCTATCCGTTCCACATGCTACTGCAGCAAAGCACAGCACGCAGGGTGTAAGCTGCTGTTACCAGCCTCGCAGGAGAGGCGTTGCTTTTGCTTTGTGCAACAACAGACCGCTTTAGTGAAACGTGGTCTGACAAGTTGTGTTTAGGCGCAGTGGAGAAGCATCCTGCTTCTCATGCCAGGCTGCTTCTGTATCCACGTCCTAGCCTCACCTAGGATTTGAGCTGTCCCACCTTTTGGGTTTCCCTGTTAATTATTAACTGGACATTTGAGTTGTCCGCACTCGCCTGGAAAAAAGAAGAAGCCTTTTGGATTAGACTCTGGGCAGAGCAGCCAGGTAGGGCTAGGCAGCACCTTCTGAGTAGGAAGGGTGTCAGCATCTGATTTTCTTCTCTGGAAATCAGAGCAGGTATTTCATCTCTGTGAGTTACAGAAGCATTTGCAATATGGCCAGCCTGGGCATAAAGGCCCTTGTCCAGTGTTGGCCCCCTCCTCCCCCACTTCCCCCCTGCCTTGCTTACAGTGAGAAGCTTAATTATGGTCTGCAGAGAGAGCTATCAAGAAGGGCTTTGCCAAGAGCTGTCCCACTAAGTCCCCAACCTTTTCTTTAATGCAGCAGCATCTACTGTGGTCTCACAGTTCCCATTCATCTTTATTCAGCAGGGAGCTCCACGGGTCTGCACGCATGTGTGTGCATGCACATGTGTGCATTTTTCATGTGCATCCTTTCTGCCTTGTTGTTTTTCCTGTTAGGGACTCCAGTTGTAACACACTCCTTTCCAGACACCATCAGGACTCACTTCTCTCTCTTGATTTCACATGTCTTGCAGCTGGTTGTGTCTTCCTTAGACCCCCAGCTCTCGGGGTCATGTGATTGCACACATGCTCCCGGGCTTTTCTTTGAAGTAAGTTTTTAGCCCTTATGTTTGCAGGGGAAAGCTTGAAAAGACACCTCCCACAGTCTCAAGCACCAGCTGGAAATTAGAAAAGGAGCCCAGTATTTATTATTATTTTTTAAAAATCTCATGACTTTTGAGTGCGTTTCATGGTTTTTCAGTGCTGGAGGTTGGCAGGACAGTGCTGTGGCCCTAAAAGACATTGGCAAATTGCTGCTGTACCTTAGGATGGCTTCAAGGCCATCTCAGTTCTGCTGAGGGCGGTAGCGGGCCTGTTGTAAAAACAGCGGGGCGAAGGTGCTCTACAGATGCCCTAATGCAGAACCAGGCAAGGGTGACTGTACCCAGGGGCAGAGCACTGACCGCACACAGCCACGTCATGGCCATCACTGCAGGTGGCCTGTTTGCACTTGGGCTCTTCCAGCAAGATAAACGCCTCTGTGTCAGCAAAGACAAAACCCTCATTGAATGGCTGAGGCTGTGTTCAACTGCTTGTGTGTTAGATCCAGATCCCCATGATACATGCTGCATTGCACCACACCGTAGCTTGGACCTCAGTAACGTCTCTGGTTGGAGTCGAGGACTCTTCCAGGGGCCAGTGCCTCGAAAGCATCCCAGCGCCTCTCCGCCCCTCTCGCCTCTAATCTGATTTTTCCTTGGAGGCAGATTCCTGGAAAGATGCAGCGCTCCAGAAAGACATTCCAGGGGGGTGTCATCATCCCAGTCGCTCACGCGGAGCAGAGCTTGTGGTCTGGGCACCTGCTGTTTTGTTTAATTGGCAGCAAATGGGAGGGGTGGGAACACCCGGGCGAAGTATGCGCTGCGATATGATGGATTTTATTTCGGGTTCAGAGGGAAGGTCGTGACGAACGGTTTCCAGAGGGCTGCATAAATGTGGTTGGCTCAGCAGGAATTTTTGTGGGGAGAGACGGGGTGGGGGAGAGATGGACGGAGATTGCAGAATTAGCTGTGGCAGCTGCCTCTCCTTTCGGGCCCACTCCACGCCTCGCCTCGAGGCAAGGAGCGGCCGTTCTTTTCCGTGTCACCTCTCACAAAGGAGAGGGTTTGTAAAATTGTTTTCCGCCTCCGCACATTGGGCACTTCAGCGAGCGAGCCACAGCAAAACAGTCCGCAAACGCCTGCTTCCTTTCCAGTTGTGCTGGTTGATTTGTATTCCAGTTGCCCGTACAAGTCTCCCTGCGGGCATTATCTTGGGCTCTGTAAAGATCCACTCCGATCCAGTCGCTGTTGTGAGGGTCTTGTAGGCGTTACTTGGCATTTTTTAAAAGCACCTCTCCTCTGAACAAAGGTTTGGTCACTTTGCCCAGCTGCACTGCTTGGAGCTGCCCGGGCGGATTTGGGGGGGGGGTTCATTCTTATCCCCTCCCATTTTACAGTTGGGGCATGTGAAGGCACCGAGAGGCAAAGTGGTTTGGTGGAGCTGGGAGAATGCAGCTGTGACTCCACTAGCTTGCTCAGGCAGCGAGTTAAGGCCCTGTCCCTTGTAATGAATAATGGGAAGCACTTCCTAAAGGAAGGGGTAAGCCTGGTCTTCGTGTCCTAAAGCCCATGGCATCTGGGGACTTCCCTTCTTCTGAGGGGAAAGGCCAAGGTGCTTCCTGGTGCCTCTAGGTGTGACTTCCACCTGGAGGCATGCGGGGATACAGTACCTCGCTCTTGTCTTAGGGTAATTCAGCTGGCGGTCTTCCTCCCTGCATCTCTTGTGATCAAGGCAGAAGATTGCAACGGCAGAGATCCCTGCTCTGCCGCTGGCTTCCTGTATGACCCTGGGCAAGCCGCTTCTCTCTCCGTTAACTCCTCAGGAAGGTCGTTAGCACTTCCTGGCCTCAAAGATCTGGGTGTTATTAACTGCTGCAGTGGCCAGGGCCACAGGGAACTGTGTTTTCCTGCAGGGACTTCCAGGTGAAACGCTGTTGCAGTCGGTGGCAAAACTCCAATGCCCGTCAATGGGTTTCACCCCTAAGACGAGAGGCCTTATGAGCGAGGCTGCCCTGATAAGGCAGCAGGCAGATTCGGAGTGGCTTCCTGCTGCTGGTTCAGATTTGGAGCTGGAGGCTGAATGAGGGCAGTGGCTCGGGCTCTGATGCGGACATCTCGGTCCAGCTTCTCCCGTGAGGTTCTTATTACGTCGAATGTCAGAAATGGCATGAGAGCAGCTTCCTTTGCTGCAGATTGCTGAGTGTGGGGCCCAGGATGGCCTCTCCCTCCTCCACTCTGAGCCAACTGATAGTTATTTATTATCTGTTGAACACTCAGTGTGCTCTCCCCTGTAAATGATGTAATACTGAACACTCCCTGCCCTGAGGCCCTTGCAGTACAGTGAGAAGAAGAGTCTGCTGTTCCACAATGCGAGTTAGGGAGCACCGGGGAAAGAGTAGCTGAGTCTGAAGGGGCTTGTGAATGTGGGGAGAGTGGAGCTCTAGTTGGGGGGGCTTTGAGAGGACTGATCCAGGGGAGCTCCTTGGGGAGGTGGACACTCCTTTAAACTCTCTTTGATTTTCAGAGGTTTGGGCCCCTGCAGTTGTCCTCAACCTCTCCTAGAATCGCAGACAACGAGGGTGGAAGGGACCTCAGGAGCTCACGTCTAGTTCAACCCCCTGCCCACAGTAGGACCAGCCCCAAGTAGATCATCCCAGCCAAGGCTTGGTCAGGCCAGGGCTTGAAAACCTCCAAGGATGGAGAGTCCACAGCATCTCTGGGTAGCCTGTCCCAGTGCTTCACCACCCTCCTAGTGAGAGTTTTTCCTAATGTCCAACCTCAACTTCCCTTGCTGCAGCTTGAGCCCATTGCTCCTTGTCCTGTCATCTGCCCCCACTGAGAACAGCCCAGCTCCATCCTCTTTGCAGCCCCCCTGCAGGGAGGTGAAGGCTGCTATCAAATCCCCCCTCGGTCTTCTCTTCTGCAGACTCAGTCAGCCCAGTTCCCTCGGCCTCTCCTCCCAAGTCCTGTCCCCCAGCCCCCAATCATTTTTGCAGCCCTCCGCTGTACTCTCTGCAGCTTGTCCACATCCTTGCTGTCGTGGGGGCCACACCTGGACACAGGACTCCAGATGTGGCCTCCCCAGTGCTGAATAGAGGGGAAGGATCACTGCCCTCCATTTGCTGGCACCGCTCCTACCAGTGCACCCCAGGATACTGTTAGCCTTCTCGGCAACACGGGCGCACTGCTGGCTCACCCTTTGAGAAGCAGCCCCATCACCTCAAGGGCCCAGGTGCACCTGTACCTTGTTCCTCCAGTTTGCATTCAGGTCTTAGACACAGGTCCCTTCTGTGTACATCAGAGTGAGGAGCAGTTGCTACAGGGACAGGTTCAGGTCGAGGGTATTAAACCCCCGTCCTCCTTCTGCATTGCAGTGTAGAAGAGGCTCTGTTCCAGTTTCAGCCCATTAGTAAGTGGAAGCCACTTTAGCTTTTGATTGACCCTGTTGGACCCATGACTGAACCCTGCTACAAGCAGATTGGTGGTTTGGTTATAGCAGAAAGCAGGGCAGATATGCACCTTATAGATTAACCAAATGGGATACGTATAGAGGATAAGTTTTCATAAACTCAAGCTCACTTCATCAGATGCTGTCAGATGTTATAGCAGAAAGTGCCAGACATTTACTTCCTATCTGCCTGTAGGAAAGGAAGGGAACATTGCTTTTTCACTTTAAAGCCCCTGTTCTGTTTTTCTTTAATCTTGGCAAATCCTCTGCACAGGTGAAGTCAGCTCCTGCCAGCATCCTTTCCCCCCGAGATGCCCTTGCTCTCCCCGTAACAGCGGTCCGCCCCCTTCTCCCCACCCTCCTGCTGCTGTGTGTGTCTCGGAAGTGCGAACCTCTCTTCGCCCAGCCCCCTACCCAGCTCCTTTTCCATGTTGATAATAATCCCCAAGGCTCACAACAAGGCTGAGATTTCAAAGGCTCTCTCTCTGTTTTAGATCTGCTGTGTGTCACTCAGACTCCACACAAAGCTCATGTCTGGAAGTCGATGCATCCACATTGCTGCACCTGTTAAATTGGGGACGCTTGACAGCGCTCAACCCGTTTTGCTTCCCATCTCCTGATCATATGAGGTCAGAGGGCCTGTGGTGCAGCAGAGACGCGCACACACACCAGGCCAGGCACAGAGCTAGGGTTTGGCTGAGAAACCAACTCATTCATCTGATTCCAGCTGAGCAGAGTGCGTGATGCATGTAGGCGTGTAATTCATTTAGTGGCTTGAGCCAGATTTGTCCCCAAAGAAACCCCTAATTAAGTAAGATGGCCTTGCAGCTGGACTGGTAGCAGAGTCCAGGGCAGACTGTCCCCTCAGGGATACAGTGCTGCGGTCTCCTGACAGCCTGTGTTGTTCTTGCAGAAAGCAGCTGTCTTCATCCTCATTACTCCCTCTTCGGTCCTGGCTTTTCCTGTGCTTTCCAAGACCAGGCCTTTACAGCAATCCTGCCCGGCTGCCTGGTGTAGTCAGGGGAGGCTTTGCAGGAATGTCCCGAGCCCTCAGATCAGTCCCATTATATCCAAATGGATAAGGGTCTTTCTCTGAAGAGCTCCTTGGCATCACAAAGGCAAGACCTGAAAAAACCCAGGTGTCACTACTGTCCTGTCGCCTACCACTGTTGGTGCGGCGCTTCTAGAGTTAAGTAGCATCCAGATATGCCCCTGATGCACGACGGGCAAAGCAGCTCAGCTTTTGCTCTAGAGATGCTTCCCCTTGATCGAGGGTCCAGTCTGGTCCGAGCCTACGGAGGTTTATTTCCATTCATTCTTCACCTCAGCCTGGCACTGGCGTCTACTAGACAATGCCAGGCCTGAGTCAGGTGGCAGAATTGCAGAGCCCATGTGTGCTCAGCACCTTTCTGCACTAAGCTACTGTGCAGATATGTCCTGTCCCTGCTCAGTTAGATTGCACACGAGGTCCAGCCCCTGGGTAGCAGCTCGGCTCTTCCCAGGAATACCAGGGCAGGAGTCTGGCTGGAACTCAGTCGGGGAGACAGAGAACCAGACCCTGATTTGATGTGAATGGACAAGGCCATGCTTACTTCACCGAACCGAGCTCACAGCTTTTATCTCTGGACCCACACATTTATGTCTCTGTGTGCAGTTGGTCCCACCTGGATCTACTGATGGCTTTGAAAGGGCTGACAGTATGTCTTAATGGTGTCTGGATGGCTTAAAAATCAGCTGGGTGAAAGGATGCAGCTGCTTTACCAAAGGCTTCCAGGGATGCTTTTAATATTCAGCCAAATGGCTTCAGTTGCTTACCACAAGCCCTCTGGTCCTCTTGCAAAGTGAGCAGGGTTAAATAATGGCTGTCTGAATGATAGACTCCAGAGTGATGAAGGAGCATGCATAGTTTGCTATAGAGACTCTTGGTATGTCTGCCCTTCCCCTCTCCCCCTTCCAAACCGTGTGTGCACAGGATGGCTACTCTCCAAACTCACCTGCTTCCCCAGGCGTGACTCCACTTCTGTTCAAGTGACAAAGCCCTCTGACAGTTTTGCACTTACTTCTAGCCTTCCACCTCTCCAGGAACAATTATACCCAGGCCGAGTCAGCAGAATAGCTCCACGTTTCCTTGCAGGGTTCTGCCTTCTGGTGCCCGGTTTGGGAGCTCCGATTTCAAACCAGAGCATCTTTTTTGTAAGGGGACATCCATGTTTGGATCTGCTCCAAATTTACACTTTATGTACTGGAGCAATAGCTTGAGCAGAAAAAGTTGGGATTCAGGCATCCTTCATGCCTGCGGTAGGGTATAATTTCATTTTTGCTTAATCTGGCTGTTTAGACAGAGGAGTTGCAGTGAATGCACTGATCAGCAACAGAAAACCAGACCAGTCTTTAATAAGCGTGTTCTCATTATGACACCTGGACCAGGCTGGGGCTACCGGCGGGATTGGGTGCTAAGGATACTTGTGTGACGAATGCTAGGTAAGGACCTAAAATGTGGCTTAATTGGTTAGTGAGTGTAGAGTTGTTGTTACTTTCCTGTTTGCAAATTCTCATCTCCCTGGTGTGAGACCTTGAACTGAAGAACACTGTCAGCTTGCTTCCCTGCCATTCACTCCCCTGATGACTCGGGCAGTCCAGCTGCCAGTGCTGTAAAAGTCAAGCCTCGAGAGTTTTCCCAAACCCGCCGCACAAGGCAGCGCCAGTTCTGAGCAGCACAGAACCCACACATGGTAGCAACCCGCCCAGATCTGGTGGGGGATAAACACTTGCAGCTGGGACTCGGCACTGTTTGCAAATGCTCATCTTGCTGGCTGGTTTCTGCAATTCCCATAAGGCTCAGAGCTGAATATCACTTACATGTACAGCTGCATCTCTGCACTGAAGCTGTGCGGGTCTTTGTCCGAACGCCCTTCTGGATTACCCCAAAGACAGGACATGCTCATGTTTGGAACAAAACACCAGGCAAAACTGCTCTGGGCTTTTATGGTGGGGGAAAAGGGGTCTCTTCCCAGTCTGTAGTTAAAATCGGTGGTGGTATTTTCTTTGGCTGGTCTGGCTTCCTTGGAATCGCACTTCTTTGGGAAGCCTGACCCCCATTGGGAGCTGACGAGATACCATTTCAGCATTGCCAAAATGAACTGTGCTGTTTTCTCAAAGCTGTTGTTTTCTGTTTTCAGTGTTAGCTGAAAGTAACCCAGGGTTTCCATGGGAGACTATATCAAGTGGAGCTAACAGGTGTTAGGGAAGGTGATGATCAGGGAAGCAGAGGCTTAATTTTCCTTTGTCCACATCTAGATCTGGTTGCTGCCTGCCGCAGTGTAAATCAGAAGTAAGGCCCTGTCCACGCATGAATTTGCACTGGTTTAACTCAAGGTGTGTTTCTAAATACTAGATTAAACCAGCATAACCCCACGTAGTAATTCCTGGCTGTGTTTAAGAGTAATTTCTCCACTCTGTTACACCACTTTGGCCGTGGAGCGTCTGGAGGAGTGGCAGCTTCCCGAAGCCGGGGTGGTTTGCTGAGGAGTCTAAGGGCCGTCTTGACTGCGCAACTTCTGTTTTGAGCAGCTCAGCAGTTTTGGTCTCTGGATCTTCTGACCCGAGGAAGAGAGACCTGGATGAAAACAAACCAACCTGAAAATCAGGCTCAGCTTAATGTTTGGAGTGTAAATTTATGCAGCCAGAAAGCATGTTATTAATAGCACAGCCCTTCTGACGCCCCACCCTCTTTGTAAGGCATCCTGTGGCACCTGATTGCCAGCTGGAAGCCGTTTTTCTTCAGTGTTTCGCTGCAGATTTCCTAAGTGTCCAGCCATACCTGTTGGACCTGATGAACTCGCTTTGACTTCTTTGCCGTTTGCATTGTACCCCATGAAGAGGCCTTGCGGTCAGCAATGGAAATCAAGCTGTTATCTGTACAATGGGATTCTTCTGGGGAGGGTTTTGGGACTTCCTAATCCAGTGATTCCCAAGCAGGGTGCTGCGGCACCCCACAGTGCCCTGTGGTCCTTTTAAGGGTGCAAGGCAATATTAGCTCTATTGGGTCTCCAAACACCTGCACGCGGTTCAGAAGGCAAAATCAGAGATTTCGAATAGGAATCTATAGTGTCAACACGTTGTGGTCTTTCTGAGTCCTTTGTAACAGGAATTGCTCTGTTATTTTTCCGTAGTCGAGGAATGAGTGAAAGCTAGGAGCTGGCATTTCCCAAGGGGTGCCCTTATGTCTCATAAGGGGAGGGGAAAAAAGTTAAAAAAAAGTTGAGAACCATTGGGCTAGTCTTTAAATTGCAAACCTGTGGAGGAAGGGCTTTTCTGGGGGCTTTGTGTTTGTAGTGCCCTGCATAAGGAGCCTCAATCCCAACAGCAGGCCCAGTGTACCACCATAATGTATATTCTGACTAATAAAAATCCAGAAGGCTCATCCAGACCTCTATAGCTTGGCTTAAAGGTTCTGATTTAGGAGCCCTAAATCAGAGGAGCATTGCTTCTTCTTCTGAGCCCAAATCTCATTCACTTTCAGTGAGACTGAGGCTCCTATTTGCTGAAATCACCTTTAAACAATGGGAGCTGGGCTCCTAAGTCACATAGGTGCTTTGGAGCATAATGCCTCTCTGCAGGCTGAAGTGAGTGGTTCATGAGAGCGTTGAGCCCTGCGGGTATTTGCATTGCTTCCATGTGACTTGGATTTCCATGGAGCTACGCCAGCCCGAGGCTGTTTATTTGTGGGGCCGGTGGTTACGGATCATAGTCTGTCATTGTCTTGGGAATGTAAATTCAGTGGGTCTGCATCCCAGCTGATGAGTGACATCAGAGCCTGAGGCCCATGGTGGACTTGGCCTTCTTGAATCAAGGGTGAATGCAAGGGTCATTCATCTCTCTTCATTGCAGAGAGACCACACGCCAGGGCAAGGAGGAGCTGGCGACTGGACCCATGGAGGAGGTTTGCACTAAGGCTTCTCTCCAGGTTGTGCTTTGCCCTTGTACCTTGCAACGTCAGCTGCAGCTTCCTAGCGAGGACAGTTAGCAGGAGAACCCCTCCAGCCTCACACCTGCCAGGTCGCACTGCACCTGTGTGATCCATTAAACAGGGTGTAGCATTTCCACCCCTGTCAAGCCAGACCCTTGAAGTATACCTTCATTCATTTCCATGCCAGATGTAACCAGTTGTTACTGGTTTTTGAGCAAAGGCACCAGCTAGAAGGCCCTCGGCCGCACTTTGCTGAAAGTTTCACCCGTGTCTTTGCAGCATGAGTGGATAGAAATCAGCGGAGCGAGCCTGGGTTGGCACGCGTGACCGGGAGGGGAGTTGGGGGGCCAGTGCTGCAGCGGTGGAAATGGAGATCAGTCACAGAATCGGTGTCAGTGACGGTACCTCTTAGCAGCCTGGCACGCACCGGGGAGAGGAGCAGAGCTGATTCGGGGCCAGGTGCAGCCCTTGGTGAACTCCCCCGGTGATTTCGGTGACGTGACCCCTCACTCGGCGCTAACGTAGCTGAGCAGAGAAAGTGATCACACCCTGTTGCGACTCGACGTCGGCACAAAGTGTGCCCTACCGTAACTAGCAGAAGCAGCCGCCCCTGCCAGCGGTGGAAGTTGTGCCTGTCTATGGGCTGGGGCTCCTGGAGCACCGAATGCCTTTGTGGTGAGTGACTTGGTCTGGCAGGCTCCGGTTAGCAGCTTTTCCTCCCGTGCCCCTTGGGCTCTGCCAACACTCATTCTTCTCCCATGCCAAACGCCAAATCAGTGGACGTGACATGATTCGTCTGTCACACCCACTTTGTCACTACCCTGGGAACAACCTGGTATTTACAGACTGGTTTGCATCACAGCTGAATTGGGTTGACAGACTTTCCAGGCTGAATGTGGTCCTGTGCTATGAAGCCCAGGCCGCCCTTCTTCTGCCCCATGCTTTACACTCTAGCTACAGGAATCCAGTTCACCCTTAAAAGAGGAGAGAGGAAGGATGGTCCCTTGGCTAGGTTCTAAGGAGACCTGGTTCAGGTCTCTGCTCTGCCACAGCTTCCCTCTGTGACCTTGGGCAAATCTTTTAGCTTCCTGTCTCCTAACCTGGGGATTATAACAGCCTGAATTTGCAGTGGTGTCGTGAGCATAAATGTACTGAAAACTCTGAGGCCCTTTGAGACTATATAGGAGCATGTCAGGAGGACAGAAAAGCATGAAATAACTTTGGCCCAGGTTGTCGCATGTCTGAGTTAGAAAGGGCTCTGTCCCTGTGATGCTTTTGCTAATTGCTTGGACAGCTCAGTGCGCTCTTCCTGAGAAGCTGCTTCTGGATGAGCGGCTACAGTGAAAGAATCTCTGCCATACACGAGGCCTAAGTCACTTTTCTGTATGACGGATAAAAGCCATCTTAGCTGGGACTGGGTGTTCTCCGATTGTGATGGGTTCGGGTGGAGACGGAGCCCCCCATCCCAGCCCTTTCAGTTGGATGCTGCACAGCTTGAAAGATTTCCAAGATTCCCGGTGGTCAGTTTGCAGCTGTGAGCGATGCGTTTTCCCTTGAGGATGACGCCATCCTTTACGTGTCTGCTCCCTGTGCTTTACATGCACGTTCCTCCCTATGTTTGACCTCCCTGTGCATTTTCCCCCCTGTTTAATTCAGAACGGAGCCCGGTCCTGGGATTGTCAGTCTCGTCAGCCGGAAACCAGGCAGAGTTTTTGTTTTTTTAATTTTTCTTCCTGTTAAGAAAAGAGTAAAGCCAGTCACTGCAGCATCTTGGAGGTTGAATTCACTCGCTGATCCAGTGTGGGGTAGGCTGACGTAACAGTGGCGTCACTGGCTACCTGATATGGTTACACCTGATGGCAGCATTGTGTTACTGGTTACTGCGGGGAGTTTTGCATCCCTCTGATATGTATGATGTGATATCTGATGTGATAATATTGGTGGTGCTGCTGCCCCTGTTTTGCCTGGTAGCCTAGTGGTTTCAGCAAAGGCCCAGCATGTAGGAAACCTGGGTGCTAGGCTCTTCCCTGTCTGAGCAGGTTCAACCCCCTACATCTCCACTTCACAGGGAAGTGCTAGAAACACTAGGCCACGAGCTGTTTAAGCCTAATTAATGTCATGGCTCGTCAACAGGCAATTTTTTTCATGCATCACTTTCAATTGAAAAGAACAGCGTTGTGCCGAGTGAGCGACTGTCGCTGTGCAAAAGGCTGGAATCTCACCTCCTTGTGTCGCACCAGCTGGCACGGTACAATTTGCCAATGGATCGATTTGAGTAAAAGAGCCGTTCTCTGGGGTTTTCGGCATTAAAGTTAACCTCTCGCACTCGCAAAACCACCCGAGTGGGCAGCCGTGATTTTATCTGCAGTGTAAGGAAGTCAGCATGTGGTTATAAAGAAATCAGCAAGAAGACAGGTGCTATCACACGAGATCGCAAGGATACCCTGATGGGGGGATCAGAAGGGATCTGGAAAAGGTAGTTCTTTGGAGGAGATTAATGACCAAGAGGGCAATGTAGATAGAATCTGCAACCTAAGAGGTGCTGAATGTGTCTTAGTTGTAGAGGGCTAGATTTGTCCCCAGAGTTTGAAAACCCAAGACCAAGAGACATTCTAAAAACAGATTAACAAGTCCAGCTCCATCCTCTTTGCAACCCCCCTGCAGGGAGCTGAAGGCTGCTATTCAGTCCCCCTCCGTCTTCTCTTCTCCTGACAAAATAAGCCCAGGTCCCTCAGCCTGTCTTCACCAGTCCTGTCTCCCAGCCCCCCAACCATTTTCATTGTCCTCTGTTGGACTCTCTCCAATCTGCCCACATCCTTTCTGTCATGGGGGCCCACATCTGGACACCGGACTCCAGATGTGGCCTCCCCAGTGCTGAATAGAGGGGAAGGATCACTGCCGTCCATCTGCTGGCACCGCTCCTACCAATGCAGCCCAGGATGCTATTAGCCTTGTTGGCACCAAGGGCGCACTGCTGGCTCCTGTTCAGGTTCTTGTCCCCTGTCCCCCCAGGTCCTTGTCTGCAGAGCTGCTGCCCAGCCCGTCGCACCCAGCCTGCACCGGTGCAGGGGATTGCTCCCTCCTCAGTGCAGGACTTTGCACTTGTCTTTGTTGAACCTCAGGAGATTTCTTTTGATCCAATCCTCCGATTCATCTAGGTCGCTGTGAATCCTAGCCCTCCCCTCCAGCGTATCCACTACTTCCCCCAGCTTGGTGTCATCCGCAGACTTGGTGAGGGTGCACTGCATCCTATCTTCCATTAATTTGTTTTTTGACTATGGAAAAATAATAGAGCAATTCCCCTGCTGCAAAGTGCGCTGGAAGACCCCAACAGGTCCAAATGTTTTTGATGCGATGGCTCTCTATGTGACATCTGTGGGTTTATTTTTTGAATCGCATGTAGGTGTTTGCACACTTAACAGTGTTAATTTTGTGTGGCACCCTATAGCACCTATAAAAGGATCTCTTGGCACCCCAGGGTGCTGTGGCATGCTGGTTGAGAATCCGTGGTGTACATATTCCTTTTGCCTCCTAGTGGATAGCTTAACCAGGATAAAAGCCGGCTACTTACTAGGTGCATCTAAATGTGCTATTATCATGCAGCAATAAACGCCGGCCCAGAGTTTATTGCTTCCAGGCACGCCATTTGAATGTGCACTCGGGACTGTAGTACGTTGAGCTGAACCAGAGTGATCCTGGCTGGCAGGGAGCCAGGGGGGTCAGCTCGGGGCTGCTCCGACCTGGCTCAACATGCTGTGGAGGGGCTGGCTGGGGCACAAGGGTCCTCCAGTGTGGGGCTAGCCAGCAGGCAGCCTGCACACTGAAACACCCTTGTGCCCCAGCCAGCCAGGGCAGCATCTACACATGCACTGCTGCGCATGAAAACACTCTGCAGCGGGGTAGTACTTGTATGTACAGGCACTATCCCGCTGCAAAGGTAATTAGTTTCCTGTGGCCTAATAGGGCCGCATGTGTAGATACAAGACATTTACTGCAGAGCTAATTAGTCTACTCCACAATAAATGTCTCGTATAGCTGCACCCACTGAAAGCTAACGCAGAAGCTCCCGAGTTGTGTCTGTCTTGGAAAGCCTATCCAAGCCAAGAGAAATGCAGCTAATAAATATTCAGCAAAATTAGTAATGCTTCTTAGTTTTGAATCAGGTGAGGTGTTACTAGTGCCAGAGTTAAAGATGTTTGTTTTTTAACCAGCTGGTGCCCGTCGCAGAGCAGACAGGGCTCTATTTATTGCATTTTCAGAGTCCATTGGCAAGGGGTTTCTGAGCTAAGCTGCTAGCTTAAAAAAATGGGGCAGATGAGAGAAACGTGAGCAGTTCAAGGCTCACAGGATTGCATTCATTCTCTCTCTCTGGGGATTCGTGTGAGGATGTGCATCCTTTCCCGCATGGAGGTGCTTGCATAGATGAAAGGAGATCTAAAGCGGAGGCAGGTATGAGGTTTGTGGGCAAGATCTAAAGCAGAGGGAAGGTACATTTTACTTGTTATTGAGGAAATCAGCAGAATCACTCTTACTGCCCATATACAGAATCGCTCTTATTGCACAGACAGCATAGGTATGCACCCATGTTGAATCAGCTCCAGCCAAAAGGAGTTCATGCAGCGGAGCTGTGTCGTACATGTAGCACAGCTGTATGGTCTCAGTATCACCTGAGAGCTCTGTTTACACTCGGTCACCGAGTCCTGAGGCCTTGAGCCCAGTTGCACTGGGATGACCTCCTAGCCTGAATTGCACTTTCATTAGCTACTGACACACAGAGCCAGCTCTGCTATTGCTCACTCCAACAATCAATAGCCAGCCCCCCCACACCCCATGAAATGCTGAGATGGTAAGAAATCATAAACACAGCTGGATTATTTTTCTTTGCCTTCTGGCTTCTGAAGCATTAAGATGCATTGACATCATGTCCTCAGGCTCTGCTTTGCAACTGGGATGCTTGCTGCTATTTTCCCTGGAAATGGATGGTAGATCTTCATGATTTTCCTCTTCTAGGACTGCTGAATTTTTTGAGAGGTTGCACTGCGCATGACTGAGTGCACTGGGGTAGGAAAAGGCAATGCCAGGGGACAGAGTAGGAGAAAAAGAAGGGATGGAGGGCTAAAAGAGACATGAAGGTTGGTATCAGGTTTGTAGGCAAAGTAGAAAAGGTGAGTTTGAGCTATATTTTTGAAAAACAATGGGGGATCCACAAAACATCTTTGGCTGGAATGGCTCATATATCTATATCTATCTATTACATATATCTATTATATATATCTATATCTATCTATTACTATAGATATATATATACTATTACTAAAGCTAACAAACTGAAGATTATCTATCTATCTATCTATCTATCTATCTATCTATCTATCTATCTATCTATCTATCTATCTATCTATCTATCTATCTATCCTCAGTTTGTTAGCTTTAGTAATTGTGTGTGTGTGTATTCTTCGTTTGTTAGCTTTAGTAATAAATTGGTACAAAGAGCGGTAGGAGACTTCGAATCCCATTGCTGCACCCCCAGCTATGATCAATCACATGAGTGGAGAGGAATCCATTAGCATGACACGGTGTCATCTGGGTGGGGGATCCGTTTGGAAACAGGGAGTGTATATGGAAACAGGGAAATCAGCTTCCCACCCACTCTCCTGGAGCAGATGGAGTCATGCTGAATAAACACACACTTCGCTCCAGTTCTTGACACAACATATGCGAGTCCGCAGTTAATTCACCAGCAAAGCCACTACTCCAGGCTCTACTTCTTGGAACCATTTCGAATGTCCTAATGGACTTCCTAAGCGCTGTGCACTGAGTGCCCTTACCCTGCAGCTGTGCTCTGAGCACTTAGAGGGGTAGGGACAAACATCCTGGTCCGGAAAATGACCCTCTGATTCAGCCTGGTGAACTGATACATGTACAAATAATCTTGTTAAAACGAATGGGATTGTGTGAATAATGTTCACCAGCATGAGTAACCTTGCAGAGGGGTAAATTTTGCTACTGAATGCAACCACGATGAAACCCAGTGGCGCAGCAGGGATGGGAAAAAGGAGTTCAGTGTTGCCAACTCTCACAATATTTGGCATTGTCCCTTCAAGGCCCAGCTCCTGGAAGAAAGCGACTGTGGAGGATCTTGGCCCTTCTAAACAGAGATGTGCCGAGCTGCAGGGTTTGAACTCCTCTGGAGTGCTTAGATCTGGTCCATCTCTGATGTTTGCTGTTGGGTTTGCTGCAGAGCTGTGGGTTTCTGAGTTTGCTGACTTTCATGCTGTACCCGCCGTCCCCTCTCGTGCCAGGCAAGTAGAGTGGATTTACACATGTGCGTGCACAGTTGTGGCTTGGTAGCTCCTGTATCCAGTTTGTTTGCACAGGTTTCAAATGATAGCACTGGGTGCAGGGAAGAGCAGATGAGACCCCAGGCTCCTGTCATCATTTGCTTTTAATGTCCCAAACATGCTCCCTGCATTGGAGGGCTAACAGTCCCTTTCTCCTCCAGCTTCCTCCATCGCATTGGCATTTTCCCCACCGTCTCATTAACATTCACCCACGTGGAGATGGACGTGTGCATCCTCGATCAAGAACGAGAGCAATCGGTTGGGAAGGGGGTGAGGGTATGGCACTCCTCGTTCTCTCCGCCTTACCTAACAACCACCTCTCGCCTCCCCTCTCATCTCTGGCATGAGCTTGGGATGCATTAGGAGTTACTGCGACTGTATAAACCCTGCACAAAGGTGGATCTCAAGGAGCCATTCACACTGTGTGTGTTTAACTCCATCCCACCATAATCAAGAGCTCTCCGCAGCAGAAGCAAGAGCTTGGGAGGAAAACATAGGCTAGGAAAGCTTAGCCAGCCTTGTCCAGCTGTAGTTTATCGTATCTGTTTTGCTGATACCCGCCCTTTAGATAAATAGTGCTAAGTTATACATGTTGTGACCCTCTTGATGTGGTTTGCAAAGGCCTGTATTAGCCAAGTGCATCTAACTCCAAGAATAACCCTGGGAATTGGCCTGTATCAGCTCCAGCTTGAGTCAGTCAATCTGGAGTAAAATGAGAAGCATCTTCCTGACGAAAAGTGTCGCAACAGCAAAACTTGAAATCCCGTAGTGGGTCTCCCCCACCCCGAACAAAGCTGCTCCCCATGTCTTCCCTCAGGTGCTCAGAGCTAGCTGTACCTACGAGAAAGCAACATTTCCTGTTTCAAAAAAAAGAAAAAGAAAAAGTCTTCATAGGTAGAAAAGCAGCTCCTCTCTCAACCTTTAACATGACAGTCTGTTTATTTACCAGCTGTCTCTCCGTCGGGGAAGCGTGGGATCTCATGAGCTTTTCCCCGGCGCAGATGTTCGTTCCACTCCTGCGTTTCCTCTTGCGCTTTGGTTTGCTGCGCTGCCACAGGTGCTCCGTGTAGCTAAAGGACAGAAGCATCTATGTAAAAGCTTGATTTTTTTTTTTTTAAATCATGTTGCCAAACTTCTTTATTTTTTTTTAAATGCAATTTGCTGAGGTAGTGCAAACCCCTTTATTGGCTGGACACGTATCACTTTAATACATAGACTCAGAAAATGAGGGTTGGGAGGGCCCCCAGGAGGTCACATCTATCCAACCCCCTGCTCAGAGCAGGACCAGCCTCAGCTGCATCGTCCCAGCCAGGGCTTTGTCTACCTGGGTCTTAAACACCTCCAAGGATGGAGACTGCACCACCTCCCCGGGTAACCTGTCCCAGTGCTTCACCACCCTCCTCGTGAGAGAGTTTTTCCTAATATCCAACCTAAGCCTCCCTTGCTGCAGCTTGAGCCCATTGCTCCTTGTCCTGTCATCTGTCAATATGGGATGTTAATGGAAAGTGCCCTTGAGTATAGCTGCCATTTAAGATATTTGTGTTGATCGGTGTGTGGGTTCAGTTCCCGGGACATAGTTGAGTCGTGTAAGATGCATCGGGTACCCCGTACCCTGAGGACTTCAAGGGTGTTTGTGTGGAATGACGGAGATGACAAGGAGCCCAACGACTGGTTTCATTGTGTGTCCCAAGCATGGGAGAAAGCTAAAAGGCCATGTACCACAGTGTACGTGTTTTGGGGCCGTTGTAAGCTGAGTTAAAGTTGAGAAGGCACAGGGTGGTTGCTGGGGAAAGGAGGCTTTTGGGAAGGTGAATGCAACTCCCTGCCTTGTTGGTTCTCCTGCCGTCGTGGCTGGGCCATGGTTAGCAAGGGAGACCTTGCCTTGGAGACTTTCCTAAGGCAGAGAGGTGCTGCTGGGCTAGGGTAGCCCTCGGGGTCGGTTGTGGTTGTATTCCCCATTCTCATTGTGGAAGAGGATGTGGCAGATCTTGCTCTGAGGAGGAGGCCTCTGAAATGAAGCTGTAAGGCTGAGGAGTGCAACTTGTGGTCCATGAAGGCAGATTTCCTTAAGAGCCCAGGGGATAACTGTTCTTCTGGCGTGGTTTCCTACCCGCCGAGATGTTGGGGCGTAAAGCCCGCTTTATGGACATGGGAGGATCCTCCCTAGCTTGCTCCTGTGGC
Organism: Alligator mississippiensis; assembly: GCF_030867095.1. Lineage (NCBI taxonomy): Eukaryota > Metazoa > Chordata > Crocodylia > Alligatoridae > Alligator > Alligator mississippiensis. Next base: position 98,210,509 of record NC_081829.1, read on the forward strand.
CATATGGCTGGGGGCAGGCGAAACTTGGGGGCATCCAAACCCCAAGCCTCCAGGCGTGGGCCTGCGTGTAGGATGCCTGCCAAAAGACGGTGGAAATATCTGAAGCCCCTGGTAGGGGCGGAGGATGTTTGCCAGTTGTAGGGCCACTTACGGTTCTGGACTGACTCACGGATTTGGACTTGATTTGGCTTGGATCACAAAACATTTCTTAAAAAAAAAACCCCTAAAAAAACTTGTATCCTTTACAGAGGCTTTTTCTGCAAACTCCATGTAGTTTTAGGGCATCCTGTGAGCATTTTGGGCAGGGATCGACTGCTGCTCTGCGTCAGTGTATCATCTAGCATCCTGGCCTCGATTGGGCCAAAGGCAGTGCCATAATGAGCGTGATGGTGAGGAGGATGACGACATTATTAGTATCACTACTCTTCTATAATAGTAATAATAGGATAATTATATGCTGTGTGCTCACTGGTCAGTTTTTCCTTAGTCCTAATTTACAGTCGAATTTTCATGCGGGTGAAACTCAGGTGCGTGCCAAGAGGCAGCAGCTCAAGAGGGAAACCTCTGTGGTCCCTAAGCCACAGGTCGGTGTCCTCCAAGAACAGCTCTAGGCATGCTTGCATTGCGTCTTGTATGAATGTCTTCTACCCTCTCCCATCCCACCGAGTGTTATTCCTTTAGCCGGGGTCTGGGCATATTCCACGGGCACCTTCCCTGCTGGTGTGTCTCCACTGCTGTCCCCCCCGGGCTGTGGCTGTGACATGGAAAGCATTTCCAGAAAGCCGGTGCCAGGGAAGCAGCAGTGCTCTGCCTTTGAGCAGGGTAGAGGGAAGAGCTCTGCCAACAAGAAGACGGATTTGGTGTTTTGTTAAACACCCCAGTGCCTGTTTCTGAACAGCAGTACCAGCGAGGTGGGTGGTCTGTCTGGAAGGGAGCAAGGGGGAGGCAGAATTGTGCTTTCCCCCAACCTGGGGGCAGAACATGGATTAGAGACAAAGCATTTGTTTTGAGCACCCAATTTTAGAATCACAGAGACATGGGCCTGCCCTCGCTGTTGTCCATCATGCAGGAACCTGCCTTCCCTCCATCGGCCTGTTCTGTGCCGTACCTTTTGATGTGCACGTTCCCTTGGACTCCGTCACCATTGTTCCAGCCATGTATTTGCTTGCTTGATCCTCTTTAAAGCCACACACGCTCCAAGAAATAACCTATGCAGCTAAATAAGGAGCCAAGGAAGGAGCAGCCTTAAGTTAGTCTCAAACGTGTGTTCTGTTCCTATTGCAGATGCAGCTGCTGGACAAGTTCCCCATCGAAGGAGGGCAGAAGGACCCTAAACAGAGAATCATCCCCTTTCTACCAGGTAACGCTTGGCTGGTGGTGTTGAATAAGAAGGTGAAAGGCAACACAGAGTGCACTATATGACAAGTGATGCTAAGGTAGCCCAGCCTCTCTGGTGGTTAGAGAGTTAGGGGGAACTACAGGATCTGTCTGTGGTTAATAGTCTTATTAACTATTCTTCTTATCTGTGTTACAAATGAGGCCTGCCATTTTTCTGTCACAAGCCACTGCAGGGAAGGGGATGGGATGAGTATAAATACTAGGTGAAGGAATATTTTATGGTGGTAAAAGGGGGTGAGTACAACAGTGTTCTTTGGGGGCGTAAAGAAAAAAGCAAAGAAAACATTAGGAAGGCTATGGTTAGCAGGACACTGCAAGCTAATGTAAGGTTCACTGGGCACTAGAGTTTGGTCCTGATGTTTGGTGTAGAGTAGGTGGGTTTGAACTTGGGCAGTTTTCTGCCTGGTAGCGGGTTGAGGATTCTGCCTCTGGAAATCCGTAACCTCAACAAAGGTGTCGGAGCCAAAGGGCGAAGCTGCCGTACGGGATGAGGTCAGGGCAAATCCAAACCAGAGAACACGCATGGGCCAAACACCAGGTGCTTGCCTGCTCATGTTTCCATGTGAGGCCTGGTTCAGTCTTCCGGCATGCCCATGCAGCTCCCACGGAGGTCCAGGCTGTTCTTCATCTGTGACAGAAGGCAGAATTGGGCCTGCCATGGCCAAAGACGTGGAGATGACATTTCCTACTGCTCTCAGGGGAACTTGGAAAAGATGAGGGGACCTGAGATAGCAGGGCTTCTGCATCCACCTCTGCCCTCAGTTCATGTTATCTCCCCTTTGCTCCACCAACAAAACCCCACTCCACGTGCTTCCTTCTCCTGCTTCACCACCCAGTCTCCCCCATGCCTCCCTTTGTGCTTAGGGCTCACCCTTGCTTCCACTAAGCTCCCAAACACCAACCCATTGTACTTAGGCCTCCATGTGCAGTAATTAGCCCCAGCTTCATCATGGTGGTGTCTGTTTAGGACCAAGTTTGAATGTCCTGATTCAGGTCAGGCAGCATCCACGAGCATCCACATTTCAATTCAGTGGGGCTCTTGGCAGTGAGGAGCGGTTTGACAGGAGTCAGGACACCAGGCTCCATAGAGCAAGACACCTTGTCTTCTTTGTCAGCCTGCATGGTTTGGAGGACACTTCTCAAAGGGTGAGTAATTACTGTTCTCACATCTCCCGAAGAGAAAAGGGAGTTGACATGAGATCATAGAGAAGTAGGGCTGGAAGGGATCTTTCGAGGTCATCTAATCCAACCCCTTCCCTGAGGCAGGATTATCCCTATCCAAAACATCCTATACACATCAGTTGTCTATCCTGCTAGCAAAACTACACAGTCAGCCCTGACAGCCACAAGACATAACACCCTCCCTTGCCACAGGTGAAGCAAGGGGACAGTGGTGGCCAGTGTCCTGATGTGATGCCCAGGGTATAGTGATTTGTGTGATGCTGAGTAAAACAATCTAATAAACATCCTTTCAGCCCATATTTTACACAACTGCTTCCACCAGAGGTCACAGGGGAAGCGGGAGGGTGGCACTGGGAAGACCAGACCCAGATCATGGCTTGCCATTGCATAGCTCATTCAAAACCAGCTTTCTGCTGTTTCACATGCTGAGTTTGGCCATCGTTTGGAAGTTTGTCTCGCTGCACTGACTTGCAGAAGTGCTGTTGTTTTTTAAGCCCATTAAAAAGCTCTCTCTGCTTTGAGTCATAGAGACGGGCTCCTGCCTATTCCTACCAGGGACCATAAAGCAAAAATAAATCAGAACTGTTATGGGAGGGATGAGATCTATCTAGGAACACATGGTCATCACAGTCATATTTCTGAGGCCGGGCAGCTGCTGCAGATGTGCATTGAGAACAGCTGTGTGGTTGCCAGGGAAGCAGGGACCTGGAACAGCCCTGTGTAAATACATCACGTGAGCACTGAAGCCACTGTGTGACAACACAGACCATCCAGGAGACTCCACGGCCCTTTAGAAAAGCTGCTGTGCTTTCAGGCTGTGTCTAGTTTCTTCCCTCCATAAAAGGCCTATTTCCTACAGATGGAGGGCCTGCATTGCCTGCAAGGGACTCCCACGGCCTGCGGGCCACCAGTTGCACAGCCCTGGTCTAGAGCACAGGATGGAGGCGTTCAGGGGAAATCTTGGTTCTGCACCGCTGACTCGCTACGTGCCCTTGGGCTAGGAACTCGGAGTCCCTGTACCTCCATTTCCCCTGGGGTCAGATTGGGATAATAATGCTTCCTACCCCACCTTGTGTAGGGATCTGCCAGGAAGGAGAGTACAGATGGGCAAGTTGGTGCTGCTTACGACACAGGTTCATATCCACCCCTGCAGATTGCAGTCCATCATCCGGGAGCTGCAGGCATCGGCCGGTTTATTTTACTTTACCCTCAGACACTCCACAGGGGATGTCCATCAGTAATCCCCCAAATCTTCTTGCACTCAGGTGGTGTGTGCAATGCTTAGGAATGATTGCAGAGGATTATAGACCACCTTGCCTGCCAGTGCAACAGCATTACCTCTCCCATCCTCAGTAAACTCTCAGGTGGGGTGTGGCTGTAGTTCCACAAGGGAAAAATAAAACTGGGGAAAGCAAACTTGGTTCAGACTCTGCGTCCCAAATGGAGACGCTGCCAGAATCCGATGCGCCTCTGTAGTGTGGGGAAAGAATAGCTGCAAAGTTGGTTCTGCTTTTCCCATCGATTTGCTCTCCCTCCCCTGCTCTCTGCCCCTTTTAACTGCTGGAGATCCCTTCTTTGATGTACCAGGGCTGCAGCTTTGTAAGGGAACAAGCTGCTTGAAAGAGCAACATAGTGAAATGTCAAACAATGTCAAGCTCTTGTTAAATAAACTAGCTGCCATAATTAGAATACAGATGGTATTTCTGCAGACCAAGCTGAAGGTTATTGAAATAAATACCTGGCTGGGAACTGTCTTAATTAAAAAGTCACAAGAAAGTGGTTTGCATTTAAGACCATAATCTTCCTTGCTTATTATGGGCCTGATCCTGCCAAGTGCAGCATGCATCTGCTGACACGGTGCTGAGTGCCCTAAACTCTCACTGAAGTTTGAAGGCTGTTGACGTGTCCCCAAGTTGGGTTGTACAAGGAAGAAGGCAGCACGTATGCAAACCTCTTGGTATCATGGTTGGGCTTTTCATGATATAAGGTGTACGATTTCAGATGTAAAAAAAATACAGGGCACCTTTTTCCAATGAAAGAAAGTTGGTAAGAGACTGACTCACGAGGTCCCACCTAGAGATTGCATTGCTAATGAAAGCAGATCACATAGTATAGCTGATGACTAAGGCTGAAGTGGATGCCCATGTGGTGTTTGTGTGAATCATGTACTTTAGCAACTGGAAAGCATGTTCTGTAGTGGTTACAGCCAGGTTTGGGAGTCGGGACACCTGGGTACAGTAGTTCCCAGCACTAACTGGGAGCGTTGATAGTGGTCATAGCAGGCGCCTGGGAGGCTGTGGCCAGTGTTAGATGAGGGAAGCAGGGGTCCTGATTACAGAGCTCTGGGGTATTTTCTAGTGGGTAGAGCAGGGATTTGAGAGACAGGTTTCCTGCTCTGGGGAAGGAGTGGTTAGAGGCAGAGACTGCAGGGCAGGACCCCTGAACGCTGTGCGAAGCTGAGTGCTGCAGCTGTTCTCATTCCTCCTCCCTCGCTGCCACTTGTTACCTCTGTTTACTGCATCCAGCGCAGTGTCTGTTAGGGGAAGATGTGGGATTTTTCTGCCTGTACCACTATGCATCCACCCCATGTTTAGGTGCTGTCAGAATCCGCATACCAGCAAATACGTGACCCTGCTTTTCGCATCATCAGTGCCTCAGTTTACCCACAGTGAAGTGGGGGCGAGATTAATTTGTTTGGCTTTGTGCAGCGGTGGGGATGATGGGCCCCTCTGCACTAACTATTCTGGAAAGATTATAGCGCTACAGATCGCTAGCCCTTGCTTTGGAAACTCCAGCTACCTGTTGCTGTTTGGCTGAGCCCACAGAGTCCTAATGCCTTGGCTAACATTTAAAGTGGGGAATGTGTCAGAGTGAGGAGCCCTGTGCTGCGAGTGTCTGCGTTGTGTTCAATGGCAGGACAGCGTTCAATCTTTCTCCCCTGCCTCCACAATCCCCTTTCTCTTTCTATTTTCTCTTCTCTCTGCAGTCCCAAACTCTCCAGGCAGTGGCTTCATAGCACCAAGCGCACTGCTGAGGAATAGGAGGTAGTGTCGAAGCTGGGTTAGTTCAGAGAGGACTTATTTGTCTGCTAGGAAGATGTGCAGGTCCATGGAAGGAAATGGCAAAATTGCCTTAGTAGAGCTGGATGAGAAATTGTGCAGTTAATTTTCCCAAATACTTGAATACTTAAACGTTTTTTGTTCAAAATTCTGTGTGTTTGCATGTGAGGTTTCGTGTTTTTTACCCTATGAAAACAAGCATTTTGGACCCCTTCTTGCCGCATCTGCCTCCCAGCCCCTCTCCCCTTCAAACAGTCCCTTCTTTTTCATTTCCTTCCATGAGATGAAGGAATGGGGGGAGAAACTGGGAGGGAACAGAAACCTGAAAAATGATTCCAGGTTTTGATATATTTTTTAAACTGGGAAACTTAAAAAGAGAATTTTCCACCATTCATTTCTTCAGCAAGAAGGCCATTTTTCATTAAAACCCCTCCCCAAAACAAATTACCAGTGAAATGGTTTGTCCAGCTTCATTGATAGGAATGTGGTCAAGTCCTTTTGAATCAACCCACCACTTATTTCTCCGTCACTGCCCCCAGCCCACGTCTGGACAGGAGTTTGGTACTTGGATTGAGACATGGCTCCCAGCCTGTCCCGCTGTGGAGTTGGGGCTTCTTGGATTCCAGAGAGACACGCTGCGGCCCGATTAACAGACTTTAAACACTGAGCTCCAGAAAGACAACCAGCCCAAGAGCAGTGGGAAAGGGGGGTCTGTCATGTGTCTGTACAAGACAGTGGCGAATGCAAATGGTAATGGTAAGAGACTGCACTGTTGGGTCCTGAAAGGTCTGAACATTTAGAGCAGCTGACCCCGAGGTGAGGCGTGTTGTGTGGTTACGGTTTGTGCTCGCAGTACGTACAGAGGCAAAGGCTGAGAGCCAGAGCAGGCAAATGCTGCCTCCCTGGGCTCGTGCACGTTTCACAGGGTCCGCCTCGAGAAGGGATGCTGCCTGGTAGGGTCCCGGGAGGTCGTCTGAGCACGCCCCAAAGTGCCTTGCCCTTTGTGCACCAGGCTGTGATAAGAGGTGGGCTCCACCCCTTGCCTTTTGGGGTGTGCAGTGTCTGACCCCTGATTGCAGGTCAGGACGCTCCCTATCTAGCACTAATTCGTGCAAAAAGCCTCTCCAGCCTACCTTTCAGCAGGCTCTCCTGTGCAGCACCTGAGCTCTGCAAAGATACTAGAGGGGTGGTTTGTTCAAGCCCTGCCAGGAGGGAGGTGGCCTCTCCATCCTTCCCTTTCCACCCCTCACATCCTCCCCTCCACCCCTTCCCTCCTTGTCACCTCGTGGAAAGGAAAACAGTCCTGGGGGCTGGGGTTGTTCAGTTGCCAGGTTTTTTCCCCTGCTGTTGAGAAGCTGACTCCCTCCCACCTTCCCTGTCGCAGGGAGCCATGAGGGGTCAGAACAGGCTGGACCAGGTGAGCAAGCCAAGCTGCTCATTAACTCAGTGCCACATTTTTGGGGCATATTCTGCATCAAAAAGGCATTTTGCCTTCCTTTCCCTTTCCCTCCCATTCCCTTTTTTTTTTCTCTTTCATGCCCAGGCAATGTGTATGAAATCACCAGGGATGGCAGGTCTAGGTGGGGACAGAATTTGACTCTCTTTCCAGCCAAGAAAACAAGCAGTCTGGCTAGATGTGAATGTGTGTACTTGTTTCTTAGCTCCCAGCACCGTCACGGGGATCCACAGCTGCTGCTCCGCTGTGCTTGGTGACTGCTGCATTTGCTTCTCGGGTGCCCTACATTTTGAAGCACATCAGTTCCCTGGCGCGAGGCCTTGAGGGTTCTCCCCTCCGTCCCGTTTGCTAACTGGGCTCAGCTCCCAGTTGGGCCATTTCCATGTCCAGTCAGTCTGAGGATTTGAATCTTGGCTTGTGGAGCGAAGGTAACAACACTCACAGCCTAACTGGAAGGTGCCATCAAACCTTCCCACTTGCTGACAGCACTAAAATCCCAGGCAATACAAGACAGCTTGGGTTTGGGGTGACCTCATGTCAGGGTCCAGGTGGCAGGAAGTCCTGTGCTCATGCTAAGCAGCACGGGAGGTGGAGCAGGGGTAGGACTCCTGGCATGTGTGCCCACCATTAGGAGGAGTTTTGCAGAGAGGAGGAGATGCCCTGGGGTTGTAGAAGGGAGGGCACCCTGTATGGGGAAATTTAGAGCCCGGGGATGTTCACAGACCTTCCCATCACCAAGTGCCAGGCTGGTATCGTAGAAGAGAGGGACAGACCGTGTGAAGAATACGCCAGACCGGACCTTTGGGCACCCTGTCCGCTGGTCTGGGGCATTCTGCAGGGCAGGAAACCCAAGTATCCCTCATCGAATGGATTGAAAGTTGTCCTGCAGGTTTGGGGACGTTCCTAGTGCCTACATGGGAATACCCATGGAGAAGAAAATAAGCGAGGCGCCCAACTCCTATTGACTTTGAGTGTGAGCCAGGCTTCCAATTCCCCTAAGCTCCATATAGAAATCCCAGCCTTATTCTTTTCCTGTCCTCTCCCTTGCTAAGCTTTGCTGAGGGCAGCGCACCCACCCTGCTGTTTAGTAACCAGGCTGCCTCTTAGGACAGCTCAGCATGATTCAGACGGCTGCAGCCTGGGAGGGCAGAGAAGGGAGTGACTGCCGTAAGAAATGGGTTTGGAGTAGGGCACCACCCACATACCTGGGCCTGGCAATGCTGACACTGGGCGGAGCGCGCTCCCCATTTCGAGCAGTTCAATTATTCAGAGCCGTTCTCCAGCACCTCCCTTGCTTTGGCTTCACTCGCTCACTCGCATGCAGCAGCAGAAAGGTAGCTCTCCTGCCAATGAACTGCATCCCAGGTGGATATACGTGTTTTGTTTCTGTGCTGGTTTGGACTTGGGGCGGAGGAAGCTAAGGGGAAGGACTTGAAGGGGTTTGCAGGTGTAGCAGGATTTCACTGATGGGGAACATCAGCCTTTTGCTCCCTGTGCTACAAACCCTTAGCTTGGGTTTGGGGTGAGAGGCAAGGCAGCGCTGCGCTCAGAGAGCTCCAGAGGTTACGCTTGTGCCGGGAGAGGGGGGACAGGAAGGTACCCCGCAGAACGGAGCGGAGGGGAGCGCTGGTTCCTGCGGGCTGCACGTACTGGTGTTTGGGTGTGAATTCGCTGGGTTTAGAACCTGCTTGTTGGTAGGTTTGTACGCGTTGCTGAAGTCGAGTCTTTTGCAATGGCTCAGGGCTGTTTCCTTTGTTCCTTCTTCACACCTCACTGAGACAAGGTGCCCGCAGGTTCCTGCCAGACCTGTGGCTGCACCGGGCCCAGGGGAGCGAGCGCAGAGCACACGTGGAGCTGGCTTCTCCTCGAAGGGCAGGCACCGTGGGGATGACGCTTCAGCAGAAATGAATGTCCTGGTCTCTGCTAGGAGTAACAGCCCAGACTATTGGGGGAACTGAAAGATCTCTTTCTCTCTCGTTCTCTCTCTCTTTTTTCTTTCTTCCTCTTTCTTTCTCTCCTTTCTGTCTGCTAGCACCACTCCACTTACCTTGGTGATAGCTTGGCTTCGCTTCATTTTTGTCCTGATTCTCCTGGCTATAGTTCCATGTTGCAAATTTGGGCCTAAAACAACCCGACTAGTATCCCTTTAACACGCATATACAACTTCCCCGACACCAGCTAGAGAAACAGCTTTATAGAAAAGGAAGTCGTATTTGCCTGGTTAGCATCCTCGCTGAGCCTTAGTTTTAATACTAATTATGGCAATTATATATATATATATATATATTAGAAGGGCCTGAGAGGTATTTGGCATGTTCAGCCTCTAGTTTCCTTATAATCTAATGATGTGATGTGGTGTTCTGCTTCTGGCGAGCTGGAGTTAAGAAGTGCCTGTTGTTGGCGACAGTAGAGCTTTCTGCCTTCTTTAGAAAGCTATTGTGGAAAAGTCATCTCCTGTCTCCTATAATGAGAGTGAATGGATTTCCTGCCCATTCTGAGCTTGAAGGGAAAGCGAGGGATGCTGGGAGGAAATGGCCATTATATAGTGAAGCAGACTGTACAACTGCTGATCTGGGAGAAGGGGCAGAGGAAAGAAAAAAGGAATTCACTCATTCCAGACTGAGGGGTGGTATTTTTAGGTCTCAAGTCCTGCATAGTTGAAAGACAAAGTTATCGTGCATCGGAGGGTCATACGATGGCCATAGGCAACTTCTGGAGGGATTTGCAAAAATAGCTTTCAGACTGCTCGTTCCTTTGTGAGGCAGAAGCTGAGATCTCAGCGGCATGAGATCTAATTACCACCATGTAAAAATAATGGAGCAAGAGAGGAGAGCATTCTGCTTTTCCTACCAGTTTTGCTTCAAAAGCGTCATTCAGCTTTCCAGAGACTTGGACTGAGAAGCTGATTCACGAGAGGAGAAGCCATAGGACCCTCTCTCTTTTACACCAGTACAGCTCCATCAAATCAAGGGGGCTCTGCTGATTTCCACCAGCCGAGGATCCGTCCCTAGCTTCGCGTATCAGTCCTTGCTGCAGACACTGGATGCGATTCTCGTCCCTTCCTGACATTTCCCTCGGGCCTGACTTTCAGAACCTATCATTTTTTCTAATCCCCTTTTTCACGACACAGTTTAAATTCACTGATCATCAACTGTGAGAAGAGAATGGGTTTCTCATTAATAGCCAAGGGGGACAGCTTTATGGAGCCCTATCTATTTAGCTTCTGTTTTGAGGAGAAGGATATGGTTGTGTGTGCTGCACCACCACTTGCAGCCAGGATACTGTCCAGGGGCCACATGCCGTGGACCCGAGGCAAAATAGCTCTAAATCTTTCTCCTAATACAGACTTTCCTAAAAATTTGACGTTTTCTTTCAATGTGACGGAGAGTGGCATTTGAAGTCCAAGAGCAACCACAACAGCTTTACTGGCAGGACAGTGAGCTATAGCGTGCTTTCCATGGGTTTGCACCTGCTCCGAGGCTGAGATCCGGTGTTTGTTCAAACAAAACCACCGTTGGGGAGAAATCTGCACATGCTGAACAGGATATGTCTCTTATTGTAATGTTGGGCTCCAGGACCACAGAGCTCTGGGACTGTCGAGCCACGGTGTCGAGGGAAAACGCGCAATACGAACGCCTGTTTTTATTGTTTTTAACACGAGCGAATACAGACGTTCTTAATGCTTCCAAAGAAGTGAGACGCAGGGTAGACAAGGGAGAGAGTTTCAGTTTGCTCTTGCTGTCTGGATGGCTTGGCTTTTTACTTGGAAACGGAGTTGCACTTGGATTCCTGTGTTCAAAGGCAGCAGGCTAGCAAGATTATAGGCTTGAGAAGTACTTTGAGCAGTAGCAGCAGCAGGCTCAGCATTTCCTCTGGCAGCCGGGCCAGATGAGCGTGCCCATCTCTGACTATAATTACTTTTTAAAAATAACTCTGGGAGTCTGTAATCTGAAGTGGGTGGTGTGAGGCCAGCTCATCCGCGTGTGCAGGAAACCCTCCGACTGGGAAGGAGGTGGGCTTCCATACACGTGTTTGCTTTTCTTCTTCTCTGCGTTCAGCTCTCTCCCATAGACTCCCGTTTCCCCACCATCCCATGGATGAACATCTCATTTCAAGAAGCTTTTGGGTCCGCTGAGTGCCTGGCCGCCTTTGCAACACGGCAGGTTTATTCTGGGCACTGCTCCCTCGACTTGCACGCTGCATGGGGCGGTGGGTTATGGCCGAGTCCTCTCAAGAGAGGCTGAGCCTAGACTTCCATTTTGAACGGTGTTTTCCACCCACTCTCACTTGGGATCGAAGTAGCTGTTTTGTTTGCATATTCACATGCTTAAATTGGGGCATGATGGCAGATGAAGAGCAAGGAGCAATGGTCTCTAGTTGCAGCAAGGGAAGTTGAGGTTGGATATTAGGAAAAACTTTCTCACTAGGAGGGTGGCAAAGCACTAGAGCGGGTTACCCAGAGAGGTGGTGGAGTCTCCACCCTTGGAGATTTTTAAAGCCCAACTCGACAAAGCCTTGGCTGGGACGATGTTGTTGGGGCTGGTCCTGCTCTGAGCAGGGGGCTGGACTAGATGTGACCTCCGGAGGTCCCGTCCAACCCTCATTTTCTATGATTTTTTTTTCCCTGAGAACAGGGGAGGCGCCACAATATAGATGAGTAGTTGAGACATTTGAATTTCCTGAGCATAATCTCCACTCACAGGGAGGCGTGTTGTCCTGGTTTGAACACTGCGCTCTGTAGCTGCCTGGAGAGTATGTTAGACGTCTCTTCCCAGGACCTGCTCGGTGGAGGGTCGTCCAACGAGAGACTCCTCGGTCAGTCCCGCCGGGGGGGCTTGCAAGTGTCCCCTTGCACCGTATCGCTCGCTGACCCGCCCCAGATTCGGCCCTTTATGACTTCCCTTCCAGTCGATTCAAACCTCACAGGATGCAGGCTGCCGGGTGGGCGGGGTGGGGAAGGAGTTGGGTGGGCCGCGAGCTTTGGAGGGGAGAGAATGGTGCAGTCACAGCGAGACGTAGTGCAAGGGTGTTAAGCTGCCAGCTAGCAGGGAACTCATTTCCTGAACAATTATGAAAACAGCTGATCTATGACATTTTAAGTAAAGGTGGGGGGGGGTGGAAAAAAGCAGGACAGGGGCGGGGAGGGGAAGGAAGGCCCCGACTACATAAATATGTATGTTTGTCCAGTGTCACAACCTCCTCCACTTTTCCGGGGTTAGCTGAGAGCGGTCAAGTTTGGTGGAGCAGGGTGAGGCTCCCCGGTTTGATAGTGAAATGGAAAGGGAGTCCTTCCCCAGCAAGAGGTGTCTGGTTAAAGGGAAGAAGGTGTCATTCTTCCTTCCCGGCTCGGTGAGGGTTCTCCAAAATCAAATTGCACGCCATCCTTGTGCCGGGTCCATGCTAATCTTTAGGACCCTTCCGGTTTTAGCATAGAGAAGCAGCAAGAACGCTCTCAAGGCATCACTCCCGGGTGTCGTGCTGATGTGCTGACCAGCTGTGCTTTCCCCGAGGGCTGGGTTGCCCCCTGCCTGGGACTGACCCGGGGATTAGCGCACGACTGGAAGGCAGCGTTTATTCGGGGAGGGGGTGTTCGTCGGTGGGAACGGGGGTGGCCTCTGGGTGCTCAGTGTGTTCCTAACCCGGTTGCTCTTTCCTAGCTCCCTGCTATGTTAGCTTCAATAAAACCACACTGCTGAAGTTTCTTTTCTGGCTGATCCCACAGCTCTCTCGAGCAGCGGAGCACGGAGGCTGCTTGAGGCATCTGGGGCTACCAGTGGCCACAAACAGCAGCCATTGCCTTGCCCCCAGACTGCCGAGCCTGCAAAATGCCAACCACTTTGAACCGCGTTTAGTTTAAGTAGGGAGCTGGCTAGCTGCAGTCCACGGAGACCCTTAGGATTTCATCCAGCCATGGAACGATTCAGCCTCGTTTCTTCTCGTCTCCTTTTTCTTCTTCCCTCCCCTAGAAAAATGGTTAATTTTTCCAGCTCTGCCCAAGAGAGGGCGAATTGAAGCACTCGGTCTATGAAAGATGCTCTGTTGTCGTCTCCTTAGCCCCCCTCAGCTCTGACGGCTGGGGTGTAGTGCCCTGCAGACGCTGTGTACATTTGACGCAGCATCTAAACTTTTGGGCTGTGCTGCAGTCCCTCCTGTGTGTACTCAGTGGGTGGAGGGAGCACTGCGGTGCATTTAGCTCCACTCCAATTTGTCTGGGTTTGTACCCAGAGTGGCACTGTCTAAACTGTGGCTCTGTAGCACCACAGGCTGCAGCTGGCCTGGCAGCATGAAGGGTCAGAGATTTGTGGCCCTATATACTGTCAGGCTTAACCTATGCATTAAAAAAAGGAACCTCTTTCCACTGGTGTCTGGACAGATTCGGTTTTCCCACTGAAACATGTATAAAGCTGGAAGGGTGAAAGAGCTAGAGCGTAGAAGTCTTGCCAGTTCTTTGTGTGGCAACACGGGTACACGAGGGTTTTTTTCTTTTCTTTTCATCAAGGTCAAATTGGCTCTAGTCCGTTCCCTAAGAAATGCTAACTGAAGCATCCCTTGGTGAATAAATACAAGGGATTTTTTATGTAGTGGGTTAGTTCAGCTATTGGAAATGTAATTCCCATCGGTGGCCAGTGACACCTTTTCTCCTGGAGAGAAGCCAAGGCTCAGAAGACAAGGAAAGCAGATTAGTGAAAGTATGCCCAGGTCTCTTGGATGCAGGGAAAGTTTTTGCAGAGCCTATAAATGAAAGCCTCTTTAATTTGAAATAAAATATTTTAAAGTAATATGATCAGGCTCACTGCAGTGGGAAAATTGTTTGGTAAAATCCAGTTTTTATCAGACTAGTATCAATTGAAACATTTCTGTGATTTCTAATATAAATAGAATAGTTATAGTTACACAAAAACACATTTCCCTGAAAAGTTTGCAGTGCAAATAGTGCAGCATTGTGCTAGTGCATTCGCACCTACAAATGAAAACGACTTGACCTCGTGCAAGTGCACAAGACTTTTCCTGTCTGATTGCATTGTCTGAGCTGCAGGAAGTGCATCGAGCAAAAAATGAAATAATGAAAAAGTAAATGAGATTTTTTTTTCCTTTTTCACGTTTTAATAACCAGAGTTTATAACACAGGTTAATGAGTTTTTGACTGTTCCTTTTCAAATTGCAAACATGTTTGAGTTAGCAACAGCTTCAATTCCTTTGTCCGGATGAGAAAATAAATTGCCTCCTTTTTTTCCTCCTGAGATTAATATTTAAGTGAAATAATGCTGTATCCTTAATATGACTTGAAGTAGATTGCTAACAGCATGGAAGGGGATACACTTAGTATTCTTCGGTACAACTTAACCACCCTTAGTTGATTCGTATTATGCAGTTGAATCTGTCTAGATAATACAATTGGATTGCAGTTTCCTTTAGGTTTTGTCAACCAGTCACCTTATTTTAGGGCTGTTCTGTGATCTCAGCTATACTCAGTGATGCCCTCACTGAAAGCTCCCTTGGATGCATCTGTGTGAGAAGTTGGTATTTGTGGATGCTTTCGATTCTCTGACTGCAGCTGCCAGGCCTAAATTCCTGGTACCCGGAGCACTTCGGGCTTCGCTCTGCCTGGACCGCACCTGGTGTTTTACTGTTAGATGTTTCCAATCCCAGTCGGATCCCTGCAGGAAAGTGGCTGCTGTTATTCTCCTCGGGCCCTGCTCCCGAAAACACTTGGGAGCATGAATCATCCCACTGAAGCCACTGAGGCTGAGTATCTTCTCTTGGCAATGTCTCACTCCTCGCTTCTACCCGGGAGCATGAGAAAGGGATCAGGCTTGAAGGAATCACAAGGTGAAATCCAGCTTGTGTACGAGTGACCATGGGTTTTTGAATTGCACGTGTGCTTTTATTGGTTATCATCTTGATTGTGTGGCGCAGCTGTGAACCCAACTGAGCCGTCGTTCCCTTGGCCTTCATACTGTCCTGTTGGTTGGCTTGTCATTACTGGTCAGACGCACCAGGCTGGACTCGCAGCATCAGCAGGGAGGTTGCTTTCTCACGGGAGCCCTGCTTCTTTTGCCATGCTTGCGCAGCAGCTGCCTCGGCCTTGCCACATCACCCATCTGTGCACGTCCAGCCCTGCATGGCTGAGCCCTCCCACTGATGCTTTAATGCCCGTGCGCGCTGCAAAACCTCAGCAAGCATCGCTCGGTCCCTCCGCTAACCTGCAGGAAGATGGGCAAGAATCTGCCATCACTCCAGCTGCTGGATGTGCTTTCCGCCTGCTCTCCAAGCCTCGCATCTGTCCAGTAGAGTTGCCACCATCACTGCCCTGGTGTCATTGAATAAACTGGTAAAGGCCACACTACCAGATGGGAGAAACCACCTCCCCAGCACTTGAGGCACCAAAGTGCTCATTGGTACCTTGGTTTTAAAGTCCCCATTGCCATCAAAGCTCCAGGTGGGACTTAGCCTTTTGCCATAGCCTCTCTTCCCATTAGGGATTCAGCCTTGAATTGAGAGCAAGCAGCCACACCAAAGCCGAGCGGTTTTTAACTCACACCCTCAGGTGTTTTCGCGCAAAGCCCATCTCCTGAGCTGCCAAAAGATTGTCTAAAGCTACCCGCAAGGGGAATAATTTTACAATAAAATCTCCTTTTGATTTTATTTTGGATAAGCAATTAAAAAAAAAAGTTAAAAGAACCCATGTAGAACTTGCTTATGGTTTGTATCAGACAGATGCCTGTTTTGGTTGGCATGGATTTGTTTTTTCTCTCCTCTGGTCCGGAGGGTAAAACAGTCATTGCTAACTCGTCCTGCGGGTCTGTCAGTGGATGTAGGTTAGCACGTCTCCTTTACCTCTGTGCCACTGGCAGTTGACGTGGGCATCCTGTGTGAAGGCTTATCCTGGAAAGGGTGCAAACAGGCAACACCAGCCGCAGGCGCAGGATGCCCTGCTGTCGTTTCCTGCTCTGCCACAGGCATCCTTTGTGGCCCTGAGCAAGTCACTTCATCTCGTCCTGCCTTAGTTCCCCATGGGGGAACTCACCTGCTTCTCCCACCTCCCCAGGATGTGACGAGAATAAATAAAGATTGTGAGTCACTTAAATTGTACAGCCACAGGGTCCGTATGGAGTGAACCACGTTGGGCCAGGGATCGGTATCTGTCATTGGGTGCCAGGAATCGCTGGTTATCAGGTGTTTTGCAGGAGCAGGAATGAGAAATATTTCCATCTTACTCTTCCTTATCAAGTCATCCTTAATTTATTTCACTGGAGATTAATTGTATGCATCATCTGTTAGACTTTTTCTAGGGTTCCTTCTTTTGTAAAGAAACATGCTGTTTCTCTGTGTTGTCAGCTGCCAAACGTATCGCCCCCGGCATGTGAATCCCCTTGAAACCAGTCCACCCCTTTGCGTGGTTGTTTCTACTCACCTGTTCACACTGCGTGATCACAAAGACTCCCTCGACAGCGTGTGTTCTGTATGCAGCGGAGTAAGAGAGGCTTCCTTCTGCCATGCCAACCTGCTTTTGTTGCACTGGAAAAGAGCCGCTTCATTAAGGCATTTGCAGGATTCCTGCCTGTGTTTTTGCCCCTCCAAAGCACCTCCGGAGTAATCACCGAGTGATTTTTGTTTCTGGTCAAAGGTGTGAGACTAGAAACCTGTTGCTTAGCCGGTTTTAATTAACCCAGTTCAGGGAATGACCCCTTCAGAGGTGGGGAGGCACTGCCTGGTTTTTTTTCTCTTTCTGAGTTAGTGCATTGAAGCTTGAGCTTCTACCATTTAATGACCGCAGGCTTCAAGTACAATGTTCAGGTGATTCGATTGCTTTGTACAGGGGGATGCGGTTCCTAATGCAGTGGCTGCTGAAGCTGGGATTACTGTGGATGTGATGCCCAAAGCTATAAGGTAGGAGAGAGCCTGGTGAGTGGGGGGAGTGGATTTTGCAGCTGTTCTTTCACCAAAGAAATCTCAGTGATGTTGCCTTGGAGGGAGCAAGGACCAGTTAGTTTGCTTCAGCTGAAGATCTGGGACCACACCGTAGGCCTTGGAGCCATTTATGGAGGGTGTGGATGTTCATTTGGGGGCTCCTGAGGCTCTGGCAGATATGAGGGACCCCACGAGGGTCTGGTGCGGGGGAACAGAACGGTCCTTCGATTCAGAAGTGCCGAATCCAGCTGAGCAACCGGACTGATACTCAAATATGAACGAGGCAAGGTCAGTGCCGCCTCCGCCTCCTCGGGCCCCTCCTGACTGATCCAGCAGCAGCAATGACATTGCTCTCTTTATGCCGCTGTTTTGCCATCTATGCCCAATTACTCTGCATGTACCTAGGTGCCAGGGTCGCTCTAGAGCCGTCGCACCCTGTGGTCCATGTGGCACTGGGATGTACATAAGTCTCCAAGGAAGGGATTTCCAGCTTGTTGGGAGAGCTGGCCCCAGAGGGTTTTTAAAGATCCCATGCAGCTTGTACCGTCATGCGCTTTCCCTCCGGAGAATATCCTGACCCCAAAACCCCCTGAGCTGACACCGAGCTGACCCGACGAGCTCCTTCAAGGCATTTTAGCCGTCTCAAGAGTCGGTGATCGGGAGCATGGTGCCCTCCTGGTTTACAAGTAGATCACTCTGCAGGACCTCAGAAATATCTGGGATTAATTAGCCTCTCTTCCTTGTGGGTATTTTTTGGAAAGGCTGTTGCCGTCACCTCCTTTCTCCACTATGAATATTTAATTGCATTCAATTTTAATATCTGAAATGTGCCTGTTGCAGCCTCTTGGCACATGAACTTCAATTAATAAAGGCCATCATTTAAAGCTTTCAAAATTACCACAATGTCAGCAAAAGAGGAATCAAAGAAGCTGCCGAACCACAGAAG
This sequence comes from Alligator mississippiensis, assembly GCF_030867095.1. Classification (NCBI taxonomy): domain Eukaryota; kingdom Metazoa; phylum Chordata; order Crocodylia; family Alligatoridae; genus Alligator; species Alligator mississippiensis. Next base: position 98,228,462 of record NC_081829.1, read on the forward strand.
TAATACCTGTGAAAAGATTAATTTACATCCCCCCTCAGGGTAAAAAACATGCAGAATATACCGGCACAAAATGAGATTTTCGTCTTCGTGCATAATAACGAGGAAGCAAAACTAGAAGAAGAGGTGTTCTGGATTCAAATCCAGATTATAGTTAAATTCCAGGTCCAAGGTTCCAGGTTTGAGAAATTGGGCACCGTGAGGATGAAGTCTCACGAGCTGCCATTATGAATTGTTGGTGCCAAGGAGAAGAAACTTGAAGAAAACTCATGGTTCAGAGGGTCAGACACCCTCGTGACGTTTCAGCAACACCCGAATGGGAAGTGCAAGCTACCATTTTAAAATATTTTTTGTGCACATAACACACATCTTTTCCCCCCAGAATCAGCCATTGGAAATTGGAGTGCGTTACACGTGAGAAACACGGAAAGCGTCGGCTCTGCCGCTTAGTGCCTGAAACCACGAGTGAAGTCTGCAGCAATCGGAGCAGTGATCGGGCCCAGCTCCCTCGCTGCTGCTCCTCAGTTTCTTACTACAAAGGAAGATCTTTTTTCTTCCTCCTGCCTTTCAAAAACAAGGTGTACATTATATTATGGGACAGGTTGTATTAGAGCAAATATGGGAACTCCCTTCAGAATATGAATCCCACCAAGCTGGTTTCTGAGTCGTGCCAGTGTACTTCTTCCAACCCCACTGGTTCCCTAAGTGCTCGCCTGTACATTCAGAGACCAGTCTAAAGACTGTAGATGTCACAGGGCTGTAATGACATATGCAAAAAAACACCCCGTGTCCTTTGCTTTTTCTTCCCTTCTCTTCCCTTTTTTGTTTCCTTAAAACAAAAAAAGAAAAAGTTATGTATCAAGAGAGAGCCGCTAGGGATCTTGTTGCAAGAATCTGTATGATTATGATCTGATGAATGGCTGCGTAGCAGGTCGGCGAGATGGTCCAGAGTCCTAGCCTGCCCTATCAAGTTGGCTGAGGGATTATTTCTGCTGGGTAGCTGTACTCCTCCAGGTGCCCCGGTGATTCAACAAACCCGTCTCTTGCAACATGTCTTTATGACTGAGTGAGCAAAGGGGCAGTGATGGTGCCTTTTCCTTCCCGCCCGCACCCTGTGCCTGTCAGCTCATCATTTAGAGAAAGCCCTTTCCCTTCCCCTGTTATAATGAATGCTCTGACCCAGAGCAGGGACCCACTTTTGTTGCTGCCCTGGGAAAAAAATTGCTATTTTAACTTTTTTTTGCAGAGCGACATGGAAAAATAGCATGTGGGGCAAAATGAAATTCCACTGAACTATAAATAGAGAGACAGCCTATAAGTCCCATGCCCCAGAATATCCTTGTAGTCTAAATATTGCCCAGAAGCTGACAGTCTTAAATAATAATAAAGCCAGTGACTAATGAATGTTACTCCGTTCCTTTGGGTGCTTGGCTTGGGGTGGGGGTGGCAATCAGAGTTTCCAGTCAGGCGACGGCTGGAGAAATCCTTGTTACTGGTTCCAGAAACGATTCTGTTTTCCTTGAGTCTTTGCAGACCTTAAAGAAACACTGAGCGACCTCGTGTTGTACTTCTCGCTGCAAAGTTAAGGGGCACGCGGGACACTGGCCTCTTCAGCTTCAATGCAGCTACCTCCGGCCATTCGGAAACACCTTATTTATCTTTGATGCGGGGTGAAGTGAGATTTTCCAGCTTGTTTTCCTCCCTCCCCGGGCCTTTTCCCTGCCCTTTTTCCAGACTGCACTGGGAATGGACAACGGCTTTTTTTAACAGAATAGATTCGTCGTGTGCTTCAGCAGAACCAAAACCTCCGACCTGAGCGTTTCGTCATCTTGGAGGTGAAAAGGGGGAGTTACAATCTGAACCTGGATCAGACTTTTGCAAATAGCTTAACCTGGGGGTTGGCAGCGTTTTCTGGCGGGGGGCCGGAAGACCCAGCTCGGGTTCCAAGAAAGCAGATCCTAAGACCTGCTGGTAAAAGCCCTCTCCGCTGGAGCCTGTGCCACCCAACTGCGTTGCAGTGTGGGCAGAGCCTCCCTCCACCAAAAGCTACCAAAGCTGAGGCTCCACGGGCTAGATCCAAAGACACTAGGGGCCAGATCTGGCCTGTGGGCTGTAGGTTGCCCATCCCTAGGGTAAACCTAAACTCTTGAACTGGCCAGCTCCAACCTTGGGGGTGTTCATAATCTGATCCTTGTGCCTGCGGTCTCTTTGCACATGCAGCAGGAGTGTGGCCTAGTGGCTAGGGCAATATCTGGGCACTTGAGAGACTGCCACTCGATTCCCTGCGCTGTCTCGGACTGGGTCCTCGTGACTGCGGGCAAGTCGTTTAGCTTCCCTGTGCCTCAGTGCGCCATTCGCATAATGGGATAATAACCCTGTCGTGCTGTTGTGACGATAAGTACGGTGGAGATGGGCTCAGATCTGCTGGGAATTTGTAAAGTCCATGCTGTCATCAAGTTCTTTGTGGTGTTTGCCTGTACTTCCTTGTCTGACGCTCTTGGCTTTCCGTTTGTAAACTCTTTAGGGCAGGTTGTGTTGTCTATGGGTTGCTGCCACAAGGGAGCCTTACCTTGATTGACTTCTTGGCCTGCTACCACAATACAGAGAGCAATTACAGTCTATAAAACAATTATGCGTGCATGGACACTTCTTCAGGCTCACTGAATTCAGCGGCATTCATAGGCTTAACTGCGGGCATAGGTTGGCTCCCAGTGCTCTGCTGAACGTATAACTGATCATCTTGTGTATCCTTTTTGCTTTGAATATCAGGGGCCAGATTCTGCAGAACATATATATGCTACAGGCCATCTGCAGGAGTGCAACGTTGAGTCCTAATCCTACCCCTGGAATCGGTAGCCTTTCTCTCCTCGATTTCGCGGTGAGCAGGATTGGGCGCAGCGTGTGGGCAACATCAGCCAGGGAAATACATCTCGCTCTTCGAAGCAGCGTGGCAGGTTTTGCCCAGCCACTCCGCGTGCCAGCTCATGACAAGGAGTGAAGAAGTCTAGCATGTCTAATTGACCGTAGCAAATCCAATTCCAATGGCAAGGGGATCTTTTTTCACCCAACTGGGAGACTGTGATTAATTTCACAAGTGGAAAATTGTTGAAGACACAGGCTCATAAATTATGGAATAAGAGATCCTATTACTGAAAGCTATACTGGAGCCCAGCAAGGCCTCCCAAAGTAGCAGTAAGGAGATAATTATATTAACAGCACTTTTGGCTGTTTGTGCTATGATTGACATAAAGGATAAGCTTGGGTTGGGGCTTCCTTTGGATGACGGTTTCATCAAGGTTTTCGGACCTTTACAAATAATCCCGTCCGTCTTCGGTCTCACAGTAAATTGGACTGAGTAAAACTTGTGTTCCCCCCTTAGTGTAATAGTGTCATGCAAGCATTTTCTTGAGCCGTAACGACGGACTGCATGGAGGAGGCTGAGACCCCGTCTTCCAGAGGGATTTCTTCAGTTGAAATTGGAGGAGATGGCTGCCGTCCACTATTGGGCCTCTACCTGGGACCTCGTGTCTCCAGCCTCGGCCACCCCTGAGGGTTATGTGAGGTGTCTGGTGTTAGGACTTCTCTAAAGCTTGGCCAGCCCTGCATAGCAGAGCAGGCCAGGACACAAAGACGAACGGTATTTGGGGCGCTGCCATTCCTGTGTGGTGATGCTGGGAGAGAAGGACCGGCTTGTGTGGGTGTGCGTTTCGTTGGCAGCCTGTCCAGTTCGCCAGCCCGGTTCACAGCTCCACGTGCAATTCATCAGGGTCTTAAAGGGCTGTTTTGAGCTTGTATTGATAATTCTGGTTTTTCCTGCTGTTCATCTTGATGGGATTTTTTTATTGGAATATTTTAGCAATATCTAGTTTCTTTTACAACACTTGCAGCAGCACCACTCATTTAATAAAATTTAACAACGCTGCATCTGTTTCCAGCCCTTTTTTTCTCCCTGGGATGTGAAAAGGACACGTTAATCATGAAAGGAAGACGAAAGTGTCCGCGGGCTGGGTCCCCTTGTCACCTCTGCTCAAGGCACTTTTCCTTTCAAGGGGCGACTAATAGGCCTTAGCAGTTATCCCTGAATGAAGCTTTTTGTTTTTTGGCTTGGAAAGGCTGTCGAAGTGTGACAGTGATGTTTCACTGTAGGGTTTTTTGTTCTGACCCAGGCACTTTGTTAATTATGGCAAAAAGTGGCTGTCAGAGGAGGCAAACTTTCATAGTCCATGCAGCACCCAAGACATCCGGGGAGGGAGAGGATAGCAGCGGCTGCTACAAAGACCAGCATTTTGGAAGATGAGATGATTCCAATATTTGAAGAGTAGGATTTCTTATAGGGCTAGTACTTACCTTTCCAGAGCTTTCTTTCTGTGGGGCTCAAAGCACTCTTCACAGGCCACTCCACATTGTTATGCCCATTTTACAGATGAGGAAATCAAGACTGTTTATGGTGCTTTCCTTCTATGGGGCTCAAGTGCTTTCCACGGGCCAGCTCACATTATTATGCCCATTTTACAGAGAGATTGAAGCGCACGGTTTCCAGAGCAGCCAGTAAATCTGAGCACATCAGTCACAAATGTCCTAGTTTTCAGAGGTGCTATGTACCCACTGTCTCCATTGGCTTCAGTCAGAGCTGTGGGTGCTCAAACCCACTGATCATTTCAAGCTGGGCACCCTAAAACACAGGCCCTTGGGATTATTGGCCAGCTGAGAAACTATATCTCAGAACTGGGAACAGACGCGATGCTTTCCCTCCGGGTGAACCTGTTGTATGAGAGTGTAGGGAAGAAGTAGGTCATAAAGGATTTCCTTTGGCCCAGAGTCTGTATTATTTAATCATTGCTTGTTTCTTCATCGTGCACTTGTAGGGTTGACAACCATACATGTGGGTTGTGGCAGAAAGGCTTTATCAGAACGAGTTTGGGAGGGATCCTGTACTCATGGGGTGTAGGCAGGAACAGAACGTGCTTATCGGCCCAGACAAACGCCCATCACATCTTGAGGTTGCACCGTAGTATGGTGGATATGCCATGCATTTAATGCGATTCGGCCTGGTTTTTAGGTCCTGGTTGTCATCTCCCTTTTCATACCCTGGTACCCAAATAGTGTAAGTGTGTTTGCACTGTGACATAGTGGATCATCCAGTTAGCATTCTCACGGCCCCTTGGTATCTCAGCAGAACAGGACTAATAAAAGAGCAGGGGTAGGGGATGGTGGTGACTTTTCACAGACCTGCCCTGTAGATGGAGGTCGTGCCAAGCTCCATCCCAGCTCCAGTCCATGCACTTACTTCTGCCCCGATGTACCAGATTCCTGTCCCTAGTTTCCTGTGGCCCCGTCAGCAATGATTTAGGTAGCGCTGTTTGTAGTCTGGGAGCCCCCGCGGGAGGCAGGGCACTGTCCATGTTCACAGCAATGTCCTCCCGGAGCAGAGAGCAGCGCTTGCTTCTTGATCGTGCCCCACACACATCAAGAGCAACCTTATGGTGGATATTAATGAGCACAGGTTCAAAGCCTAACGGACATGCCTCTCGGGCACAAAAGGGACAGCTTTATGTCCCAAAATATTTACCCCTCCTCTTGCAAGAAATGATCCTGTTTGAGTGAGATCAGGGCTGATTTCAGCTTGATCTCTTGACATGACAAGACCTAATTTAAGGGCAAAATTGGCTGTCTCAGAAATCTCAGCCAGGTTTAGTGTTAGTAGTAGCAGGGGAGCCGTTTTGTCCGTCAGTCGCTTGCTTGCACTGCAACCAGGGGTGCTCTGGGAACAGCACTTTCCTTTAAAAGAAGAGGAGGCAGGGGCAGAAAAAAAGCCCCATAGAGCTCTGCTTTTATAAAATGCCTGGGATTGCAGTCCTGGAGCTCAAAACGTGTGCTGAACAACTCCCTGTCCATGGTTTCTGAGGTTGGATGAGTACAGGCGCCCAGTATGTTTGCCACCCAGTTGTTTGTTTGTTTAAATTATGCTGCGACCGGCGCCTTCCAGATACCGCGGCCGCGCTGCTCGGAGGAGCTGCTCTGCTGCCAGTCTCGCTGCTGACTTGCATTTATCGCAGCATCAGAGGCAGATGACCTAATTTTCCTCTTCCCCAGAGGACGACCCTGCCTCGTTACAGGCAAAACTTGGAGAGCTGGCCTTTGATCAGACTGAAAACCCTGACTAAAAGAGAAGGGGCTTTTTTCGTTGCGAACTGAATGGCAGTGTAATGTCGATCTGCCAAATTTCTCTTTCTGCTTTAGGCAGACAGCACGGGCCAGGGATGCGAGGACCGCTCGCTGGATTCCTGGGGCGCTGCCTCCCGCCCCCAGATCTGCTCTTCCCTGGTTTCGCACCCTTGTGAAGCCACTTCGAGTTATGGCAGGACTTGACTCACTAACGTTAGTGAACTGCTCTGAGAGCTCTTGTGGCATGAGTGCAAATATTGTCTTTCATATTTCCTCTGCTCAGCCTCCTTGGGGTGGAGTGTCTTCAGCAGTGCTACTGCCCATCCTGCCAAGGGATGTGGCCAGGATCGTGCTATGCTTTTCCAGTGTCGTTTGGCAATGGTACACGATACTACTAACCAAATCTGTCTCCTTTCAGTGACCTTGCCGGAGGGGTCATCACCATCAATGGACATGGCTCAAAGGCTCTTTGTCAGCTCTTTTTGGCACTAGCCCATTAACTATGAGGTAGTGTCTCTGACTTCTGGGTGCCAGGCTGACTTTAGTGGCCATGGTAAATCTCACAGGCAGTCTTGAGGACAATGGGGAGGCTTGCATAGGTTTGTCCCCTTCAGAAGACAAGGTGTGGGCTCCAACAGATACAGCGTGGACATGTTGAGAACCTCGATGGTCCTTCCCACCAAAGCTGGGGGAAGGACTCTCCGTTGGGAGGCTTTGGCTGAGTCCCCAGATGAGCAGGACACTCACTACCTGGTGTGTTTTTAGAGACAGCAAAAGGACGAAGAGCTCAGCATGAGTAGCAGAAGCGGTGAAGACCTCCAATGTGTTCAGAAAGAAAGTCAGCCTTTGCATTTAGCTAACAGCATTTAATAACTGCATCACCCAGTGGCATCGGAGACACCACGTTCATTTACTGTTCTTAGCAGACGGAAATCTGAAGACAGCAAATATGTATTGGGCACGGGGAACCGCTGAAGAGGCCGTATGGATGGAAACAGGAGGCTCATGTCCTCTGACGAAGGATACTGTCTTGTCCTTTCAGCAAGTACAAGGGGGCATCCGAAGACATTTTTCCCGTTGCTTTCAAAGATCACGCTAACTGGCCTGATCGTTAGACTCCTGTGATGTCCGTACATTAGACTACAAGGTGTTGGAAATGGAAAGCATCAGAGAATGTCAAAGGCAGGTTGGGGCAGTATGATGAATAAGTTTTCAGCCTCTGATGGAGAAAAGTCAGCAGAGGAAAGAGCTTTCCTTAAGAGCTGGCTTGCCCAGCTTGCTTCTCCTCACCCTTTCCCTCCCACTCCCCGGGGCATCACTTGTACGATGAGTTGCTTCTGTCTTCTTGAACGTATCTGGGGACTTGTGATGCTGCGAGAGCTGAGGTCAGCCGGCATGGAGCGGATGCTTTGTAGTACTCTGGCAAGAAGGCTGGTGTGCCCGGTCTAGAGGGGGTCACGTCGGTGTGCCGGTGGTCCGTTGATAACGTGGACCGTGCTACAGGTCAGCACACAGGGCCCAGCCTGCCAGAAAGGAGCTGCAAACGAGGGCATCGCACGTTCAACTTGGCTGACGGCCTGAGAGCCGGTGTAGCTGGGCTTACGTGCGCTGTTGAAGGGGGTCAGAGATCAGAGCAGCCCAGAAGTGCTGCACTCAGAGGACTCGGCCAAGCCTCTCCGTTTTAATTGCCCGCTGGAGGCCGTTCCTTTGGGTCCCTCCCAGCAGAAGGAGGTTTCTCGGTGTGGTGTGTTATTTCATGATCCACTCACACTCTGCTTCCCACACTTTATTGCTTTTCAATGGTTTTCTTTGACATTTTAGCTCCGGCACCTCTAGAAACAGGATCTGCGTGCCTGGGCAGAAAGGACTAGGCACATTGCCTCTTGATCTGGCCCTGCGATCGCGGGCGGTGCGTCAGTGCAATTTTTGGCTGCTCCAACCACTTCCAGGGCCCTCTGCCACCCTCGGCAGTATTCACACGGACTGGGGAGGGAGCTCAGCCAGCAGTTTGGACTCTTTTGCATGTTTACTTCCTTGCGACCCCTTTCGCTAGTGGAAACAGCGTCACCTGTGCTTCCTCTCTTTCTTTGTCAAATGCTCTCACTGTCAGGATCCTGGTAGGGACTCTTTGACTCTAGGAAGCCATCAATGAAATGGGCCACAGAGGCCAGGATTTCTCCTGGAAAAGTCAGATGGTGCTATGTGACACTGGACAGCAAAATGCATCTTGGTGCCAACTGCACGTGGGCTTTTGTGGGATGCACAAAGTCATTCTTCCACTGCCCCCTTATCACACTCTTTCCCTTGACTCAGCTCATGGATAGCACCGTGCGTTCAAATGCTCTCCCTGCCTACTGGTCATTTGTGAAGGTTATTGTATGTCAGATACTCATGTATTTTCCTGCGGGGATTTAGGGGAAACATGGTTTAAAAGGGCCGAGGGGGTGGAAGGGAAGTGTGTGTCTCAAGCCCAGCTGCACATCTGTGTTTCTTCCATGTGTAAAAATCATGAAAACAGATCTAGAGACACGCACACAGAGCAAAATCCTTCATACAAATGCTCTCTCCCCAAAGAGGGTGTCGGTTACTGTGCGGGAGGCTGCAGAGCCAGGAGAGAGATGCTATAACAAAGCGAGGGCCAAATACTTGTCTTGGTTACGCTCTCGCAATCCTATGGAAACCAGTGTAACTGAGACGAGAATCTGACCTACGGTATTGAATGGACAGGGACTTTAAATCCAACACGTCACTTGGCAGCCTACAGAGGCATTATAGCTCTCAGCTCGCCAGAGAAGGAAAAGAAAGACCGGAGCAATAGAGAAGTAATGGGCATGTGTGCGTAGAAACAAAAGGCAGAGGTATTTGGGGGGTTTGGAGGCAGCTGATAGACTTGACCGCAGCAGCTGTGTATTCTAGAGCGGGTCGTGGCACCCGTCTTTTTTAGACATAAATCACATGAAGTATCCCATTATTTTTAACATACCCATAAATATCCTAGCTGCATAGGATGCATATTTATTACATGTTAGGTTTCATACACAGTGCTTTGAAGTTTGATGGCTCTGCCCGGGTGAAAAGACGACACACGATACGGAGCAAGCACTAATCTCCCCCATGTTCTTGCTGTAGCAGAGTGGACCCGTCTCCTCCGTACTCTTTGGTGCTGCCATGAAGAAGATCCTGGCATGGAGCAATCAGTGTCCTTAGATCCTTTATCAAACGTTGTGGTCAAAACTATTTTAAAATAATAGGGTAGAAGAAAACAGTTGAGCTAAGAGCTAAATAACAATTTGGCTTCCCACGTGTTGTATGTGCTAGGTTATGTCAGGAGTTCTCAGTGCCAGAGTGCCTCAACCAAGGGCTACGCTGTACTCTAGGAATTTGGGACCCAGAAAGACATCCTCCGAGCCGACTATCTTACTGGGTTGGAGGAAGGTGAAGAGTTGCAGTGAGAGCTGTAGTTGGAGATCTCTTGTTTAGAGGATGCCTTAAAACTGACACAGATATCAGGAAAGGCAGCTACAGTAGTATGGCTTAGCAGCCCCAGACAGACTTCTATTCTCTCTCTCAGGCATGAAGAAGTGATTGGGAAAAGGGAAAAAAACCCAGCTTTTCATGGAGGCAAGTGAAGCACCGTTTGCACTATTTTCTGTTGCAGTGCTGGGGTGAGGCCTGGCACTAGGCTGGGATTCTTTGTGATGGCCTGGGCTGCGAAAGGAAAATCTCCTTTTTAAACAGGTCCTTACTCTGGACCAGTTGCTTGGCATACCTTGAGAGTGGTTTTGAGGGGGGAGAAGTGCTTCCTTTAGGAGTCTCTCCTGTCTCAGCCCTGCCCCTCTGAGTTTGCTGAACTGTGGGTTTCTCCCTTCCATGCCAGTCTCCATGTGCTTTCTGGTGCTGGAGCTGGCAGAAGCATTTCACTCCCCCACCATTGTGTTGGAAGGGGGCACATCCCTCATCCCGACTACCACGAGGTGTTCAGTGTGCAACTGGGACTGGTGAGACAATGCATTGCCTTTTCTTTAGTGTTGCGGTCGTGTTGCTTATCAGAGCACATGTGGGCATTTATAGGGTCCAGGGTCCTGGCATGCTCGCTCCTGGCTTATCTGCTCTTGATTTACAAAGCACATGTAAAAGTCCATGATGCCCAAAGCACAGCGTTACATAGGAAAACAGCGTATTAGAAGCATGTTATTAAGGTGGAAAAGCCAGGTGTTCAGGTTAGGCAATGCCTGCATAGCATCCTTTTCGTTCCTGTATACATCCATTCACATCCTGGGCCGCGAATGAGGCTGGGATTCCTGGGAAAACAAATGTGTGGTCATAGCATTAAAGCCGGTTTGGACGCACGATGTGTCTGTGCTGGTGTAACAACCCTTTACAAGGAGCAAAGAGGAGCCCTAAACCCCCGTGCTGGTGTGTGGGTTGTGTATCAGCCACTTTTTCAGGGTAGCCATTTCTCCTCTAGACCAGTACTCAACCTTTTGCCCCCATGGGCCAGATGAGTTGCACGGCGCCAGTCCTGGGGCCAGATTGGACCCCACATGTCAGGATTGGGCCTGGCATGGCTTTGACTAGTCTTTGTGTGCCAAGATTGGGCCCTGGGACCCTGTGCTGCCTTTGCCCAGCTGTACGTGCTGGGATCGGGGTCCCTTACCACCTCCGTGCAGCTGTACAAGCCAGGATTGGGCCCCAGGGTGCCCCACTGCCTCCATCTAGCCCCAAGGCCTGGGATCAAGCTTTGGGGTGCTACACCACCTCCACCCGGCCCTACACACCAGGATCGGGGCCTCAGCACCCCACACCAACTCTGTCAAGCCCCATGCTACCTCCATCCCCAACCCCCACGCCAGGATTGGGGTCCAGCACCCCATACCACCCCTGCCTGGCCTGGTGTGCTGGGATCGGGTCTGTGGGATGGATGACATGGCACCAGGGGATGGATTTGTCCCTCAGGCCAGGAGCTGAGCATCTCTGCTCTAGGCAAAGCAATTCCCTGCCCTCTACCACCTAATGGCGAGGCACTGCCTCTTGTGAGCAGCTCTCCCCAAATGGTTGCCTACTTGTGTGCCCCAGCTCATCAGTGTACAACCGGAGTATAAGTTCCACTGGTGTAAACGTGGTTCATGTTGGCCCAGGTGCAGGAAAGGAAAATGAGGATGGTCTGCAGCACAAACCCGGCATGATTCAGGGTGTCAGGCTTCTATTAGGAATGTAGAGGAGTACAAAACCCTTGGTTCAGAGGTGATGCCTTTTATCTGACCAACTAGAAAATAACAAAACAAAATATCTTTCTCTGCAAGCTTTCAGGCACACGCGCCCTTCTTCAGGCTCAGGGGAAATTAAAGGTGGTCAAAGTCCCCTTAGGTAGGAAATAAACTTCACTTTGCGCAGAGGAAGCTGAAGGTGGATGTCTGTTCCTCTGGGTCCGTGAGAGTCCCTTTGTGTGAGTCGCTCTTTGATGTGCAGATAAGGCAGTGTCTCTTCCCTGGTGGTGTCAGGTGCCAGGAAGGCATGGAGGTGTAGAAATCCTTCTTTCTTGTTCAGCAGTGAAGTTTATCATTCCAAAACCGGCTAAAATCCGGTATCTTCCATGCTTTAGGGATCTGTTTTATAGCCGTGTTGGTCTAAGACAAAGAGGAATACACAGCTCTAAAACTCTTGGTTCAGAGGTGATACCTTTTATTAGATCAACTAGAAAATAGCAAAAAAATGATTTTCCTTTGCAAGCTTTCAGGCTCAGGCGGCCTTCTATTAGCGTATCCCTTTCCCAGAGAGGTCCCATTTTTCAAACAAAACAGTAAAATCAAGTGTTGCACTGCACGGCTCTTGTACCCTGCACCATCACCAGAGGCTGGATGCTGGGCAACTTCACCCTCTTAGCTTAGAAGGGGCTGGCAAAAGCCACACGCGTTCTCTGCCTTCACCATTTCCCCATTGCCCCAGTTTTGTAGAGTCGTTTTTAACGCATTTCTTAGCTCTTTCATGGCCCCAGCCAAGGCTCGTGCCTCGAATCCTTGCAGGGTGCAGTGCGGCCAGCTTGTAACCTGCCGTCCGAGGTGGAGAGGGGCTTCTCATTCAGCACCGTGCCAGGCTGTGGAATGATTAACAAGCATGGGGCATGATTCCCGAAGAGAACTGGTAGAGCGGTGGTCAAGTTTTGTTTGTCACTCGACAAGGAAGAGTATACCATACATACCCACGTATATGCCAAGCCTTTCTTTAGGTTTCCTAGGGACTCGCTGGCCTCCCATGGCTTTCTCGCACGCTTTTTCTGGCTCCACTGCTTGCTTCTCTGTCTCCTGCGCACTTGCCGATGTGGTGTGGGGCTGTCTGCAGGAGCATTCTAGCTGAAACTTGCTGTTAGAAAATCCAAGCTCAGTGCTAGCGTCCCTGTTGGTTTGGTAACGCGCTCCTAGGGTCCACGGTGGGGGAGCGGAGAGGAAGGTGGCGTTTCAGCTCTGTTATATCATCTTCTTGTTCCCAGAGGAGGAGACCCAAGATGTTGGGGGTGAAGGAGGAATGCTGCATTACCTGTGTCCTTGCACAATTCCTAGGGATACCGTATATAAGCAGAATCACCGGGGCACCTGGAAAGCTGCCTTTTCCACACCGTTCTGTAGCCTCAGAAATGGGGCTTCTCTTCCCTGCAGGTCCTGAGGGCCTTTGGTATTAGGATGCCACGTTCCCAGTCTCCTTCATGCCTCTCACCCCCAAGTCTCAGTAGTCGGACAAGTTTGCTGGGTCTCCTGCCTCCTCCCCTGTGCAATGGGATTGTCCCACCCCTGGCATGACTGCTGTACCGAAGGGCACGTGGTAGGTGTCCATGGGACTGCTGCTACCCATTCAGAGTGCCTGTGACCCAGTCTTAAGGCCCTAAAACTCTGGGTATCTGCAGACCCATGCTTAAAACCCAGATCAAACCTTGCTAACTCCCGATGCTGGTGTTTGCCAGTTGGCGCACTCTGCATAGGGAACCTCAGCAAAAAAAATACACTAGCACCTACTGGGATTTGTTTCATGTGAGCACCACAATCAACTCAACATTTTCCATCACCGTTTAAGGAATGAATTAAGACTCATCATATCCTGGGGTCTTTCTTGCCCTCTGTGTTTAATATAGCCTTCCTTAATATATTTATTTGGTTTCTTGTGCTTTGAGTCTTTCATTTATTATGTTCCTTTGAAGACTGGGCCTCCCTGTAAACTGTCTTTTTTAGTGAAGCTGAATTACATTTACAAGAGATCTTTAATGTGTTTAAGTCTTTGGTTCCTTTATGTTTTTATATGGTCACTAGTTTGGCTTTCAGTTTGTGGCTTGGACTGAAAACAGGAAAGCCAGCGAGCGAGATCATTTCCAAAGCTCCGCGTACTCTTTCAAGCACATGTATAAAACTCTGAAAGAAATGAAAAGCTTGCCCACATCAGTGCTTTTCTAACACTGACAAAGGGGCTACTTTATTCTCTCTTACCCCCAAAATAAAAAGAGGGTGTAATCATGTGGCATTTTACCTTGCTGGGTCTTTAGAAAGACTGAGAGAAATCTGACAAATGCGTATTGTTCATCCCATTTTACAGAAGGGAAAACCAAAGCCAAGCGAGGCTTTGATTGGCCATTTTCGCACAACAGGGAAAGCAAGCCAGGAGACCTAGCCCAGTAAAGCAGGTTTTTTGCTGCCTTGTTTACCAGTGACAAATTTATCTTGCGGGTCCATGAAGACCCTCCAGCTCCGTTTGGAGCCTCAGTGCAATAGCGCACTGCATCACTGTTGTGACTTAGCACAATCCTGGTAATGTTGTAACTCAGGCGTGGCAGTACAAAACTTATGAAACATCAGTTTTTGCTCCCACGAAACAAAGATGAATGAAAACCACATGCATTTAGATTTGGGGGTGGGTGTGCAGGGGGTGAGATCCCTGTTTGCTTGGCAGCAACCAAAGTACCCAGGCTGTAAGGCCTTTGAGACAAGCAGTCTGGGAAGAAGTGGATCGAAAGTAGGAGGATCCTGAGAATATTTTGGTTCCTCTCCTCTCAGCTGTTCTGGCTGTTTGAGTTCTCAGATGCTGTACGCCGCCGGGCAAGATTGATGCTCCTAGTTCAGGCCTTGGATCAGATTCCCGTTCCTCGCCATTTCCCATGTCTCACGATCTGCGGACCGTCATTCTTCATTTTCCCATTGCGCAGTGGGAGTCAGTTTGCGGCAGAAGCTGGTCAAAAGGCTGGTCTGTGCCTTACGTCGAAGTTTCATGTATTAAATAAAGCTGGCAGACAGCGTCATCTTCCACCACATAGAGAACATGTAATTTATTCTTGTCTCAATATGTTAGAAAAAAATACAACATGAGAGAAGAAGGGGAAGAAAACCACCAAAAAAGGATATAAAGATATTATCTTTTCAAGCCAAAAAATACCAGCTCTATGACATCCTTTTCTGTGGGAAACTCAGTTTCTAGATTATCCTGATAAAGTTTGTTTTAATCAGTTTAACACAAAATCCAGCCATTTATTTAGACTGAACTTGCTCACACAAATTTCTTCCTCTGAAACCATCAAGGTTCAGTGGGGGTGTTTTTCACTTGAAGAGGTATTAAAAAACCTACACAATATAATGTATAGGCCATGGCTGAGCTTCGAGAAGAATGGTTCACAACCTTTTTAGACTCAAGGCACTCCTCAGAAGATGCCGGCTCTTGGTTTTCACTCCCTTTTTGACTACAGAAAAATAGCAGAGCAATTCTTCTGTTGCAACAAAACTCAGAAAGGCCCCAGCAGGGCAGTGTTTTAACACTATAGCTTCCTATCTGGTATCTCTGGGTTTATCTTGTGACCCAGGTTTGCTAACAGTGCTAATGTTGTGTGGCACCCTGTGATACCCTTGAAAGGATCTCAAGGCACCCCAGGGTGCTGTAGCACCCTGGTTGAGAATCACTGTTCTGGAAGACGTAGCTAAATCTTGCCAGTTCATTCACTGTTCACTGGTTGCCTCCCATGGGTCTCTAAGGACTCAGTTGTGTGCTGCCTTGGAGTCTTTTGCTTCGGCTACCTGCGTCGCCAGTGCACGTGGAGGGGTGAAGAGCTGCTGCGAGCAGGGAGTAGGCAGCACGTGGGTGCTGCACTTGCAGGGAGGGGAATGCCTGGGTCACAGTTTGCTTGTGGACTGCTCCAGGGAGAGCATGGACAGTCCATAATCTAGCCCAGGAGGGGAAATGATAGGAGTTGTAGGCTGCAGTACCAGTGCCCTCTTGAAAAGTGAAAATCCCAGCCCTACCTACAGACAGTGGAGTTTGTTTCCTGGAAATGGGACTGAGGAGACTGTAGCAGAAGCATCATTGGTAACACTGGGGCTGGAGTCTGTGAAAGTAATTAGGAAAAACAATTTGCACTTTCCTATGAGACGTTCCTCCGGAACATTTCTCAAATCCTTTGCAAACATTAAGACTCCCGTCGCTCCTGTGAGGTAGATATTGCTGCCCTCGTTTTCTTGGTGGGGAAAATCAGACATGCACAGTTAAAGAGCGGAGCCAAGGTCAGAGAGGCAAGTTGGTAGGACTGAAATGCTTTTTTTTTTCCCCTGACACCAGGCTTTGTGCCAGAGCATCACTGCTCTGTTCTGTTGTAATTAAGTGTATTGCAAGCTCCTAAACCCTTTCTGTTTATGTGTTTTCTCAGGTAAAATCCTGTTCCGGAGGAGTCATGTTCGAGACGTGGCTGTGAAAAGACTGAAGCCCATTGATGAGTATTGCAGGGTAAGTGCTGGCATTGAAAGTGGGGGCTGAGCTTTGACCTCCAGGCTGAAAGCAAAACTAACTCCGAACTACAGCGTCCCACCTGGAGCTGGAGATAGGCCGTTCCAGACAGAGCTTCTGCAACTCAGGGAGCCCAGAAGAGTTGAAGTGAGAGCCTTTAAGGACCCTTGAGCTAAAATGTGCAGCTTTGCTTGTGCAGACTGAAATAGGTACCCTTCACAGGCACAGAAGCATCTAGCAAATGGTACAAGCTGTGAGCAGGGTTTTACCTGCTAAAGCATTTCAAAGTAATGTAGATTTTATTGCTACTTACTGGGGTTCTCTCTGTTGCTCTCTTTGTCTGTACAAGGAGCAGTTTCGAACGTAGAGGAGAGGAACCAGTAAAGCAATGTCATCCTTACCCATCCTCCTGTTCCCTTAGAATAGGCTCATGAAGCTAGTTAGTACTTTTTGGACCAGTGTTCCTAATACTAAGTGAGGCCCTGGCATTTCACCGTAAGTAGGGATGGACTTAGCGACCTAATCTGCCTTTTCCATCTATGACCATATGATTTGTTGACAATTAATCCTCTGACATGAAATGAAAAGTTATTTCTAAACAAGCCTGGGCTCCAGCTTTTATAGAGCGATTTGCCATGTCAAGTGAAGTGCATAATCTAAACCCCAGACTTCCTCTTTTATTTCCTATGGGTTTTTCTTTAGAAAGCAAGATGGGGAGGCGGAGGGGAAAAATGTATTCACAAGAACTCTTCCTGTGAGACATTTGCTCATCCAAAGTGGGTGCAGACTGCTGGAAACCGCAGCAGTTGCTGGGTAGGAAGAGCAGCAATTCTGTTTCATTGAAATCCTTGACATCTAAAACATCTGCCCGAGGAAACTGGATAAAACATGTGATAAAAGTCTTATCTCATGAGATCAGGCTTTTGATGCAACAATTAACGCAGTGTCCGACTAATAACGGCCAAGTGGCTGTCTTTAAAACTGCGCGCTCGTACTGTATCCGCAGCATTCTTCATTCAGATAGGAACCGCAGGGGATGCGTGCAGTCAGAAATAATGTCACGGGTTCACCGAACAGACGCGCCATCTAGCAAGTGGTAATTTACTCCAGGGGGTGCCGACATGACCCCTGACCTCCGCGAACTGGAAGCTGGTTATCTGGGCTACCATTGTCTAAGGAGCAGACAACCCGGTACTGGGTTAGGGTTACATCACCGGTCATGTCCGAGGAGTATATCACAGCGACAGTTGTTGCAAGGATCATTAACACTGAAGTGCTGTGACCGCCGCTAGCCACCCCTCTCATTATGTATTTACTTTCTTGGAGGAGCCCGTTCAAACCTTTGCTGGCTTTTCGTGGAGCACAATGAGCTTCCTTCATTTCCAACAGACTTCTCATTTATGCAAAAACAGGTTCAAGTCAGTAAGGGGCAAGTTTAAAGCTGTGGCTCAGTTTAGAAAGGCCTGTAGAAGTTTGCTGGCATCTCCTAGGGAAGGCTCTTTATTTAATCTGCTTTGCTGGCGGGTGGTGCCCTCTGCATCAGTACTGCACATTCAGCTAAAGGTCTCAGGATCTCCACTGGCCACTGAATGGTCCCCTCAAACATGTGGAGCTCATGAAGTGCCTTCAAGAGCACATCCAGTTGCAGGCAGATCTCCTCCATTTCTCCCATAAGAGTCTTGTGCCCTAGTCATGGGCAGAAGTGACACAGTGGAGGGTCCGTCTTGGACCTGATGCAGCCATGATCCTGTGGTTCTTAAATTCCACAAAACAATAGAGATCTCTGGCAGTACTTTGTGCCAGACCATACAGGGCTTTATGGATGGTCGCCAGCACCTGAATAGAGAAGAGAAGAGAAGGCTGAGAGGGGATCTGGTGGCCCTCTATAAACTGGCTGAGGGGGACCAGCAGGAAAAGGGAGAGACCCTGTTCGCCTGAGCACTACCAGGAGTAACTAGGAATAACGGCCTTAAGTTGATGGAAAGCAGGTTCAGACTAGATATCAGGAGGTGCTGCTTCACAGTTGGGGAGGCTAGGATCTGGAACCAACTTCCAAGGGAAGTGGTGCTCGCTCCTGCCCTGGGGGTCTTCAAAAGGAGGGTAGATAATCACCTAGCCGGGGTCGTTTGACCCCAGCATTCATTCTTGCCCAGGGCAGGGGGTCGGACTTGATGATCTGCTCAGGCCCCTTCCGACCCTACCAACTATGAACGTCAGAAGTCTGCAAACCTCGTGAAAATGAGGCTTTTCATAGATTCATAGATGTTAGGGTTGGAAGGGACCTCAATAGATCATCGAGTCCGACCCCCTGCATAAGCAGGAAAGAGTGCTGGGTCTAGATGACCCCAGCTAGATACTCATCTAACCTCCTCTTGAAGACCCCCAGGGTAGGGGAGAGCACCACCTCCCTTGGGAGCCTGTTCCAGACCTTGGCCACTCGAACTGTGAAGAAGCTCTTCCTAATGTCTAGTCTTTTGTTTGAACATTTCTGGTACTTCACAAAGACTGTGAAAAGACTGAACATTTCTGGTACTTGCTGTTTCCATTCATTCGGGGTATGACCATCCTATGTAGGCAGAGCAGGGAGGTGCAGAGGGGTTTGGAAATGATAAGGGAAATTAAACACTTCAGACCTCAAGATCATTTTGAGGCGGTGTTTTGGGAAAGGAGAGCATATTAGGATCTAGTCAAAAAGAGTTTTTTCATAGACTTCAGTGGTCTCAGAAGTTCAGCTCTGCTTGGTTGTTTCATGTGTGGGATTTGTTTTCTTTGCGCAGTTGGTGGGTTGGTTTCTTTTTGTCGATATTGGTGTTTACTTACCTTCACTAGAGATCCCAGGGCATGAGGGTTTTGGATCCCTTGTCTGTGACCCATGCAAACCTGAATGGTAGCAGTACCACAATTTAGGAATTCCCCAGTGTGAAGATGACTAGCACTGCTCGGATGCTATGAATCAGGAGCCTAAGGACTGGGCAGGGTCCAGACGTTATAGGGAGGTGGAAAGACTTTGTGGATAAAACAGTATTAACTAGTATTAAATGAGTGCTATGTACGTGCTTTCCATAGACTTGGGAGAAACAAATTCAAGTCCAAAGAGTTTGGAAGTGTTAACTGATTTCTCGTTTCCCCCTTTCTCAGCACTCATATTAATTCAAATAGCTCAAGAAGCAGCTTCCCGCCTGTGCAAAGGGTCTGCACAACGGGTAAGCAGCACATCAGTCCCACTTTGGCCATCCAAATACTTTGAATGGGATTCAAGTGGTGGAAAGCCACACACGGGTGGAATTTGTTTTTGGGGAAGAGGCATGTAGACACAGAAACACTTTGAGTGATTTGGGAGATGTTGAGCGTGGGTGAATCTGACCTGGAGGGAATCTGAATAGAGATGTTAAAATAATCCCCAAGGCCATTGTCTGCTGTCCGCAGCAGCAGTGCCAGTGAAGTTGGTAGGTCTCATTGCATAGCTGGTTGAGGCGGAGAGTTCACTGTGGTCTTTGCCAGCTGAGCCCGTCCCCCAGCATTTCACCTGTCCCGGAAAGGAGCTGTTCCGAAAGGCCCTGACACGTGTGCGATAAGAGCACTGCAACTCCTTTTATCATTTGGGTTTGCAAGCAATATCGTCCACGGTGGGAGGCTTTGCACATTGGAAGTGCAGGTCTGAGATCTTTTCCCCCCACCCAAAGAAACAATGAAATCCAGGCAAAGCCCCTCCAAGCATCCGCATGGAGATGATACTGTGCAGGGAGGTCTGTGAAATGTACTGTACTGGCCTCGAAAACCTTCTGCACTCACCAACACCGGACTCCCACACTGCCCACGACCAAGCAGACCGCCCACGGATCCTGTGAGGTTTCCCTCTTTCATAACAGCTCGGGGAAACTGCTGTGATAATTAGGCCAGTTTTTGGCAAGACAATAAGAAGCATTTAAGAAGCAATGAAAGGAGAAGGGAATATTTTCAGTGCCTTTTCTCATCTCTGAGCACAAGCTGTAGCCCTCTGAAGGTTTTGCTGGTTACTTTGGAGAGAGTAACCAGACAGACCAGGCGAGCTCTGCCTGTAAACAGTTGTTACCCACTGGAATTGATATCTCTGGAAGATTTCCCTCTTGGAATCGCTTTCGTGTGAATTGAGTTCCTCTGGGCTCATCTGAACCAATTCCCTTCTTGATTTTGAGAGGCTTTTGCCAATCTGAAATAAAGAGCAACTTCATGGGGTTGCTATGCCAGGGGCGATTTATTGAATAAAGCTTCTAAACTTTGATGGCCAAAATACATCTCTCTTGTGAGCGTGTATCCAATACATACTGCCCCTTGTGAAGAAATGACCTCTGTGTCCTCGCTCATAAAACCACTGCACTCTCCTTATTTAACCCTCCCTGAAAAAATGCAGACCGCTGCTTCCAGTCTTGGGGGGCAAATGTTGTGTACTTGGGGCCCTATCTGGGAAAGCAGCCTCTATATCAGGGGAGCAATTAGGCATGTGCATTAAGTCCCATTGCTGTAAGTTAGTGCTGTCCGGATTGGGGAGAGGGGGTTTCCTACATTGAATTAAATGTAACCAAATCAAATCTCCTCTTTCATCACGCCGTAGACAAAGGTTAGGGCATGTTCAGAGCTTAGCACCTACCTTGGAAAATGCTGGTGTTGTTTTTTGGACACGATCTGCAAGTTGTGAGATCAGAATCGAAAAAGCAGAACAGGCTTTCCTGTCTTTTGCTCCTGCCCATCCTTCAGTCTCTATTCCAGTCTGTCAAGCCACGTCGCTACTAAGCCCTCCGTCCTGAGACTTTCTGGTCGTGTCTACGACAGAGTCAACCTGTCCTCAAATGCAAAATGAATCATGGTTAGGTCGGGAGAGAAACTGTGAAATGTGCTCAGGAAAGGCTTCTGAGATTTGTCTTCAATATTTGCCAGCATTTCAAAAACTAGGAAAATTTAAATCAAATTCTAATAATAATAATAATTAATAGTGTGCTGACAACATGTCATCTGAGTGCTTGAGTTTGCACTCAGTACTCCTTTATGTGTATTTTCCTGCACAATTTCTGAGGCTTTTAAGAAAGCAAACTGAAAAACAGAAATCCCTACATTAACATTTCCATGAGACATCAGCAGGGTTGGACCCTTCTCAAGCAGCGGTCCTCAGCCTGTTTGTACCAGACCCATTTGTGAACATCAATGGCCAGTCCCGACACACGGCCCCCCGGTCCTTCCAGTGCCCCTCACTCCTGACCCACAGCCCCTGGCCTTGCTGGTGCCCCTACTGCTGACCCATAGTCCCTTCCCCCCCCAGGCCATGCTGGTGCCCCTCACTCCCAACCCACACCCTCCTCCTCCCCAGCCATCCCACTGGGGCCACAGTGCAGTGGCTGCAGTGGCTCTGATTCACGTGGAGCGAGTCTGGCCCCAGCACGGGCTGGAGGGAGGAGGGGAGGCCTGTGGCACCCCCTGCCCTGGGCTGGGGCTTCTGCGCTGCACTAGGCAGCCTGGTCACAGCCCCTCTTGCCCCCGCGCAGCGTCTCCCGGCCGCCCTGGCACCGCGAATATGGGCACCAGAGGTGGTCTTCCCCTGTGTGGGCCGGCTGCTGGAGGGGGTGCACCGCAGGCTTTGCTAGTTGGTTTCCTTTGTTGTCGGCAGGGGAAAGGTTGGGACTCAGGAACCAGGGCTTCTCTTTCAGCCGAGGGCAGTCGGCTGTAGTGGTCACAGACCCTTCTGCGGCTTTTCCTCCCAAGCTTGTTCATATCTGCACCTGGCTACTCCAGCACGTCCCTGGCCCGGTACTTTCTTCTTCTGCCTGCCCTGGCTTCTCATCCCAGGACTAGTCTCCTGAGCGGTCCAGTCCGAGGCATCCCCTTTCCACAATGACTCCAAGTCCAGTCTCCCTTCCCAGGCTTGGCATCTCTACCCGAACCCCCACCCTCATCACCTCCAGGCAGTCTGTGTCCTGCTGCCTGGATGCTGCCCCTGATCTCCCACCCCACTTTGCAGTCCCAGTTTCCTTCCCTGAGCTCTTCAGCTAGACCCTGGGCTCACTTCCCAACTTATCAGCTGATCCCAATTTCCACTCCGCACGGGCCCCAGGTCTCCCCACGAACTCCTAGGGCTAGGCTCATCCCACTCGCACACTCCTTGCTCCGATAGACTCCCCCCTACTCCCAGTCCAGCTCCTGTCCTCTGTGCATTAGCATCAGCGTAGCATCCTCCTCCATGCTGCCTGGAAGCCAGCAGGGAGCATGTTCAGAGTCCAGGGGAGACAGCTCTGGTCCTAAGGACCCCATCAGCCTCCCATGGCCAAGGAGAGGTCTAATTAACCTCTGCAACACTGTATTAGCATGCAGGGATGGTGCATATAGCATTCAGATAGCATACAGGAGCTAGGTGGGGGTGAAGCATGTGCATAGGTGGGATCTACAGAGCATCCAGCTGCCGAACTCAGCCAAGACTTTATCAAGCACATGTGCAGTCAGATGAACGTAACTCAGATGAATTTGGACAGATTTTCATGGGGGTACAAGAGGCACATCCCTGGCAGCAGGGTGAACGCCTAGCCAAATGTCAAGCCTCTGCTTCAAAGCACACCGGTGCTGAAGGGTCTCAGAAAAACTGAGATAAGAGTTCCTTCAACCTGAGCAAACAGGCCATCCTTCTTCCACCTCACTGGGAGAAACAGCTGATCCAATATCATTTGAGTCTTTCTCGAAACTGCCTCGGAGAGACCCTGGGGCATTGCAGGTTGGAGCGCAAACGTGACCGTGTTGCTCCAGAGGCCCCTGGCTGTGTTTCAGTGGCACAAGCAGCACACTGGTGCCTTCAACGCAAAGAACAGATGACCGTGGTATTCCTGACCGCAGCCAGCAAGAACTGAATTTCACACACTAATGTTTGTATTTCTCATGTTTTCCCCATGAATACTGGTCCCCACTCTGCTTCTAATGACATAATTTACACGTTTTCCAACTTCTAAGAAGAGTGTCAATCAGCCGTGTGCTTTTCATCCTCATGCTAGCTGTTGTCCTCTCTTTCTTTCCCCCCGAAATCCCTCCCTTCCTTAATCCTGTCCTACAGCCTTTCCTTCGCTCTGTTGTATCTTTGTCCTGGAAGTGACTCCCTTCCTCCAGCTCCTGGAATCTGGCTTTTTCCTATTGCAGTGTGATAGTCATGGCTAAATGTGGCATTGCTGCTTCAATGCTCTTTTTGTTCGCTGCCTGAAGTCTCATTAGACTTGGGTTGCTAATGGGTGGAGTGTCGTATGTTTGCTTAAGAGAGCTATGTGTGGCAATGAACAATGCAGCTGATGTCTCTCAGTGCCCGGACCTGAACTCCCCGAGTATACACAGCTTTCACCCCCCCCATTTCCCGACGTGTGCTTTGAAAGTTGTGAAGTGGGATCACAAAGCTAACGAAAACAGACTTCCAGCAGGATCTGTGTTTCCCAGTCAGCAAAACGCTTATGAAATGTCCGTTCTCCCTGTAGCCAGGACCTACTGGCTTTCCTTGCAGATGCCCACAGATTGTCAGACACAGGGTGATAGATTGCAAGTTGAGGTTTGAAAAGGTCCCCCGCAGTGTAGAGGCTATACGCACATACCGTGTCATTCTCCTACATTTGAGGATCTACCTGATGCTGCTGTCTATCCTGAAGCACCTACTGTAAGTCAGTGGCCAGAAGGGCTGAATATCCTCAGCTCATATGGAAGTGGAGCCCACTTCTGTAGGTGTCTGGTGTTTGGAGCCTGCTAAACAGACCTCCAGGGCCAAGTGACATTTGGATATTTAGTAATAATTATATTTCCTGGTTACAGTGGCTATCTCTGTCGTAGTAACTTCAATGGAAATGCCCTATGGACCCCTGTGAGATTGAGGGTGCAGTGAGCAATAGCTTTCCAAAATGCAGAACTGATACTAGTTAAGGGCACGGCTGTGTGGTAGCGTCCTCAAGCGCTCCGTGCTGCCCCAGGCAGGCTGTTCCCCAAGACAGCACTGTAGCTGCATATGCTTCATATTTTGAGCAAGCTAATTAGCACAACTGAGTGACTGCCAGTTAGCCCGTCCCCATTCATTTGAGTTAGTCTCCCTGCTGTACTATATGGACACAGCTGTTTTGCTTCTGGTTTAGAAAACAGGCTTTCTGGAGCAGTACAACATGCCCTACAGCAGCCCAGCAAAATTGGCAAATGCCCTCTCTCGGTAGTTTAAACCTGGGGTTCTCAACGTTTTTAAACTCAAGGCACCCCTCAGTGAACTCAAGGTGCCCTATAGAAAACAGCAGCTCTGTATTTTCACTTGCTTTTTGACTACAGAAATATAATAGAGCAGTTAGAATCATAGGAAATTAGGGTTAGAAGAGCAGGTCACACCTAGTCCAACCGCTTGCTCCAAGCAGGACCAGCCCCAACCTGATCCTCCCAGCCAAGGCTTTGTCTAGCTGGGTCTTAAACACCTCTAAGGACGGAGAGTCCACCACCTCTCTGGGTCACCTGTCCCAGTGCTTCACCACCCTCCTAGGGAGAAAGTCCTTCCTAATATCTAACCCCAACTTCCCTTGCAAAGAACTCAAGAGAGCACAAGACAGAATGTTTTTGACATTATGAATTCCTGTTTGAAATCTCTGGGTTTATCTTGTGAATCATGTTTGCACACCCAACAGTGCAACATTGTGTTACACCCCGTGGCTCCCTTGAAAGGGTTTCAGAGTACCCCAGGGTGCTGCAGCACCATGCTGGAGAATCACTGATCTAAGCAATACACAGATTGCATGGAAAGAGATTAAATGACTTGCCAAAGATCAAAGAGGAGTCGGTGGCGGAGTGAGCACTGGGTCTCAGGAGCCGATGGCCCCCAAGCCCTTGCTTCGTTCAGTCGATTGCATTACCTCTCTGCAGGGCTCTATCTCTTGCCTGAACAAGGGAGGTTTGTGGGTCTTGATTATTCCCATTTTGTGGTGCAGTTGAACAACATCGCTCTGACTCAGATTTTTTTCCCCTTTGGATGCAATCCAGTTTCCTAGTGCTACAGTGACTGCTATTCTGAGGCAGGTATTCTGTCGTCTGTATAATAGTCCAGACATGTCTGTTTGCTTGTAG
Organism: Alligator mississippiensis; assembly: GCF_030867095.1. NCBI lineage: Eukaryota > Metazoa > Chordata > Crocodylia > Alligatoridae > Alligator > Alligator mississippiensis. The sequence goes on from NC_081829.1 coordinate 98,253,455, forward strand.
AGAGGGAGAATGAGGCTGGGGGGGAAAAAAAAAGCTTATTTTTCTTCTTAAAAAAAGCCATCACACATGAACAGTGCAGCAGCAGAGGCTGGGGTGTCTCTATCCCAGAACAGACATTTGGGGTTCTGTTTGTTGCCATTCAGTTTTGTTTGCAACACCTTGAAAGACCTGTGAATACATTGCCTATTTGTTCCCAGCGCTGCAGTAACAGGGCTGTTTCCAGTTTGTGCATCCTCACATTGCTTCCTTATTGTAAGGGATTACTTTTGGTCCTTTAGTGACCACACATTTTACCAAGGCCACTGTCATTGGATCCACAGATATGCTGGAGCCAAATGTAATCTCCCTTCTTCACATCCTGAATGTACCTCACATAGAAAATGCACAGCTGCGGGTTCCTAGGAAGCTGTATCATCTAAAATTTGGACCTTTCCAAGATAGGGATATAGATACTGAAGCTGGCAAGTTGGAACTGTGGGAATGCAGTATTAGATCAGCATTTGTAACTGTTTCACCATTTCCTTGCTTCTGTAAAGGAGAGATGCTCGCGGAAATAAATTCCAGGTCTCTGAGTTCAGTTCAATGCAAAACAGGACTGCTAACCACATTGCACTGCCCTGGCTTCTGGTTTCAAACATGCCCCACCATGTTTGTGTGACCGAGGTAAATCAGATCTGTCACCACTTAGTTTATGCTGGTTGTGCTCAACCTTTTGGCCCTGTGGACCAGCTAAGGGGTGCAGGGCTGGTCAGTGGGCCCCAGGATCAGGACAAGGGGCCCTGTGCCCCCCCCACCCCCCACCTGTTGGGGTTGTGGGGAGCCCCACAGGCTGAATGACACAGTGCTAGTGGCTGGATCTGGCCTGCAGGCCAGGGGTTGAGCACCCCTGGTCTATGCCCATTCATCCAGCCATGCCCATGATTTAGTGCTAATGTGCTTTTTCATGCGACTTTCAAGATTGTCCAAAAGGGAGGTGAGGTCTTTTACCCTATTTTCAATGGATGTAAGGGCCAAGTAGTCTGGCTCTCTCGAAGAGGGTTGCCTCCTTAAGGGCCTCATCATCAGTGCTATTTTTCTATGTAGTCTGTTTCCATAGGACCTTAGTTCCAACTCCTTGTTCCGCTGCCCGCTTCCCTAAGTCCCTAAATCATGTGCGAGCTGCTGCTCCTGCACTGGAGATTACCTGGGACGGATGTTTGATCTCCCCACCACCGAGCCATGGAGCCTGGAGAGCTCGCTGAAGACATCCTGGCCTGTACCTCCTCCGTTTGACTGCTTTCTTTCCAGGAGACTTCAATATAATTGCAGTTGCCCAACAGATTGTACTGATTGCTGAGCCCAGTGAGCACTGCATATGTGTACCATGCAGAGAGCGTCTGTATGCTGAGCCCTACGGTGAAGGCTCCTTTGTGCCGCAGAAATCACCTCTGTGCCTTTCTTTCCAGCCCGTTAATCAAACTTTCGTTCCTATTAACTTACGAGCAAATGCCTTGTGCTTCTACCCTCAGTAATGCACAAAGGAAAGGCTTATGGACAAATAATTCTGCTAGAGTAGCAAAAGCTGAATTTGCAGATAATCATTATTGTAATTTAGTTGTATACAACCCAAGGTGCTGGGCAAACACGTCCCTGCCCCTTTATAATGGATCAGGACATAAAGTGCTGGATCAGAATTTTGCCCATGGATCCAAAGCCAAGCCAGCCCTCCCTGAGCCCCTGTGCTTGTCCAGATACACAGTATAACTTTGCACTCGACGCCTTTAACACACTTTCTTTTCAGGTATGGATCCAAGCAAGGCACTTTTCTGTCTTCTCCCCTTTTCCTGGTTAACGTGGTTCTGCTGAGATGCTCCTGAAATTTGCACTTGCTTCTGTCGTGCTGAAGAACATGCTTGTAATTTTGATGTCTCTAAAACCTCCCCTGCTTCTTTTCCTTTCTAGGCACTGGTCAGGCTCCCTCCTCACATTTCACAGTGCGATGAAGTTTTTCGGTTCTTTGAGACTCGACCAGAGGACCTGAACCCTCCAAAAGAGTAAGTCTCCAGTCTCACAATCCCTTCATTTGCAGGGAAGCTCATTTCTCTTGATTACCTCCCTAGAGGGGAGAGCAGATTTTTTGGCTCCCTGGGGAGCGGCTTGGTAATTAGGTAAAACTGAAGGAGGATGCACATGGGGAAGTTTAGACCAAGCCCCCAAACCAGTCTTGTACCCATGTTTCTGGAAGCTCCCTGTCCACTCTTCCATTGTTCCTTGTTCAGAGTTGTAATGAAAAAACCTGTCCCCTTTGGCTGATTTTTACCTGATTTCTATCACCAAGGAGGCATTCAGTTCCTCAGAGCATTGGCTCAGCAGCAGTGGGAAATCCTGCCCGCTAGAGATCAGCTAATAATTACCAGCTGCCTCTTTCAATGTACTCCATCCCACAGATGCTTGGTGGCTTTATTGGAGTCCAAGTGTGAATCTGGTCCATGTCTCTGGAGAATTTATTTTCTGGAAGTGGGAAGCGAAAATGAAGTTGTGGGGCAAGTTCCCGTTTCTGATGGAATAGACAGGCTGATTCGCCGCAGCTAAAATTCGGAGAACTGGTTCCTTTGACTCGCGGTAGAAGGATGCTGACTGCTTCTGACAACCACTGGTATTTGGTAGCCCCAAAACTGTGTCTTATATTTCCTCTTCTCCTATTTGCTTATTATTCACCAACTCACCGCAGCGCACACCACTTTGTATCAATGGGACATTTACCTCCTAATGGGATTTTGACCTCTTTTACTACACTGAAACTAGCTTGTAAACCACATCAGCCTAATTTGCTGTCAGCGCTGTTTGTGTGGTCATTTTGGATAGGGCCAGAGAGTATTTGAAGCTGGTTTGGATTCTGAGTCAGTTCAGCCAACGTGAAACCTAACGCGGAGCTAACTGAAGTCAGCGGGAGACTTGGACGAGCTTCAGCGGGCTTCGGTTCAGGTTCCCAGTTCCCGGTTCAGTGAGGAGGAGTGCGATGTTTGTAGTTTAAGGGCCACGTTTTTAAAACCGTGACTTGCTTTCAACACTGGAAATGCTACAATTCTCACTCGACCAAGTACTGTATATACAATCAACCCCTTTTTTTTCCTCTCTAGCTTTATAATTGGAGACCTCAAAAAAGGAGCACCCCATTCTTTCTCCCCGGGTCTCTTTGAGAAGTGTGTCTATGCTGAGCAGATAAAACAAGATGGTACATTCACTGTTTAGCTGTTTGCCCTATGGTCAGAAAACAGCATAGGAGGGTCTCCCCATGATAAGGGGATTATTGCATGCTAAACTCAGTTCTTCTCAAAGAACCCAAGCAGGCTTCACAAGCATCAAGTGCATCCTAAAACTCATGTCTGAGCTTGAGAAATATTATTCCTATTTTCCAGATAAACTGCAGCACAAAGAAGTGAGCTTACATGGGGAACTAGTGGCAGGATTTGAAATAGAGCCAAGAGACCCTACCGTTAATCATGAGCTCGCACAGCTCTCTGGTCCCCATCGCTGCAGTATCTGAATGCTTTAGGATCTTTTCAGTCCTTCTATAGCAGGGGCTAAAGTATCTCAGCTGGTACCAGTATCTTATTCCAACATGGTAATAAATTGGAAAATAGAGAAGGGGGGACACCCTAAATGAATCTCATTTCGCTAGTGTCTGCAAGATATTAAATCTAGCTGAGTTTAAACAAACCCTACCTCGTCTTCTGTAAGCAAACAGATCCTGGGGAAGGTGTCTTAGGTTTCTGCAGAGACCTCCTCACAAAAGATATATTGTTGAGAGTGGAGATCGGTCCCTATTAAACGACAGTGCAAAAGCCAATGGAAACAGCACAGTATTTTTCTTCATTGAGTGAAAGGCAAGGGGAGATCTGTGACTCGCAGGCCCATTGTGTAGTGTCCAGACCACAGACAAATCCACAGAGAATCAGAACCTCAGCCGTCATCGCGCATGAAGAAGAGCAAACGTCCCCTTTCCTGCTCCCATGTCATGCCCTTCAGTTGTCTTCAGGAACATTTCAGCCAGCCCTTGGAGTTGGTCTTACTCAGGCCATAACATTGTAATTCTCTTCCTTGGGCTTTCAGGACAGATACTGTTTAGAGTTGTCATTGGTATATGAACAACCCACAGCAAACTACGCCAATAGACTGTAAGTGCTGCAAAGTCAAGCACTGTAAATTTAGGAAACCCGTACAACATGAACATGTTCCTTCTGTGCCTTTGCATTAAGACATTGTCTTTAATTGCACAGGACAGCAGCCTCACTCAGCGGAGGTCAGTGAGATTGGATGATATAGTGCTGAACTCACCCGCCTGCAATAGCTTAGGAACAGCAAGTCTTGCTTCTGTCCAGCTGGTTGAAGAGAGGACCTGGGAGGTCCTTTCCAACCCTGTGGGTTTGTAAGTTAAGCTCCTAAAGGCATTTCAGCGCTACATTGCTGGTGCTCTCAAAATTGAGGTGATGCTCTAGAAAACAGCCTCGCCACCTGCTCCTGCTCTGGACAGCAACCCCTGTGGCTACTCTGAAGTGTGCAAGAGGCCAAAATCTCAAGATCAGCTGTATTAGGCACTCCCAGGATTACTTCTGGGTTTGGTTAATGCAGGTGGGAGAAATGTTTTCAAGTGTGTTTTTCCCTGAGAGCCTTGGAGGTGCAGTGTAGACATACCTGAAGGCACTTAGGTGGCCAAAAAAATGTCCCATTGACTTAAGTGTGTCCAGAATTTCACTCTTAAGTGCCTAATAAGTAGAATAGGATCTGACACTAAGTGTGACGCTATTCCACCCTGCTCAACTCCTGTTTCTGCACCTGTGTTTGTACCATACGCCATCATCTTAACCTTAGGACTAAGTCACAAAAGTCAACACGGAGGAGGACAACCCATCCATCTTTGGCATTAGCGGTTTTTCAGGAGCTCAAGCAGCGTGAAATAGGGTCGTTCTTAGGTGCCTGGAAAAATGGATTTATGCATGGCTTTGCGACATTGGGGTCAGTCAATGCAGTCATTCCTCTGTGGGGTTGAGTTCGGGCTCCCTTTTACTCACACTATGTCTGAGTCAAGTCGGTAAAGAGGCTTGCTTTGAGTTGTGAAGACGGGGCTGTAACGGCGTAACAGAGCACAGGGCTCCACCTACGCTAGCTAGCAGAATTCGTCTCGTAACTACATCCCCTCACGTGGTGATCATGGAGGTAGTGAAAATGGGTCCTTAGCGCAGTCAGCTCGTGAACGTGTTAATGATAGCGCTCAGTGCAAAGCAGAGCAGGGACCGGCATTCCCAGCATTCCTGACCCAGCTGCGGGGTGGGGGTGGGCTGCTATCATGCTTTTACCGCGGGGGCAGAGGACAACCTTTGAACTAGAAGTTTTGGCTGATAAGGAAGGAAGGAGACTGGTTTTAACCATTTCGTCTCGCCTGTACGGATGTGTAACTTTCAAGCCAACGCGTACCTTGTGTCAGCACGTGAATTCGGAACTTCTGCTGCACCTGCAAAACCAGGTGTGAATCGCTGTTTAGTTGTGCGAATGGCTGTGTCCAAGAAGGAGTAGAAGGTTGCTTCGTTAATGTAGCATTTATCTTGTGTTGAAGGAGAAGAGACAATTTTGCTTCCTCCATCATTCTAGATTAATATAAATGCTTCCCTTTCGAAGGCTACTCAACCATAGCTGGTAAGTCATTATGATAAAAATGGCAGTCCTAATAATAAATTAACCTTAGGCTACAGTTTGTGAGTTGAAGTCAAGTGTGAGCTCAGGGGTTTGTATCAAACAGAAACAAACTCTTATGGGACTATTTTTACCCCAAAGAACAGAAGTCTGAAAAAAGTAAGATTTCTATCATCCTGCGTGTTGGAAATTGCATACGAACTGCTGTGTCCCTGAGTTGACGTGAGCCTGGGTCATAACAAGAACCAAAGCTTCACGTACGAGTTCTCTGCCTTCTGGTTTCGAGTCCAACGCGGAAAGCAGGTTCAGAGCTGGGAATTCAAGGCCAGAGATCCTAACAGGCTTGAATTAAAAGATTTCTGTTTTTGGCCCACAGACAAGAATTTGAATTTATAGTCAAGTTTCTTATCTGAAAGCATTTTCCTCCGAGACCTATAAAGCACTTCATGAACAATATACAAATTCAGGAAAGCTGGGCAGCATTTTAAGTAGGCGACATAATTTTTAAGGGGGCACAAATATATAATGTACTTCTTAACTAAAGCCCTTCTTAACTAAAAGGTGAGGCAAAGGAGGGATGGAACAGGAGTTTATTGATCATGTCTGCATTGCATCTATGTTAACATAGACTACGGCCCCATCAGAGTACTGGAGCTCAATGATTGGGGTCAGGGTGGCCCTGGTTTTGGCTTGTAGCTGGCTGTAGCCTGTGCTCACTTGGAAGCAGACCTTCAGGCAATCATCAGGGTCTTTGCCGAGGCATACAGAAAAACGGGACTGATGCTTAACATTCAGAAGACTAAGGTCCTCTATCGGCAAGCTCTTAAAGAGCAGTTCCTGGCTCCAGTAATTCAGATTCACGGTGAGACTACGGAGAACGGTGAGTATTTCCTGTACCTTGGAAGCCATCTCTCGCAGAAGGCTGACCTCGACAGAGAAATCCAGCATCGCCTCAAATGTGCAAGCACAGCCATGGATGCCTGAGGAAACAGGTGTTCGAAGATCATGACATCAGATCCAAAACCAAGTTCATGTTTTATCAAACAGTTGTTATCCTCACCTTACTGTACAGAGTGGAGACATGGACAGTGTACAGGAGATGACTCAAGTCATTGGAGAAGTACCATCAGTGCTGCCTGCAGAAGATCCTTTGAATCCGGTGGGAAGACAGATGCACCAATGTGAGCATCCTCTCACAAGCAAACACCACCAGCGCTGAGCTGATGGTCATCTGACACCACCTTCGCTGAGCTGGCCACGTCATCCGGATGTCTGACTCCGTACTCCCGAAACCAGTTTTATTCTCCCAGCTCAATCAAGGCATACGCTCAAGAAGAGGGCATAGACAATGCTCCAAGGATGTCCTCCAAGTCAGCTAGAAAAAAATGCAACATCAGCATTAACTCCTGGGCAACTATGGCCCGGGACTGCCCCAAATGGAGGAAGGGTCTGCGGCAAAGATCTCTGTACTTTGAAACCTTATGATGACAACGGGAGACGGAAAAGCGGGAGTGGCAGAAACAGTGTCGTGGATCGAATCAAGAATCCACTCACCCAGCTCGCGTGGAAACACATGGGCTTCAATTCCAGATCAGCCTCATCAGTCATCTTTGGACCCACAGGTAAGACAGTCATGGGGGACAATCATCCTCAACTGTGAGGGATTGCTGTAGAAGATTTTAATGTAGCATTTAAACTCCAAGTGTCTGGTGCTAGGATGCCATAGGCTCAATGTAAAACCCAGGATGGATTGCCCATGAGCAGTGTTTTCTTTGACTAACACAGATACTTGAAGGGTCTAATAACTAACATTACCAAGCTAAGGAGCCTAGGTATCTCCCAGTGTTAAGACTCAGTTCCTTAACCAGTATTTTTTTTTCTATCCACAAACACGATAGTATTTAAATCGGATTACTGTTGTCATATACCGGTAGCCCAATGTGTACTGTGACATGAATCAGTTGCTACTAAACGATGACGGGTCAGCGTTGGAAGAGGGTAATGTTGCTGCAATGCCCTCGTCTTGCTGAAAGTTTTCTCGGTCACGCAACATGCATCTCTGATCCGTTATTCAATATTGTGCTAAGGTTTTTATTCCCCTTCAGATTTCTGTTTCCCAAAATACTCAGGGCTCGTGTCCCTGTCCAGGCCGGCCGTGGAGAACCCGCCACGTGCAACGTGCTTCTGTTGCTTATTACAGTACTTGTGGCACTGGCCTCCTCTTTGTGTTGGGGTTTATACAGCACGATCCGTCCGCACGTCGGTCTCTTTTAAGCTCTGCACCCAATGAAGATGCATTGGGAGCTTGTGAGGCAGTGGTGCCCTAACCCAGAGCACAGGGCAGCCAGTTCTTCTCTGACATCGTTTGCAGCCAGAGGAAATTAAAACAGGTCGACAGAACAGGTTGTGACGTTGCTCTCGGCGTATGGCTGGGAGCAGGAGCTTTTCCAGAGCGTCTCATTTTCTAAGCTGTTTATAAAATACAGTCGAGAACACATTTGCAATTCCACCGTGGCCCATTTTCAGAAGCGACTGAGGAACCTAAGGTTAAAAATGTCAATAGTGCCTAAGTCACACTGAGGGCTCAATCCCTTTGATTTTCAGTGCCATTGGCACTTAGTGGGGTTTTCCAGTTTAACTGTATTAGGAACCTGAATTATTTTTAAATATCTGGCCCCAAGTCCCTGAGTGACTCCTAAAAATGATTTTTGTCTCCCAAGTCACATAAGTGCTTTTGCAGATTTTAGCCGTAATCAGGCAGGATGCCAGTTTCGTGACACTCGTCATCCCAGGACCGTACGTGGAGCCGATTAGCAGCTGACCCTCTCTGTAATCTGAGAACCGGTGGGAGAAGCATAAGACACTTGGGCTGGCTTTCACTGACTCGTATTTTTATGATCTCTGTTAAGGCGTGAGATGGAAGATTGTTATCTGAAGTTAGCTGCCACAAGGCAGGGGGATGAAACGCTCTCCAAGATGGGAAAAGTGGGAAATAGCAAATGTATTATTGGGACTCCTCAACACTCGTCTCACATGGGACTTTCCCCTCTTGTTCACAGTCTATAAATGGTTTGGATTAGAACATCAAAAAGGAGATATTGAAGTGGTAATATTAGCAAACAATGCAACTTTGCTGAGAGAAGGATTTGAATCTTTTTGTTACTGGGCCAGTAAATGAAAAATGGGATTAAATGCTGATGCTATCGGATAATAAAGTTGGGGGGAAACCAGAACATGTAGTAAACGGAATAGGTTCAGCAACAGCAAAAACCCAAACGGGGGGATGGGTAAGAAAGTTCAAATTTATAGCAGACCTTCTTACTGTCATTGTACAACCAAGAGGTTAACTCAGATTGTGAACATATTGCATTTGTATCTGCTAATTGTTTCCTGACAAGGACACGGTAGTGCTAGAAGGCACAGAGTATAGAGGAGCACAGTGAGTTTTATGCTGGACCTTCTGGGCCAGGAGTGATGAGAGACCGTCCGAATTTCTGTCCCTTGTTTTACCGTTGACAAAGCAGGAGGGGCTTGTTTGGGACGCATACACCGTGATGGACATCAGAGGGATCCCACTCTCTGTTGTGCTACAGCCGCTCTGGACCTACACCAGTGTCAGCGAGATCAGAAGCAGGCCCAGATGCATTTGTCTTCCCGGAGTGGAAGAGCGAGCTGGCTCATTGGGATGGTGGTGTGACCCAACCTGACTACGGAGGAGGTCAGCGAGCCTTGGGCCAAGAAACCTGCAGGACAGGCTTGTTGGCATAAGAGGCCTTTTCCTGTCCAACGTACTTTAGTCATATCCTTAAAGGAACAATCAGCGCTGATAACCTGGCGATGCCTATTTATAGATTACAAAGCACTGGCTTATGCTTAACTTCACCCGAACAGTTTTCCCTTCAGAGGAGTGCGATTCAGTGGTTAAAGCAGGGGGGTTGGATTCTGGGCCCGGCTCCCTTACTGACTCCTCCTGTGACCTCGGACAAAGCACTTTGCCCCTTTAGCCCCTTCTCACCCATCTGTAAGACGGTGGAAACGATCCTTTTCCTGGGAGGGGTTGGGAGACTTGGCTCCTATCTGTAAAGTGTTTTGAGACCCTCATATTAAAGGAGCTCGATTGCAGGATGAAACTAGAGATTAGCAATTATCATAACGATGTTTTAACACTCATCAGCTAATCCTGGCAGAACTATCACCTCTGAAAGCTGCCAGGAGAGCATGCTGTGTTATATCCGAGTGTGCAAAGGACCACGACTATGCAGCAGGCAGTAGCGAAAATGGGGCGTAACGAGGCAAGATAGGAAAGACACCAAAATAGCTGGCTTCAAAGCTCATCAAACACAAGGTGCAAAACCACAAGGACAGGTATTGTGAAGCACGTCAGGCACCCTCCAGTTAGCAGTTCCTGAAATATTTTATCCAGCCAAAGCAAGGGCATCCATATGTCTTCATTTAAAGTCAGCAAAACTGATTTACAGCACGAGAAAAGGGGTGGGCCTGTTTCAGGAGCCCTGTAATGAGAGCACAGCGGTAAAGACAACTGCTTCCTTCCACGGAGCAGGAAGATGAGCCTTAATTCATGAACACGTTGTTCTAGAGAAGGGATGTTATTTCTCTTCATGCTTTATATGATGGGCCTGGCATTGTGGGAAAGGGAGAGGGAGAGGGACTGCCTCACTTTTTGTTGCTTCGTGTGGGCCCAGGAGGGTGTGAATTGCACACATTGCACTTCCTGCCTGTGTCAGGGAGAGCACGGGACGCGGCACCTCGGGATCTGCCTGGCAGAATTTTGCTACCACAAATGCCTCTAATGTCAGACTCCCCTTCTCGGTCTCTTCTCCGCAGACCAGGATTAGATGGGTCAGGCTACTAATGCAGTGTTTAATAGAGAAGAACCCAATCTGCCACTTCCATGTCGAGCATCTAAAACATTGTCGGATGAAGCTGTCTTCCTTCATTGGGAGAAAAAGTGAAGACAGACGTTTCGGTGGGTGTTTGACTGTGAGTGTGATGGATGACTCCCCATGTGTTGAATGGAGTCAGAAGAAGGTTGGGTACTCGAAGGGGTTGTTGATTGATTGCTGTGGGGTCGTTCATTACTGCTTTAGTTGGGGATTTCCTATTTTTGTAATGGCTGGTGATACTTGAGTACCACAACATAGTGTTTCTGGGTTGGAGATATGTATACATGGAGAGAGAGAGAGCGCTATATCTATAATCTATATCTATATTTCACTATATCTATAATCTATCTATATCTACATCTATATATCTATATGTGCGCGTGTGTGTGCATGTATATATGTGTGTGTACACACACACACATGCATATTTATATAAAATATATAAATATACATCAGGCAGAGCTGGATCCCAAACCAGTTGAAATCGGTGTCAGAAATTTCATTGACTTCCATGAGCTTCCGGTCAGGCTCATGCCGTCTGTTGCTTTAAAATAAGGTTTTGACTTACATGCATGGAGCAGGTACATTGCAGCTTTTTTGGTTTTAGTATTTCTGAGCCTCAGCATGCAAAAGAATAGAGGACTTCTTGGGAATATGCTGGCCACTTCATAGCCTAGACTCTCCTTAACATTTAGCACTCTGCAGTGTCTTTTGGAGAAAGAATGTGATAGATTAAAGACAAGTGCAGAATGAAGTATATGGAAATCAAAGTTACCCTCAGCAGGTCCTTCTCAGGAAGGACATGGTCACAATGCTATTAGTCTGACTATATGCTTTGCACTTAGCGTTAGGTCTGCTGATGCCAGTGGAAGTTCGTAAGTAGAATGATTCCCACTGCCTGTTTCACACGTTGGATTGCCCCATTCATTTCTAAGCTATTTTGCTTGTTACACAACTCCTCCTGTCGGTGCAATGATGAGTCCTACTCCAAGCAGACACGGTCGGGAAAGACGTCTGTCATCCTCAGGAGCTGTTGGTACAGAGCAGACGCACACAGGCAGCGCCACATTCTCCAGCAGCATGCACATCCGAGATAAAGCCGGGCCTTTCTCTGCCTTTCTCTCTCTCAAGATAACGAGATGCCTTCTTGGGGATTTGCAGATACTGTATACAAAAGATAACAGACCCCAAAAAGTCAGCAGATAACCAGGGTCTGGGCAGGAGTCAACACGACGGTCTATTGGTGAAATCACTGCCGCGCCATCTGTCTTTTGACTTGTCCACGCCGACCGTCTTTCATGCGCGCTGTCCCCAGAAACACAAACAGAGGATCAAATAACAACGTGTTTTGTCTCCAAACTCTGGGGTGACTTATCGAATTATCAAAGCTTCTGATTTAATTGGAATTTCGCAGATAACCCAAGACCCGCTTTTAAGTGCAGGCTCAAATGCCAATGGGAATTCAATTAAAGAGCTTTTTAAAATTATATTATTGCATTTTTGCTTAGGAGGTTTATGGGATAGATTTGCTGTTGCTTATCTCTGGCTTATCGCTACGCGTCTGTGCTCAAAGCTGCCCTTTGTCTTCAAGGCAGGTTTCTCGGTTGTTACACCCGAGTATATCTGGAACAGCTACGCTGCTGGCAGGGGCCTACGCTGGATTTGCTTTGGTGTGCCGCTAACAGAATTTACCCCTTGCAAAGCAGAATTCTCTGCTTGTTTCCATTCATTACCCTTAAAACAATTAGCCTAAACTCAGAGAGGATGTTCGTTTGAACAGTCTGAGATGTATTCTGAGCCGAGAACTGGTGGTGGCTTTGCAGCGTTTTAGCCTAATTTAATAAATGCTGGTTACTGCCCAGATTCTTGCAAACTGTGCTTGCATCTCGACTCCAAGAAGTTTTAATAGCCTCTCCAGCAATGCTGACTGCAGTGCACTGTGGTGAACCTCAGAACATTGTATATGTCTGATTACATTTGCTTTCAATTAGCGTCTTGTGGATTTTGAAAAATCTGAGCAGTTCAGGCTCATTTGGGAACCACCACAAAATATCACTGGTAACTTGAGCTACCAAGTACTTTAGCTTGAAAAAAAGGAAAACTTGAGGGTTGGGACTGAAAAACAAGATTTTGCTTTATGAAAGGAGGCTCGCTGAAATGACTGGGAAGGGAGGAAGGAAAATAGTGGGTGGTTAGCATTAAAAACTACCCCCTTTTCCATCTAGGCATGCGTGAGAGAGGACTGAATGACACCAGGTCGGCCACTGTCCGACCAAATATTGTTACCGTCTTTATAGTCCCACATCAAAGGAGTTTCTGGTCCCAGTCCTGTTTCTGGTGTCGGGGATGTCGCCAACGTTATCTCTCTTGCTAGGAGCCTCAGCTGCAGATTTGAGAAATACCCTAGTTTATTTTGTCTTCCTCTTTTCTGAACATGGACCAGCTCTCAACTCAACCGGGTAAAATAAAAAAATAAGTTGGGGGGGCGGCACTGATTCATTAAAGTGTTTTGCAAAAGAAAAGTGCTGTGTTTTAGTTGAAATGTGCAACTTTGACAAAAATCTAGACAACTCTAATCAGCTCTTTAGAGCGGAGAGGTTGTAGGGTGCGCAGGGCCAAGGAGACGGCCTTGCTTTGCTGTCCCGCAGGTGGACGAAGGGGCTGAGGCACCCCAGTGGGCTTTAGGTGAGGGACATGAACTTCTGCTTCTTGGGCTGGACATAGTCAGCCTCCACTCCACAGCTGCCCTCCCTCTGCTAAATCCTCTGGCTTCTTCCTTTTTCTATAACTTTCTTCCAACTTTCAAGCAGCTGGGGGTGCGGGGGCACAGGCCACAGCAGGGCAACCATGGCCCCCTGGGCTGCCCCTCCCCAGTGCTGCACCGCGTGCCCGCAGTCCTGCCCACACGGGTGCCCCGCCACTACCCCACACTCCTGTGACCCCCAACCCTCCCCGTGCCCCCTCCCAGGCTCACCCTCAGCTCGCCACGCTGCATCTAGGGCAGGGGCAGGAAACAGCAGCCGGAAGAGGAAGGGGAGCCCCGAGACTCGGGTTGCAGTTGTACGTGGAGCGATGGGGAGAGCAGCGGCCAGGTGGGAACTCGGGGAGCACAATTTAACCCCTCGTGGGCTGCCAGTTGACCAACATCCACACCAGCCTGCCTGTCCCTGCCCTTGAAACCTGCAGCAGTGTCGTCTCCACACCCCACCTCAATTATTGCAGCCTTCTGCTCTCCTGCCTCAGCTTTCCAGACTACCCGAAGTACCTTTGCTAAAGGCCTCCTCTTCTTCCTCCACTCCTGATGTTCCCTTTTCTCCTTCTTGACTCCTTGTCCTCACCTCCAAGAGCCGCCCTGCCCTTTCTTCTGCCCACGTGCGCAGCAGATTTCTCTCTTCCTGTCTCAGAAGCTCCTAATGATCCTGTTATACTGCTCCCTCCATTTTTGTCTTGCTCTCAGCTTCATCCTTTCCCCCACATTGATCCATATTCCTCACATACCCTCCCTGTTCCCGTTTGCCAGACACCTCCTCTCTGTTCCTACAAATCCCAGGAATGTGCCCTTCCTAACCTTTCGGCAGCAGCCATCCCTTGCTCTGCATTTCCAGAATGCTAGCTCGACAGTATGCCGTGTCCGGCCTACATAAGGATGCCCATTCTTTCCCACGAGGATTTCTGTGCCAACACCATTCGCCCAGCTGAACCCTGATTCACACAAGTCCCCCAAAAGGCAGCAGGATTTGTGGGGTGAATAAGAGCTCATCAACACGAGTAGGAGCAGTGCAACCAAGCCCAATGTCTTTCACATGCAGTGCAAATATCTGGCACTATGCATATTTAATAGTTATAATTAAGAGTGTGGAGCGGTCACCATGTTAGGAGTCTACCTGAGAGATACTGGTCATGTCCTATCCCAAACACAGGGAAAAACCTACACAATGCAGTATATTGCACAAGGGTAGATTTTGACCCTTTGGTGGAGACCGACGTGCTGTACTGTGCTGGTATTTGTTGGGTGAGCTGGGGGAATGGGGCTTACTAAGCAATATGGCTTGAAAACAGGGGAGGAGGACCTCTTGCACAAAGGTGGCCTCAGTCCAGGGAAGTACTTGGGATCTTAGGAAAGGAGGGTTGGAAAGGACCTTGTGAAATCATCTAGTCAAGCCCCATCTCAAGGCAGGATCATCCCTGACTGACCCATCCCAGTCAAGCGGCTGTCTAGCCTGCTTTGGAGACTTTCCAAGGATGGAGAATCCATGATTTCTCTAAGTAGCCCGTTCCAGTGTTTGACTTCCCTCGGAGTCGGAAAGTTCCTCCTAATCTCCAACCTCAGTCTCTTCTGCTGCAGTTCAAGGCTATTGCTCCTAGTCCTCTTCCCTACAGCTATAGAGACAAGCCTATCGCTGCCCTCTTTGTAACTGCCCCTCAGGTTTCAATCCCACCTCGGCCTTCTCTTCTCGAACTAAATAATCCTAATTCTCTCTGCTGACACACGTAACTTTGAAAGTCCCTAGGGCAAGTTCCACAATACTCAAGCTGACACGCATCTACCTGGGATGATGTAGTTGGGGCTGGTCCTGCTTGGAGCAGGGGGTTGGACTAGATGTGACCTCCTGAGGTCCCTTCCAGCCCTCGTTGTCTGTGATTATGTGATCTTTGCAGTCAAATTAAAGGTGGGAGATGCGTTGGGGGCAGGGAAAAGCCACAAGCCTGATTCTCACCCCTGCCAACGGCTTCAAAGTGTTTCAGCAGCAGAGAAGTGTCTATTGTTTCCCAGGTCCTCTCAATGCACAAAGAAAGCCTCTGTTGGGCTCGCAGGAACAATGCCGTAAATGTTCACGATGCATTAGTGCCATCTCTGAGAGTGGGAGAGGCCAGGCACGGGCGGGGGACTTGGGCAATGCCAGCCAACATGATCCAGATGACTGTTAATCCTCATTGTCTCATCCCGCTCCATTGTTTCAGTGGAAATGGGCGGAACGGGGGTTTTCTTTGTGGGATGTTTAGTCGAGGGTCTCTAGTTAGCCCTGTGTTAACTCCGTGGCAGTGGGACTCTGAACGTATGCTGCCACTTGAAGCAGAGGCAGACAGTAAGTAGGCTAGGAGAAAACCTTGAGTCCATTCAATGAAGTAGTATGTTAGAGCGAGTGGTTGAAAGAAGAGAGAGCTCTGCAGAGGAGAGGAGATAAAAAGAGGCTTTCAGGCCCGAGAGAGAGGAGTCTTGCCTTTTCCAGATGTAGCATTTGCATTCAGAGGAGGAGGAGAGCTGCCAAAAGGCCACACTGATGAAGGATGCTTTGTGATGCTTCCAGAGTATGAAGAATGCGATACTTTGAAAGTGAGGTGCCTTTGGATTATTAAGCAAGGGATGAAGTACACATCTTAAGGATCTCGCCCCCTCCCCCTTCATTCCCTGGAAGGACTGGTCCCCGGTACATTGCACAGTGATTACGGTGTTGTTTTTTTTGTTTAAACTTCATTTTTTTTGGACTGCCTCGTGGCTGTTTCCACTGCACCATTGTCACAATTGTTCAACATTCCCCTTCAGAGAAACCTTCAGTTTTACAATAAACAGGCTGTTCTGGGGTGGGGTTTTTTTCTTTTTTTTTTTGGTGAGCATAAAATTCATGAGCCCCTTGTCTTCAGTCCAACCATTCTCTAAGCCTGGCAGAAGAAAATGGGCAGATGATAATGCATGTGAAAGAACATGGAGATAATACCAGCGAGCAGAGGATTTGGGGCTGTAGCAAACAAATGCTACACTTTGACTGGGTTTTGCCAAATAATGCACTCTCAGCAAAGCCTCATTTTTGTTTTAATTGAAAACATACTTGATTATTATGTTTTATGCATGGGAAGCACCATATGTTGAAGGTGCAATTATCACTCGGCTTGATAGAGGCAATGACTTGGAAAAGAGTTACAGCTGGCAGACTGGTTCTTGGGAGCCCTGAAGATTTCCAGAGGTGTTCTGCAGCCAGCGTCTTTCTTCCCTTTAAGCCGTTATTTGTTAAATATGGAAGGAAATCCAAGCTGTTAGATGAGCGAGCAAACAACCTTAACAGGACACCAGAGGCCCCAAAAAGTCTGTGGGCCAGAGGCTATGTCTTCATGCATCTTAATAATACCAACCCTGATGTCAGTATGAATCCACGCTACAGCCCTGACCCTCCATACATCCATGCATGCGGGTTATTTTATGCTCTATAAGTATGTTGAATTCAATAGCAACACTCGCATTCAATACTCGTAGGCCTCTGCCACATGTTACACACGTTAAAGCAGTTCATGGCGTCATAAAACAAGGACTAAGGCATCAAGTTATTCCACAAAAAATGTGCAATGTCTTAGTGGTTGGTTCCTATGACACCAGTAATTGAACGTGCATCCCTGAGGCTGGGAGCCCACAGCTGATCGGGCTCCCAGCCTCGGAGGCACATGGTGCACCCCTGCGGCTGGGAGCCTGGATCTGGTGATGGGGCTCCCAGCCATGGGAGCACATGGTGCAAGACCCTGCAGGAGCCCTGTCATCTGAGGAGGTCCCAGCTGCAGGATCTTGCTACCTGCCAGTGCAAGGGGAGCCCGGGATTGCAATCCCGGACTCCCCCTGCACCAGCAATAAGGCATGATGGGATCTGGTGCATGACTGTGTGCTCACGCATCAGATCCTATCACACCTTTACCTGTATGTCTGGCAGGGGCCATAGGCAGCTATTTGTGTGAGAGTGTTTTCGGGATCAGGGGTATGTGATGGAAATGGGACAATCTCTGCAGAGTGTCATGGTAATCCGTGAGAACAATCCTTGCTTTTCTGTCTGCTGTGGGTGGCAGCATCCAGGTGATGATGTTTCCATACATGTACACACCCACCCACACACACGCTTTTTGCAGCAGAGTCCAGCCAGTACTTTATGGATATTTCCAGTATTTTCACCTGAAATATTTATAGCCCATTTGCAAGGTGTGAGAGTTTGTAGTCCCTACTCCCAGAGAATCCCAGAAGGCACTCCAACAAAACCAGGGAAGAATAGACTTGACATTTTTAACGATTAGAAGGCTTTTTAAAAAATAGGTACATACACACACATACATGCATGTGTGCACACAAGCTGTCAGACTCCCTTAATACATGATAAAGAAGCCATTGAAGTGAACTTTGCATTTCACAGCTGTATATTGGACATGGCATAAATACATTCACTTGATCTTAGCAAAGAGAGAACAAGAGGCTCCCTGAAGCAAAATAATAATTACAAAGCCATCAGCAGTTATTTGTCTGCCCATATTTGCTGTAAGGTCTGGCTGGATAACATCACTTATCTTGAGTATGTTTGCATTAGTGATGGCTCGCAGGGATCCAATTCAGTGATCAAACAGGCACACAGATAGCTGCAGCTTCAAAGGGAACAATGCAGGGCTTGTGGTAAGTGAACCCAAAGCACATGAAAAAAAATGTTAGACAATTTTCAGAATAATCATAACGTTACAGGTTTTCTGCATCGTAGCAAAGCTCACTGGATTTAGCAAGTCACTGTATAGGAAGCCTGCGGAGCAATGCCTGGAAATGTTTGGCTGAGCTGCTAATCGGATGGAAAGTGGAGACTTCTTAGAAGGCCCAAGAAGAGTTGTAGTAGGGCTGGGGTGTTGCTGTCCAGGAAATATGTGAGAAGCAAGGGGTTTTTTTGGTGACCAACTAGAAGAGATGTCAGGCAGGCTTTCTGACTTTACAGTATATTCTCATTAGAGGGTGCATCAACAAGAGACATTTACTACGGAGTCTCAGCATCTGTGTGCGCAGCCATATTAGACCACAGTAAACTACTAAACACCACGGTAGCATAGTACTTGTATACACATGTACTATCCTGCGGCACAGTGTTTGTAGTGCGCAGCAATGCATGTGTAGATGCTGATGGGGCTGACTGGGGCACGAGGATGCTGCCTGCCAGCTAGTGCCACCCTGGAGCACCCTCATACCCCAGCCAGTCCTTCTGCAGCATGTTGAGCAGGATCAGAGCAGCCCTGGGCTGGCAAGCTGACCCCCCAGACCCTCTTGCTAGTGAAGGCTGCTCCGACGTGGTTCATCGTGCTGTGGTCCCAGGCACACGTGTAAATGCTACACCCAGGCACAAACTGCACTGGTTTTTATTGCAACTCACTTATATCTCACTAATGTAGACATGCCCATAGAAAAATGCATCAACCCTTCAATAGGAAGACGCCAGCAGAATGTCATACAGAAAGAAATGGATGAGCTTGAACGCTGGAGTAATAGAAATGGGCCAAAGATCACATTAATACAAAATGGAGGATAATGCACTTACAGACTCGCAACAGAATCTGCTTTGTGGTGGGAACTCATCAGCTGGAAATGGCTGAAGAGGAGAAAGACCGGGGTGTACTAGGTCGCCACAGGATGGCTATGAGCTGCCAATGTGGCCCAGCCATGAAAAAGGCAAATGCAATCCTATAGGATAGATTAATCAGTGTATTTCCATGCAGAGATAGGGAAGTATTAATGCATTATACAGGCATTCCTCCCCTGGCATACCAGCCCGGTCCTGGTTACCCACATTCAAGGAGGATTCATTCAAACTAGAAAGGTGCAGTGAGCTCCTCCAGCCTCCACATTGGAGACATGGGGGCCAAGAATGTGGCTGTTTCTAGGATTCCTAGTTTATGCAAGGGTTTATATGATAGCAGGGGACTCCACTGGATAACCCAGGTCCCTTTCAACCCTGTGTCCCTCAGTCCTTGTAACACCAAGTCTCAGGAGCTTCACAGCCTTATTAAACATCCTCTTTCCCTCGTCCATGTGTTTGTGTGGGTTCATAGTTGGTCTTGAAAAATTTCCAACATACAATTTAGCCCCAAGGATTTTGCAACGCTTTGCATTATAACCTATTGGCACGTAGCTTCCTGTGCAATACGCTTTTAAAATGTAACTTGCTCCATGACTCTTGCTTTTGTTTGACCATTTTTTTGTTATTTCTGACTGTGCCCCACTTGCTTGCATTTATAGGACATGGAGAATCTTTGCCCTTCATGGTTCCTGGATGCTCTCACTTCCTGTTCCCTCCACGCCATCCAGTACCAATTTTCTTCCATCACACCACATGCTCTACTTTGTTCCCCAAAATTTCTCCCTGCCTCTCTTTTCCTCCCAAGATTTCTCCCTTGGGACCCTACATCTTTATTCTAATGTACTCTGCCCATCTCTCCCTTTCTACCGTTCACCATCTGTGGGTGCCCACATGGATGAATTTGACAGTGGACCCATCACTAATAGCTAGAAGACCAAATGTAAAACCCAAAGACTGATTCAACGGACGAAGGGGACCACCCAGTCAGGGGAACAACCCAAACCCAGACCCTCCCTTGGGACTGGGAAAAAGGGATGTTGTAGGGATTTCTGCCAGCGTACAAATCCTGAAGTTGTTCCCGAGCTTCCTTCTTTGCCCTTCTCTGCCCTACAATACTGACCCATAGCTGACACCAAGCGACGGACACAGTTTGGTAGCTAGCCAAGCCCAGGGCAGTCCATCTCTATCACCGCATCAGAAACCAGGATTGAAACTTTATCTGATTATGTGATGCCAACAGCACATTTGGCAATCTACAGTGCAAGATTTTGACTTGGACATCTTGATACTGTCCTCAGAGCAGCTGGTCCACAGTCAGGATAAGGGACCCACTGTTATTTCTTGCTATTGAAAAACTTCATTTAGGTCACTAATAGAGGCCTAATTTTTTTCAATAGATGCTTCAAGGCTCATGGGATTTATGTAGCAGTTGTCATGTGTGTATACAAAACTTGGATTCTTTGCATCTGCCTGTGAGAGTTTGCAGTGGAGTTAATCTTTTTTTGTGATTTAAGGAGGAGTATGGCCTAGATCTACAGGCAGAGAAAGCTGGTGCGCTAACTCTGCTCTACTGAGTCTCCTCTCACTTGCTCTTTCTCAATCTTTCTCTCTCTCCCCTCCCCTCCTTCTTCGTTTTCCCATGACCCGAGGAAAAAAAATAATCTGCACTTCATAGATCTTATTTTTTTAATTGCACTTTATAGAACACAGTTTTAATACTGTATGGTACGTATTTAACGATGTCCATATGGGTTTGCGGGTATGGGAATTAAATGCATAACAGTCCACGATGACATAACACGGAAATGCAACTCCCGCAGTGCTGGTGTGTAGGCTGTAAAGGGTTATTAATAAAAATGAATGCTTTAAATAGAAAACAAGCTTAGCAGCACCGTTTTGGCCTCAAGCCCATCTCTGAGTGATGGAAAAAAAAAGGCTGGAATATGTGGTCTTTCCTCAATACATGGAAATAAATATATTTTACCACTATGTACTGTTAAACTTTTCATAGAGAAAGCTCTAGGCTTGATGCCTGACACTAATTTTCAATCAGAATTTAAGTTACGCGAAGTCTGAAGGGGGCATTTCAGCAGTGCACAGAATACATCAAATGAACGTGAAAGGGCAGATTGAAGCCTTAGATTATTAAAACAGGATAAGGCCACAAAGTTTTGGTTGGCAGAAGCTTTCAACGGCTGGACATTTGCTTTTCAGAAAGCAAACCACTTTATTTCTGGGCGAGCTGGGAAAATAACAGCTCATGTTATATGGTGATGACCTCAAGAAAAATTCATCCTCTGCGTCTGTGAACCAAAGAAATTACAAATCCCCATACTCACATTATAGACGAGCTAAGGTGCGTTCATTCTTCTGTATGCATCCTCTCCTGTTCAAACCTCCCCCCATTAATTATATCTTGTCAGTGAATGGGAGACAGTAGATGGTGCTTTTATCGTTGTCCATTGGAGCTGCTTAGTGCAGAACAGATCTGCTCAGGCAACGAGATCTCTAGCCCAGTCAAGCTCATTAAGTAAGGGAATTAATTGAACAGACAGCACCAATGGAAGCTGAAGCCAACCACCCTCAAGGCACTGGTTATCCAACATTTGCGTGCAGGTTTGAGATGTTCCCAGATTTCAACACACCCACTCTTTGGGGGAATTCAGGTCTAGGTCAAGTCTTTGCGGCTTAGATGAACCTCTGTGCCTGCCTGGCTCTTTAGGTGTATATCTATATTACCCCATCATCTATTTTAAAATAAAGTCAAGGTTTCCAAATCAGGAGTTGGGAAATGTTAGAATTAAGATTGTCCCGATTCCTGCCCGCCTCCCCCTCTTAAGTCTGCATCCCCCCGCCACCGTACCTCTCTCTTTTACCCAGGTACATGGCATGCAACTTTTTACCCCGCATGTTTAAAGTTTTAGGCAACTGAATCAAGAGTCTTATAATACAAAATGTCTGGCTACCTCAAGTGTAGGCAGTGGTACTAATGATAATTAAAAGAGGATGGGATTTTCAAAGAGACTTGTTCTTCAAAGTGCCTTAGATGCTTTTGAGATGCTCTCCTGTTGATATCCCACTGGTTTGTGGCCACTGATAACCCCATTGCTGCATGATGTAGGATACAGATGACCTTCAGGTATGGGTTGAGAGTTGGTAGTGTTTGTCATCTGTGCAGCGTAACTATATATATGAGAACTAGTGTAGGTGGGCAGAGATGGGTATAGCATGCTGCGGATAACGGGTTCCCTACTACACTCGCCTCCTCCTGCCCTTTCCTTGTGGTTGTGCATGTTGGTGCTCCTGCTGGAACTATAATCCAGAGGTCCCTGGTTAGAGGGTCGTGCCCCACACCTCAGGGTCAGCCTGATTGCCACATTTGGGGTCAGGAAGGAGTTTTTCCCCATGGTCAGATTCATATAGACTCTGGGGGGATTGTCTTCCTCTGTAGCCAGGCAGGGGAACATAACTCTCTGCCTGGGGCCTTTCAAGTGTGCTTAACAACGTTACAGTGGCAGGACACTGGCAGTGCCCTCCTTCCCATGTTTTACTTTTAGCAGCTTAGGGTGACCTTGGGCTACATGCATTAGTTGTGTGACGGGGTTGTTTGCAGGGTTTTAGCACATATACGAGATGGTTTGGATAGGGATGTACCTGCTTTGAACGCAGGGTTGGACTAGACAACCTCAGGAGCTGAATGGCCTTCCAGCCCTACTTTTCTGTGATTCTATAGAAGTGTCCTCCTGTTGGTTTTGTATCTCATGCTTTACTTTTTTTTTTGGATTAGTAAATCATGAGGCCGAAAATCATGAGGCTGAACATTACTCGGGGCTTTGCTGCCCCAGTTCATGTTACAGAGCTCTCTGTATATTAGTGTCAGAAACATTAGAGAGGGTCAAGTCGACCGTCAACATCATTTCATCCTGGAATTGGGGGAAATAAGCACATGGATATTAAAGATCTTCTCCAAGGTCCAAGTCGTTCTGGATCAGCCAAATCTCCTTTGTCCTTCTCTAACCATTAATTCACTTTACTTCCCAATAAACACACATTCCTTGGCCGTAAATGTTTACAGGAAGAGGTGTATATCAGGCGAAATATGTATCCCTATTGGTGACCCATCCCAGGCAACTCTAAAAGAGTCAGCTGTCTCACCTGAGGTCACAGTGAATTGAAGTTTCTGAGAGGTATAGAGCAGAAACTGGAATTGCCCCAAGCCCCATCTTGCCAGTCCACATTCCTTCATGGTAAACACATACCTGGGCTTCTGTGCACTTGGGGAGGGTACAGTTGCTAACAATGGAGCCTCAGTGATGCGTTTCAGTGCAGAACAGGTCACAGAGAGGAGCACATGTGGCTCTGAGCGTGGACTTGTGTCACGAAAGCAGGTAGGTGGGTTGTGAGCTCTGTAAAAGCGTAAGAAATAGGCTAGAGGATGATCCTAACGTGCTGGTTTACGTTCAGACCACTCCATCTCCAGGTCACCCTCCAGAGCCAATGCTAGGGGACCCTTGAGCTCATTTGCAGGCTGATTTGGCCTCTGCCTTAATTCCTCATGCCATGTGGTCACTACTGGTGAGCTTCTGCACTACCGTTTGCCCTTGAGATGCCCTTGAGCTGCAGGTGGGCTACTGGGGTCATTTGGCCCCATTAAAGGCAGAGGTGTTAGCTGGACCTGGATCCAAAGCCTGCCCAAAGTTAAAGTCCACCCATTGGCACTTCCTGAGTTTTAGGACTGGGTCTTCACAGAGGGATGGGAAAAGCACGGTGCTGCTCTTGGTGGCTTGTTCCACCCCTGCCCACCCCTGGATTTTGTGCTCCCCGGCCCAAAGTCTGCGGTGCCAGATGCTGCTGAAGCTAGCAGGAACACACCCGCCCCCTTCATATTTGGGAAGGCTTTTCACTTGATTATCCACACATTCCCAGCCCTGGCTTCAGCGCATCCATCTCTCCCATAGGGCCCTTCATAAATCTGTGTCTCATCACTGGCTCTCGCCTCCGCCGAATGTGTGGTCTCTCCAGCCATTTGTAACACGCAGCAACTTGAGCAAAACCCCCGCTCCATCTTCAGCTGCTAACCCGTGCCCTATGCAAATCCATCCCTCTCTCCTGAAAAGGACCAGTGAGTGGGAGAGCGAGAGGTTGCTTATAGGCTTTGTTCTCCGCTGCGATGGACGGCCCGCTGCCTGGAGCTGGGGATAAACACAAACAGCCTTTCTCTGCATTTCCATAAGCAAAGCAGTGCAGAGCTATCGGGCTGCCTGGGTAGCAGCGGCTGCAGCTTCGCGCACTGAGCTTCATGTAAGTAGACCTGTCATCCTGCTCAAGTCTCTCTTTTGTGTAAGTTCCCGGGGCGGCTTGTCTTAAACTTGCAGAAACATTTTCGGAGAGGTCGTGCATGGGAGACTGTGCTCCTTGCTCAAACTGCTGCTCTGCTTTCTGCTCCCTGGCTTATTTGCCACTGCGCTGCCTGGCCCCTCCTGGGTGAGGCAGATTTCTTTAAAGCACTCCCTCCTGCCATCTCTTTTTATTTCTCTCCTCTCCTTTCGAATCTGGAGAGAAGGTGGGGGCCTGGATGCCTTTAAGAGTAAGGGGTCGGGTACCCCTTTCAGTCCTGCTGGTGTGACCCTAAGTCACTCAGCCCATCTGTCTCCCCTTTTTGGCAAGGGCATAATAAATACTCCTCGCCCTGGGACTCCCCGGGCTGTCTTCATTCCTGCTTTTCATCCCATCCAGGAAGAGCACACACCAACTGCTGAAACTTCCTTAGCCTGACGAAGGGTTTTTGAACCCGAAAGCTTGCTTAATAACTTTTCTCCAACTATTTGGGTTGGTCTAATAAAAGATATCAAATTCACCCAAGGAACCTTGTCTTCCTGCTTGTGAAGCACTTTTCTTGGCTGATAGGTGTTGCCTCCATGTCGAATATTTTTATGAATCATGACTGGTATTAAATATAGCATAGAAGGAAAGTGGATCATAACATGCCTGAGTAACACGTTGAATGGGACTGGTTTGCAGTCTTCTACTTTGGGCCTGAGAGCAGCTTTTGCATTACATTGGTTAATAGTTGTTCTGCTGCTTCGATAGTTTTACTTTAAACGAACCTTCAGGTTTTTAAAACTTTCAGAGGTGGAATTAGGCATATTGCCAGCCTCTTCTGTCCCATCTCCACATCACAGTAACAGTGCCATTGCAAGCAACATCAGACACCCCTTGAATTCAGCAGCTCCCTTTCTCTACCAGGGCTGATCTCTCCTTTACTGAAGATGCAGGGGTTGTGCCTCTCCTTGCCTTTCTTTCTGCATCGGTTGTACTCTGTTCTGGGATGCAGGTTTGTACCCCTGGATGCTAAATAAACTCTTGCTTGCCAAGACCTGCCCTGTCTGTGTCATTTGTACCGGCAGGTTGAGGAATGAGGGAAAACTAACATATACCCTGTGCGTGGGTTGGGTTTGGGTTGGTTTTTGTTTTGTGCGTGTGTGTGGTTGTGTGGGTGTGTCTTGTTGGATACACAGAAAACTCCGGCCTCCAATCCTGGTGGGTCACGTTGGCCGGCATCCAAGCGCCATAAATCCAGTCACTGTGCTTTTTCAAATGTTTATTGTGCCGTTTAAGCTTTTATGGGCTCTCACTGTGCGCCTGCATATGGTCCACATAAATGTAACTCAGCGTTACTGCGCTTAGGCGAGACACAGAAGAGCCTCCAAGGGAACTGGGAGAAATCGGGCACCAGTTTGGGATGAGTTTCTTGGCTCTGTTTCACAGTCCTTGGAGGCTCTGTGTTGCTGCTGGTTGTCGATGTTTTCTAAGCACCCCTGGATCGAAGGTTGTATCTGGGTGCACTTGAGATCCGGTGACTGGGAATTTTCTCAGATGCGGTCGGACTTCATGGCAGCAAACCCCTATCTGAAATGTCTAGGTGAAGGGGTGCATGCTGCCCCATCAATGCCCCTTTTCCATCCCTCCTGAAGCTTGTAAGCCTGTCCTCTTCCAAAACTGCAGACTTCCTGTGATATCTGCTGCCTTCACATGGTTCATCCTGCATGGGTGTTATACCCCTCTCCTCACTGCATCTGTCCTGTGTACTATTTGAATAGTAAGCTTTTTGGGGCAGGGACCATCTATGACTGTTTGCACAACGGGACCCTATTCTTGGTTGACCCCACGACTTGAAGAAGCATGGCTAATCCCCCCGCTGTACCCATTGGGAGACACGGCAAAGTAACCGAGGCACCATGACAGGATAGAAGAGAACCTGGGAGGGAAGCGAGGAGGCGGAGGGTGGGAGTTCATCGTCAAAGCAGAGCCAGTGATGGCCATGAGATCCAAATCAGGGCAGCAGGCAGTACGAGGTGTGTGTTTCAACTGGGAGTCAGCTGGTTATCTATGCAGGCCTAGCTTCAGATAGGTTTGCTCTATTGGATGAAAGGTTGGGGTGGTTTGGAGGTAACTACCAAGGACAGAGATGGGCTGCAGTGGTGAAGGCATCGGTGTCTGGCACACAAGGGGACGACGGGCTGGTCAGCATCATGTTCAGCTGCCGTCAGCTCTCAAGGGCAAAGGGCCAAGTACCCGTGTGCAGCGGGGTTGACTGAAAGGCGGTGAAGGAGCAGGGACTTTGCTGTGAGTTTGGGGCTCAAACTCGTGGTGCTTGATGAATAGCAAGGGGCCCGAACCACTCTGACCCCAGGTTTCTGGGGGTGTGACCTTCTTGAGGCATCCTTGTCCTTCTGCCTCAGGTGACGGGGGAGCCCTGCCAGCAAAGTTGCTCAGAAAATAGAAGTCCTTGTTGTCATTTTTCACAGTACCTGAAAAGGAGCAAACAGCTTCTTATTGATTTGCACAGAAAAAAGGAACTTGGTTTTAGAGCATATACTTTTCCTTTTCACCCCTTCCCCCCAAAGTTTGTGAGTGGGCTGAGGGGCCTGGTCTCACTTGCAGAGCCAGCCAGGAGCCTCCAGTCCCAATTTTCCCACTCTACTCCTTGTGTTTTCCTGGAGGAGGCTGGTAGATCTGTTACACTGGAGCTAACTTCTGTCCCTAGCCTTGCAGGGTACCGCACAAGACTAGCACCAGGGTGGTGGATAAACCCAGAGTGGTACATGCTTAACAGGGTCTGTTGCTCTGAAAGTGCCAAGGTTTCAGACCTTGGGATTGGGGACATCTAATAGACCTGAGAGAATCTTTCCAGACAGTGGCCACTGGATTCATGGTTTTTCAAAGGCTTCAGCATGCCTCTGCAACAGAAATGTATTTTGCTCAAGCAAAGAATCCTCTCATTTTAGACCCCTCTGCGTGACCCAGGCCTGCTCACGGGGAGCGTGCTCATCTGAGCAATTAGAAGCAAAGGTATAAACTATCGGGAGAATTGTTCATGTTCTCATGGTATAGAGCGTGCATGCCGTAGAGAGATGCGGTTCTCTGCAGGCTGCAGTTAAGGTACATAGGGCATGTCTCTCATTCACGGTGAGTGAGATCCACCCTGTGCAGAGAGCCGCACACCCTGCAATCCTGCTCATACGCCGTGGGAGAGCGTCATCGGTACTGAAGTGGTGCCTAGCCCTCCTGCTGCTTCTCTGCACAGGGCTGGATTTCTCCCATGGTTTGCATCAGCAAAGCTTGAATCTCAGGGAAGTTGTTTTGCCTCTTCCTTCTTGCTGCAAGGGACTGGATATCATGTGCTACAAGACTAGCCACCTCTGAGGAGTGTTACAGGCTGTCCTGTTACATAAGGCTGTGGTAATCCCAACTCTTCTCTATGGCTGTGAAGCTTGGGTGACCTACAGGGACCACCTGAAAAGCCTGGAACGCCTTCACCTGCGCTACCTCTGGAAGATCCTGGGCATAAAGTGGGAGGATTGTCGCAGAAATGCCAGTGTCCTCACCGACACTAACCCCACCAGTGTGGAAGTGTTGATTATTCAGCATCAGCTGCGGTGGACCGGGCATTGTGTGTGCATGCCTGATGCACGGTCACCGACGCTAACCCCACCAGTGTGGAAGTGTTGATTATTCAGCATCGGCTGTGGTGGACCGGGCATTGTGTGTGCATGCCTGATGCACGGTCACCGACACTAACACCACCAGCGTGGAAGTGTTGATTATTCAGCATCGGCTGTGGTGGACCAGGCATTGTGTGTGCATGCCTGATGCACGGTCACCGACGCTAACACCACCAGTGTGGAAGTGTCGATTATTCAGCATCAATGCGGTGGACCAGGCATTGTGTGTGCATGCCTGATGCACGGTCACCGACGCTAACACCACCAGCGTGGAAGTGTTGATTATTCAGCATTGGCTGCGGTGGACCGGGCATTGTGTGTGCATGCCTGATGCACAGTCACCGACACTAACACCACCAGCGTGGAAGTGTTGATTATTCAGCATTGGCTGCGGTGGACCGGGCATTGTGTGTGCATGCCTGATGCACAGTCACCGAAACAACTGCTCTGCTCCCAACGCAGCCAAGAACAAAGGACATGCAGATGCCAGAGAAAACGCATCAAGGACACCTTCAAGGTGAACATTAAGAAGTGTGGCTTTGACATCACACATTAGGAACAACTAGCCCAGGACAGGGCTACATGGCGATGCCTTATGAGAGTAGGTACCTCTTACTTGGAGGAAAGCCATCTTGCCCTAGAGGCAGAAATACAACAGAAATGGAAGGGAAGGAAACAAGACCGAGAAACCCACGGTTAGACCGTATCTTTAACCACCTGTTGTGTCTGCCGGAGAGTCTCCAGCTCTAGGATCGACCTTCTTAGCCATCAATGGACTGATCTACAACCCTTTACTTGACGCGTGGGAGTGATCACCCTCGACCGTGAGGATCGCCAACAGTCTCTGAGACAATCCCATGTCTCCACTGGTGTCAGCAGAGTGGCTGGGGCGATGTGGATGTTAAGGTGCGCTGTTGACAGCTTGGAGATCGCCAGTTCAAGGCCATGGGAGAAGTGTGGCCCTGTCAGATTGCAATGAATTCTGCTTAATACCTTGTCACACAAAGACATGAAAAGGGAAAGGAAAGCAGAGTTACTCTAGAGGTGCATTGGTCCTTCCATCTCTGGGATGGTTGGTGGAGCTGCCCAATTCAGCTCAGCTATGCGTTGCTCAGTGCGCCCGGTTTTCCATCAGCAGCCTCTTGTTGCTCTTGCTTTGACCTGCAGGAAGAGTCAAAACCTGCCTGCACAAAGCAGGAACATGGCAAAGTGCTGACTTTGCAGCCAAGAGGGCTCCTCCCTCCCCTTGCTCAGCCGAGATGCTGCCTCCCTTGGCCCTCTCTGCCTGTCTGATTTCCATCTGTCCATAAGAGACGGGCGAGACGCTCTTCTGCGTCCTCATATGGAGGATTCGTGACCTTGCGTTGGGGCAACATGGAAAGAGGGGCTGGCTGGCACCGTAGGACCACACCTGCTCGTGACCTCAGGATGCTGTAGGTATCTGAGTGTGTGGAGGAGGTGGCTGTGGACAGGAGGGAGAGACAGATGTGGGGCTGGCAGAGGAGGTGCATTCATATAATCATAAAAATGAGGGTTGGAAGGGACCTCAGGAGGTCACATCTAGTCCAAACCCCTGCTCCAAGCAGGACCAGCCCCAACTACATCATCCCAGCCAAGGCTTTGTCTAGCTGGGTCTTAAAAACGTCCAAGGATATAGAGTCCATCACCTCTTTGGGTAACCTGTTTTAGTGCTTTACTACCCTCCTAAAGAAAACATTTTTCCTAATATCCCTTGCTGCAACTTGAGCCCATTGCTGCTTGCGGATTCCCTATGTATACATGGGTGGCACATCTGACATATGAAATATTCAGTAGCCCCATCAGCAGGCAGGAAACCCCCAGTCACCGCCCGCCATTCTGGCCTTACAGGGCGCGCAAGCACAAGACCCAGAGAGATTTGTACCATCATTTTAAGTGGGTTATGAGGTGACCCCGTTAGTCAGGTAGACTTTCCCCAGGTCTGGAAAGTCAGTCATTTGGAAACTTGATCATCTGTTGGTAATTCCGGCTAGGTGAAAGCTGGCTGGACAGGGGGGCTAGGCTGGAAGAGTGTGTAGCTGGGAAGCCAGGGTTGTAATCCCCACTGTACTGGTGGGCAAGCACAGGCCCAAGGGGCTTTGCTCCCACAATCTGAAGCTCCCCTGGGTTTCAGTTGCAGCAGTGAGTGCTCAGCATCGTGGAAAACCAGAGGTGGTTTTCAAAAGGGGGTGCATGCCTGGGGACAGAGGCACTCGGCATTAGAGGATGCTTCTGAAAACCACTGCTTTCCATAACTGGCTCAGCTGTAAAACTTAAGGTATTGGGCCAAATTCATCCCCAGTCCTTGGGCTTTACCAGGGGTCTTTGATCTTTAGCCACCTCGGTAAAGAGGTTTGAGTTTTGTGGAGAACGGATGCCCTTGCCTGCCTCGCGAGAAGCTGCCTTCAGCGCACATCTGTCCTTGTGTGGCGTGAATGGTGCTAGGCATGCAGACTCCTCCTCATCCCAAACACCGCCTGGGCTAAGGGGCACAGGTGCTGTCTGCTCTTAGAAAGCACCCAGTTTCCTTTCCCTGCACCCCTGAATGAAAGACCGGGATGAAATATGAAGCAGCTGCTGACACACGGCTCCCTCTCACCCAGCGATTGCTTGGTGTGGAAAGGCGGTGGGTTGTTGTAGTGCTCCGGTCAGTAATGAAGAGGAAAGCAAGGCCTAAATGCCTGACACTGAGCGTTTCCCTGGTGCCGTAGCCAATTGCTCCTGCCCCTCTCTCTTGCCAAGGCCCTTCCTTTTGTGTTTTGGATAAGGGTCCCTCCCCGTCCCCCGGATGTCCATCAGCCGTTGGGAAGATGATGATGGAGAGCCTGCTGCCTATTTTCTTCTTTGTGGTGTAAGACCCCACGGCAACAAGCTTTCATTTCCCCCCTTGTACCGGTAATGAGGGAGGAAGCAGAAAGGCGGAGAAATGAGAAGACAAGAGCCAATTTCCTCTGAAGCCAAATGCAAAGCTGATTCCGATCAAAAGAAAACAGATGCAGCACTTAACGGAGCCAGGTCAGAGGGCTCCATCCCGTGGCTTTCAAGAGGCCTCTGCCTTGCTTGCATTCAGCAGTGGAGCCCCACCGACCCCCTGGCACGCCGTGTGCAGCCTGACTTCACCTCTTGCCAGCTTTGCCTGTCGATACCCCGGCATCCCAGAAAGCCGAGGCCTCGTGGGTTGGCAGCGCTAAGGAAAATGCCTTCAAAGCCACATGAAAGAGAGAGAGGCAAGTTAGCACTAGACCGCGTGGGAGTATCGGTGCTTGCTAAGAGGCTCCAACTGTTTTGAGCCTTGTGTTGGCAGAGGCAGGAGTGCGGGGGACCTTGCCCCACTTTGTTCTTCTTGTCGAGAGCAGCCCGGCCCCGGGGTCCGGGCTCCCTCCACCGCACCGGGGAGAGGGGTCCAGCAGGGCCAGCGCAGCCGCACGTTCACGTGCTACTCATGAGACTGGAAGGGGCAAGGCGCAGGGTGCACTGGGAGAAAGCAGAACCGAAAATACCTGACTTCATAACTGATAACTATTTGTTCTCTTTAGTGGACCAGCCAGAAGATGCAGCCTATTTTCCTGGTGATACCCAGGCTTTTTCGACGTGTCTTTTTCCACTGTCTTTCCAGTGGCCCATTTAGATCGCTGAGAAGCACATACGTTGGCCGTAGTCTTTTATCGCTGTCTGTCTCCTGCCGTGTTTTTTCTGTAGGTTACAGCCCATCCGAGTCGCAGTGCCCACTTCTTCCTTTGCTGAAGGTGGGAAGGGTGGCTGAAGGACGGGATTTCCAAGGTGTCAGTCAGGTTTCAGGTGCACAACTCCCACCCTGAGCAGAAGGCCAGGAGAGCCTCAGCTCGCCTCTGTTTGGCAGATGGACTCGAGCCACGGCAGGACTTTTTGATGGTGGTTTGCACAGGACTGAAAGCCTTCTACTGACTTCAGTGGAAGTTCCCTGGTACAGCCCACCCAGGGGGCATTCGAAATGTAGGAAGCAGATTTGAAACCAGGGACTCGTGGAAGACTTTCCAGAAACCCTATCACCAATTCATCAGCCATCTTTCCCTTCTGCATATGTACACCACCGAGTGGCCCAGTGTCTCGGTTCCTGACCAGGGCTGCTACCACGCAAGCGATTGATCGGTGTCATTGCACACATCTGACATTCTGGGTTGTTGCTTTTTCCTAACGAAAAAGATACCAAAAAGAATTGCCAAGTAATCAGCCACGTGGTCCGTTTAAAGAAATGCCACCTTTTGTGTCATCTTGAAATGTCCTCTTTTGCTTTCGTTGCAAGGCGTCTTCTATGCAGATATATTCCCATTTAGTCAGACGAGCGTTGGCCTGTCTGACTGCACCTTGGGCTGCAGGGTGCGTAGGCTCTTTTTGCTCCATTGAAAGCTGCTCCCGTCACCTTCTGATTCGGCATCTCTTGTCAGCGAGCACCACCCTGTGGAAAGCACCGCACGTTACATTCATTTCCAGTCGGCCTAAGAAGGGCAAAAAGCACGAGGTGAACTGAAAGAACAAGATCACGTCAAGTATTTTCAACTCTTCTTTTTCCCTTAGCTCCCAGGTCGTAGAGGGAGTGAAGGCTCCTAAACAGCGGTAACTACGCTGCGATGTTTTGCTCCGAACAGAAGTTAAATAGCTTTGCCACCTGGCCTCTTATTAAGTGCTGCAATCTTGTCTTTTTCCACTTGTCCTAGAAGAGCTAGTTTTCTTTACTGAATATCGCAGCGCCCAACACTTGATCACAGGACGGGAGAAGAACAGACATGCTTCCTGTTTCATTCTTGAATGCACACAGTTTGTGTACCTGGGGACTGGATCAGAAAGCAGCAAGTGGGATGGATGGACTACTATCTAATCGACTATCCTACTCAGCGCCAGACTAAAAAAGGGCCCCCCCATTTTTCACAGGTGTCCTGATCACACATTTGTCCTCATTCTGTGTCCACCAATTCAGAGCTTTGAAAGTGGAGGTGGGTTATCTTAACTTGATTGTTCATTTCTCTGTTCCCCAATCCCCATACCCTTCCCCACGTAGCATTCAGCAGACGTTCAAGATGCAAGGAGGCATCAGCTTTCTTGCACGCTGGCTGTGAGAGGATGCATCTGACAGCAGATTTTAGGTTGGAGCCCATTAAGGGAGCCACGGGATGTAGTAGCTCATCTGGTTATCACCGTGATCCTGAAAATACTGTCTCCCACACTGCCAACTAATCCTGAC
Organism: Alligator mississippiensis; assembly: GCF_030867095.1. NCBI lineage: Eukaryota > Metazoa > Chordata > Crocodylia > Alligatoridae > Alligator > Alligator mississippiensis. The sequence continues at coordinate 98,286,630 of NC_081829.1, forward strand.
CTGCCTTCCCAGCCCAGACAGGGTGACACACCACCCCCAGAGCCTGTTCAGGCCTTTTCTCCAGGACATCATGTATTACTTGCACGGAGTCTGCTCAGCAGCGTTCAGGAAGCGCAGCGAAGCAGGCTAGCCTCAAGCCAGCATGAATTAGAGCAGCCTGGGGGCCGCTCTTACTTGTGTCGGCTGAGATCACAGGTGGCCTGAGGAAGGGCACAAATCTTCAGTCCAGTTGGTTAAATGCAGCCGGGATGGCAGAGGTGACGGGAACCGACAACACCCTGGTGGCAGAGGAAATGCATTATTCAACTCTCCATGGGATGCGCCTGGTCTGAATTCAGCCAAGGGGAGTTTTCTGTCCCACCTGCAAAACCAACTGATTTTCCTGCCTGCTTTTTGAAGAGCGCTGAAATCCCGTTGCCATTTCACTTCTAAGGCTCTGCTTACGGTGCTGCTCTCTCAGGGCTTGCCTTTCCCTTCAGCGTGTTTGATGCATCCTCGCACACTCGAAAATTCAGAAAGTCAGCAACGGCAGCTGCCTGCGGGCAGCGAACGCATCGCTAGGGGCAACTGCTTTGATCTCGCCAGGGATTTTTGTGGTGAAACTTGTGCGTGCATTTTTAATCCTTTAGTGTGGGTGCTGGACAGCAGATCTGAGACCAGAGGTAAGGCCAGTGCTTAGTACCTTGGCACCAACGGACCAAAAACCCTGTCCTTGGTTACACAGCAGAACCGCCCGTGTCTTTTAATGAGTCTCACAGTGCCCAGTCCGTGCATCCTGAGCACTTCTCTGCCTCCTTCCCCTGGAGCTCTCTGCAGCCGTCTGACCTAGTTCATGTGAAGCCAGCCAGGAGAACTGGAAATGAATGCAATTCTTTTTCTTTTTTTAATAGTTTGTGACAGAGCAGGTTGATTTTAGCATTAGCAGTTCTGTTTGCATGTCGCAGTGGCCGGGTCCTTTTCAGACCCAGGGCAAGGCTGCAAAAGGCTTGTGCTACTTAGAGCTCAGTGCGGGGCTGAGGGAGTAAACTGGCTTTCCTGGGCTGCTGGCGACAGAGCTGGTTATACGAGTTTCTGGGGGATTGAAAGTGGCCAGACCGGAGAAGCAGAAAGGTCTGGTGGAATAAGCTGGAAGCAAGGTGGTAGGGAGCTCCCAGCAATACTTTTGCCTTTGCCATAGATTTGCCTGGGGTGAATTATTTCATCTCTCTCTGTCGCAGTTTCTTCCTCTATAAACATGACAGTGCTCCAGATCTTGCTCCAACCCTCAGCATTCAAAATCATGAGATTGGTTTAAAGTCCCGAGATTCTTAAAATATAATACATTTCCCTAACCTTTGAACCTTTAGGAATTGGTGTTTTGGGGTTTTTTCCCAGAAAGACTAGAAATGTCCTTTTTTCTAAATGAAAACCCAGACTCTCCCATAATCGCATGGCTTCAGGAGCTGGGGCATGAAGGCAAACACCAAATGCCATGAGACACCAATAAAATCCCAGGCATTGGGAGCACTGGGCTGACTTAAGGAGCCTTTGCAATGTGCTCTGAAAATACAGAGGGCCAAATAGCATAACTTGCAGACCAAGATGAAGCGGAGGTGGCTGCTACGTTCCCCCCTCACCGAGCGGGTTGCGGCCACGTGGGAATTGTCTTGTCATTGCATGGAGGCTTGATCTGTAGGGAAACCTGGCTCCAACACATAGCGCTCAGGTACTGTCGCCCTTGCAGTCACGTATTTCACAAGAGAAAAAGCATTTGTGTCCATTGTACAGATGGGGAAAGAGACTCGCAGAGGTCAGTGACATCCTTCGGCATCCATGTTCTACCCCCTTCTCTCTCTGTTCGGCACCTAGCGGAGCAGCCCGCTTGGTCGGGGAGTAATGCAATACCTCTGCAAGCTTCACATCCATCCGTGCAGATTTTCTGCAGCAGGCTGCTGAGACTTGCGCTCCTGGTGCCAGTGGCGCAGCACCTGGGGGCAGAAGGAATCTGTCTTCGGTGTCAGATACTCAGTGAGGCATTCCCCTCCAATCCTTCTGCTGGACCAAGGGGTAAATGTGTTTTTTGGACATGTGTGTTAACATCCAACTGGCTTTCAGAAGCAGACCTTTGTGGAGGTAGGCAGCTACAGGCTGCACGGTTTCCTGAGCCCTATAGGATAAATCTGAGAGGGCGGTGGCGGCAAATGCAGGTTGTGGCACTTAGGAAAACGCAGCTTATCGTATAATAAATACAGTATACTTGTGTGTGAATCAGTTGCACAGCTGAGAACAGGACAAAGAATTGACTCCCACTGCTCCAGCCAGCAGCACCCCAGGGGCCCGCACGAACCACAGCTGCCACGTACCTGGCTGGGATAGCCCTGGTCGTGCCCTTCCCATCCACTCCAGTCCCAGATCTATACTGGGCTTCCCTTTTGCAGTGGCCCCCAAGCCCTTGGCCTCCAGTGCAGCTGGGATGAGCCCAGTCTCACCAGGCCATTTCCAGGTCTGGGGCATGTGAGTGGCAGCAGGTGGCCAGGGCATGCCCAGGGGCCCGCCAGCCAGGCACGCTGTGACTGCAGGGCAGACATGTGCCCTACCAGTAACAGAATAGGGATGGGGATTAATGAGGTCTTCAGGGATCATACTTTCGTTCCACGTTTGTACTGTGCTCAGCACCTCCATGTCCTCCCCGACCGCAGTGCACACGGTAACGAACAGTAAGAGCTATAGATCGTGGTAGTAAAGAGGGATGCACAGCTGCCGGGCCTGTTTGGAGCAGCTGTTGCAAGGCTTTGACATGCTGCCGGCAGAGGGCAAGCACGTCCAGGCGCTCCACTTGAGAGCCGTGCGTGAAGCTCAGGGCCCCGAAGCTCAGACCGCCTTTCTTTCCACCTTCCTCTCAGCAGACGGTGACGTGGGAACGGAGCGAGGCGATAGCAGATTGTTTACCGTGGAAACCTGCCACTTCTAGTAGATTTACACACCGCTCGCTCGAGCTCCTGATTGCTCTGGGTTTTTGCTTTGAGCCAGTTACTCATCCTGATACACGGTCGGTGCATGTCTGACCGGGCCTGGAAGAGATTTTAGCAGGGACGCGGCGTGGGCCAAAGCACGAGAGAGAGAAACCAGCTGTCGGGAGGCATTTCTTCCTGTGTCTTGAGGAGTACCAGCAGGCTGTCAGCCTGGCAGTGGCTGGCTTTGCATGCTGACTAGTCTGGAGGATGGAAGTTAACTGCTGCATGGTTAACTAGTTGTATTGAAAATGCAGGCACATTCATCTGGTTTTTAGGGTTAGTGAAAGGACCGTGGCACCACTTCCTCTGTGGACAGCACGAGACCACATCCCCAGGTCCAAAGTTGCAATGAATTTGAATGCAAAACCAGCTCAGCATCTGACCTTCTTATGTGATAGTGAGAGGTAGGTAACTGCTAGTCTGAAATCAGGCCTTGCCTTCTGCCGTATCGTATCACAGCATGTGCCCAAACCCCAGGGATGAATGCTTCAGCTCTTAGGGTATGTGGAAGCTAAGCATCGTAGGTGTAAATCTGCACTACCCAAACGGCTCTCTGTAGTGTATCCGATCCCCTACAATCGTATCTGTGGAATGGATCACGGCCTCCCCTCAGCTCCAAACACGCCTGAAGTCTACGTCGGTTAGAAATCCAGATCTGGATTTGTATTTTATAGCTTGTTCCTATCTCTACTTCTTGGCTGTCTTAAAATAATCTGATTAGGGGTTCTGTGTCTTTTAAATAGTCTATTTTAATATCCACTGTCTGGGGCCATGGGTTTTTTTAAGGTTACTCCTTGCAAAACATAGGAGCCATTTATAGCACCGTTGCAGCTGAGCACGGAGACCTGGGGGCAGGACATGGGTCTCATTTGTCATATAGACAGGGTGTAACTGTGGTCCAGAAGGGAGCTGAAACCCGTGGGCTTATCGTATATATTCATAAAGGTCCCCCTGCCCCTTTCCCACCTCCTGTGCATGGCCAGAGCCAAGCCAACGGCTTCTCATCACAGGCAAGTGTGTCACGCGTATCAGTCCTGAATTGCTTCCCACAGGTGTGAAATGGGAAAAGATCTCCTCTGTGCTGCAGAGGCAGATGCCCCAGTGCACGTTGCACACATTTTAGGTCTGATCCTGTTCCACTTATTAGACATGGAAGTGGACTTCTTGCAATTCTGTTCCACCTTGCTCAAGTCCCTGGAAATCAATGTGGGCACTGACTTTTGTAATGTGCTGGCTCCTTAGCCAAAAGACTGAGTCACAAAAATGTACCAGAGGGTAAAGGAGGATCCATTTGCCTCCTGTATCAGCAGTTTCTCAGGGATTTGAGTGAGGTGGGTAGGATTGTGCTTAGCCATATAACTGCACTTGGGTGTCTAGTGGGTAGAATAGGATTTGGCTCTGTGTGTTCACATGGGCTCTCTCTCTCTTTGTCTCTCTGTCTTTCTCTCTCAAATGGCAACCGCATTTTCATTCATTCATTCTCACTTATATTGATTTATTATTCTTGTAATATAAAATAGATTATTCAGGCTGGATGTATAGTGTTGCTCTTTGTGCAGGGGAAAACGAGGTGGTGAATGTTCTTGGAAGTGCTGGAAGAATAAAGGAGAGCATTTTCTAATGCTAGTTAAAAAAAAAAACCAGGCTAAAGAGTAGTTAGTTTAGGCAGACAGACAAGCCAACCTGAGCAGAAACTGGGGAGATGGGTCTGGAAAGTAGATTATTTTTTGGAAAGGCATGAAGAATAGAGGTAGTGGTGCCAGATTCAACCTGGTGAAAGAAGGTCTGTGGAAGTCAGTGGCTTGCATCAGGGATGATATACCCCATTAATTTTAACAGCCCTTGCCTCTGTAATGCAGTGTCCCATGGGTTGCTTTCACTGTGCTCCTTTTTTAAATTAGAGAGAGAGTAGAGCTGCAGGATTCGGGCATGGCGCCAAAGCCACGTGTCCCCAGGGCTCTGGCTCAAGCCCCTCTCTGTTCCTGACGTTCCACCTAACGGCCTAAGATCCAGTACGAGAAGGGGAAAGGCAATGATGTGTCGCCGCTGTGCTTGGTGGCTGCGGTCAGAACGACATAGTGAACTGCAACCGGAGTACAGGCGGTCTGGAAGGCTGTTCCTAGGCTGAGAAACCTGCTCGTTTGCCCTCCTGGCGACCGTACCTGCCTCCCCTGCCCTCCACATCAGTGTGGGCAACCCCCGTGCCCTAGTGTAGACAGTCTGCCAGCAGCCATGGCAGTCCACGCAGTGAGAGTCCAAGTGACGTGCAGCGATATTAAATGGAACAGGAGCCAATGCTGGATAGTCCTGAATGAGACGGATTATGCAGGACCCAAAGGGCCAGGAGCCAGAGACATGTTCAGTCAGATTCAGCAAGGGGTTGAATAATTTTTTGGAGGCAAGGTGCATCAGTACCTACTGAGCATGGGAGTTAGGGGAAGCCTCTGAATCCGAACTTCCTTGACCCTAACCACTGGAGGCTGCAAGTGGGAAAGGAAGGGTGGTCAAACCCTGTTCACTTTCCCTTTCAGAAGGTGTGACACGGGGTAGTGGGCACGATGGTCTGACCTAGCAAATGGCAATTGCTATGATAGTGGTCAAGATTCAGTGGCTACTGTTAGAGACAGGGAGAAGCATGTTAACACTTCCCAATCAAAAAAGATAGCTGTGCTTTACTGAACAGGGTGTTTAGCGCTGCAGAAGAACATCCTCGTCCCACATCGGGAGGGAGGAGGTGTGTTCGTCCCTGTTATCCAACACAGCTGAGAAGATAGGTGCAAACAGAGCTGAAATGCTGGAAAGAAAATAGATGGAGAAACCCACCGTGTCTGTTGATGGAGCATCAGACATTGCAGGCAGCTGCTGCTTGCTCAGGGATGTCTTTGCAGTATTGCCATTTAGAAACTGTCCTGCATCCCTGTGTTTTATGATCTGTATATCCTCTGTATGTCCCTCCCCACATGCTTTCACCATTAGAGACATTTGCAGGGAAACAGGATGATTTTTTGATGATCAGATTTTTGAAGGCGTCTTAGGAACATAGAGGGAAATTGTGCTCTGGGGTCAGAGGTTTTCGCTAGTCTCCCCCTGAGTCTGAGTTTGCAGCCCGGTCCATAGCAAGCCGCCACGGCGTCTTGAATAGAGGACTGGAGAAAAGCTTCCAGGCACAGATGAGCCCTAAAGAAATAGAGCGCCTGACTTCATGCAAATGCCATTAATAATGCAGGCCCAGAGGGAAGAGCTGCATGAAGACGGTAGGATATATAGAAGCAACCCTCTTCCTATCGAGGCTGTTTTCCTTGAGGCGTCAGCTGTTTTTTAACTTCTTGCAGAAGAAAAGGGAAGACAAGCATCCCTATGAAGACAGACTCCACATGGCCCCACGATGGCTCCAGTAAGGAGTTACAGATGCAGGGCGTCCTTGCGAGGGAGTATGTGCCCTCCTCCGGCACAGCAGATGCTAAATAAACTTGATGGCTTAGCTTCCTTGGATGCCTCCGTTTAATCTCACTGCTTTATAGCCTTGTCCTGATCACAAGTTTTACGGCAGGCAAACCATGTTATCTCTAATCACCCCGCTGTCAAGACGGAATAAAAAATGTCCTAGGCTCTGACCTTCTTGCTTCCTCATCCATATCAGAGGTTTCTAAATTACCCAGATTTCTTCGCAGCCGCTAGCCTGTGGTTTTGCTCCTGCCCGTGGAAGCACCCTTCACTCCTTCAGCCAGTGAATAGTGCATGTCCACTAGGCAGCTCTGACAGCGCGTGGGGAGGGTACAGGGATGGTACCCTTTGCAGAAGACGCGCCTCTCCTGCACTTCCTCAACATCTCTAGCCCTGAACTGTTAGAGCAGTGTCTGTTGGGAGCTTCCTGCTTGAGAAGCTTTCCCTTTGGAGTGATGAACCCAGATAAAATGTCTTAAGAAATGATGGACTTGTGAGAGAGGTGGTTTTTTTTTATTAGACTGATTAGATTTTTGCAAAAAAACCCAATTCTTTAATTGCAGACTTTTGGGCACAAGCGCCCTTCTTCAGGCATAGGAGAAAAGATTGTAAAACAACCTGGATACCTTATAAAAAATGTGCACTCTCTTTGATGTTGCTTTACAGTCCATTGGCCATTTCCCTGATTGCACCAGCTAGGGAAGAAACCCTCTGCAAAAGCAGATGTTAGGCAAATGTCTTTCTGAAGCCTGCAGAAGCCTGCTCTTGGGGGCTTTGTATGCCACCGTGTGAGTATGCGTAGGATCCACTTCAGTCAAACTGGCTAACTTTTATGAGACTCTTGGTGTGACATTCATACACCGGTCTACCCCAGACCGGGCCAGATTCAGGTTCTCTTGAGGGAGAGAAATCACTTCCCAAGCCCGCGGGAAAACACAGGGATGCAGTACAGCTGGATGGCAGTCACCACTTTGCCGATCCGTCGCTAGGAATGTGGCTGCTGATCTACACACAGCCACCAGCTGGAGGACATTATCCAAATCAAAGAGTTATTTACAGTAATTATTCAGGAAAGATTTTAAAAACAAAACCCAGAGATGTTCCAGAAAGTCACAAAGAAGGTTGTCGAAGACAAGAAAGAGGACGCTTGTCAACAAAATCGTTCGCGGCTACTCGTCGGTGAAGCCGGAGTCCCAAGTGTTGATGGAGCAGAGCAGAGCAGGGGAGAGCGGACACGGCGCAGCCCTGGGGACACTAGAGGAGTGTGGACACGGATGCTGAGCTCACGTGCTCCTGGGACTGCTTCAATGCAGGGTCCGGTAGGATCCAGCTCCCTAAAAGGGTAAAAGATGAGCTCCTCTTTAAATGACAGGCTCTGCTATCATTGCTGGAGCATCCATTTCTTTAGCCTTTCTTCTTCTTCCCCAGCTGGGTGACAAACCCCGACGTGGACCGAGCATGACATCTCTCCTGTTCTTTTTTCCTGATAAAGCACTCATTTACGCCGGTGTTTCTGATGGGCACCGACAGGAGCCGGATCAGATCATCCATATTTCAGGGGCAGCCTTAGTACCAAAGGGGCTTGCAGCGTCTCCGCAGAAAACCCGCAGCATGAGGCAGGTCTTGGTAAGGACGAGGCTGACGGCTGGCGGGTGATGATCAAAGCCCAGCCGAAACTCAAGCAGAGCTGAGCTTAAATTCCCAGGCTCTACAGCTGTAACGTCACTGCTCTGCCTGACCTGCTAAGGTGTCGAACGAGCCATCAGGTCATCCGTCTTGCGCCGGCTGTTGTAACAGTCGCTAAAAATGAAACCCTGGCACTTGAAGCCACAGATAGCAAAGCCCATCGTAAACTGCCTGTGGTTTCTTTTGCAATGGTTAAATATGACCCGCTGCTTACTCGTTTAATGGCTGTAGCCACAGCGTTGCCCTGAGGGGAAGCAGAGACAGGCTGTGGTTGAGCATCAGTATTGAAGAATTACCTTTTTTTAAATAAAAAAAGTAATTTTGTATAAAAATGCAGCATAACAAAAAACAAACAACAAATAAATGACAGTGGAAGAGGACCCATGCTTTGTGAAACAGGCTGTGTCCTGCTCCGCTCCTCTGACGCTGGATGGGTTTGGTTTTCGCAGTGTTATAAAAAGCCCGAGCTTTCCAACCCTCTACTTTGCTCCAAGTTGCTGAGGATTTGGTACGATCGCTCACACCCACCCCTGTACTCCTGCGCGTGAGAACTGAGATGCTCTTTCCAAATGCAGTTAATGTATTTTCAGACGCATACGGTGGTCTCTGTGAGCGGCAGGATGTGGCCTAGTGCTGTCCCAAGTCTCTTAAAACCCAGGCTCAGCTCTGGTCTGCTCCAGGCTTCCTTTGTGACCTTCAGTAACTCACTTTGTCTTTCTATGCCTCAGTTTCTTATCTGTGAAATGGGGGGGAGCAGCACTTCCCTGCCTCACTGGGTTATGATGAAGATAAATACATATGAGAGCAGAAGCTCAGTTATTAGTGCAGTAAAGATTATTGAGCTGGCAGCCTTTGAAATGGGCACACCCCACAGGTCTGCAGCGTTGCATCTAATTCTTAAGGTGCCCTTGACATAAAGCACTGAGAAGGTGTATGCTGAGAAACACATTTATAATATTTATTGAAGTGTCTCCCTGGGGACAGTCGGGAAGCTCGCCCCCCAGATCCTGTGTGCAGCAGAAATTATTTGTGCAGGGATCTTGCCCATGTCCACACAGAAGAGGGCTCAGCGCCATCTCCCTCCCTCGGCCGAGCATCAAGATTCTGCATGGGAGACGGGCAATCGGGAAAGGGGGCCAGGCCAGTGTGCGATGAGGGTTTTGTGAAGTCTGAGCAGCCCCGAGTTCGCTCTGGGTTGCTCATTTGGCACCTTCAAGTCTTACGGGCGGGCGGGAAGATGGCAGAAATCACCTGTAGCCCATCTCCTTTACAACCCCAGCTGTAGTCCAGCTCTGCTGCACCCGGGCTTTGATTGCAGAACCCCTTCCCCTCCCCACATCCTCCCGGAGAGGAGGACCTCGGTGAATCACGGACTACGGTAAATAAATGAGGCAGCACATTCCCTATTGCAAAACCTCACGTTCTTCCAAATGAGCCAGAGGCATAAATTACTGGCAGCAGAAGCAGGGGCCTGGCCTTTAATGCATATTCTGTTTGTCGTTCCAGCCCTCGGGTTTCTCCTGGACAGTGATTTAGAAGGGAAAAGCTTTTATCTAATTGTGAGACAGGATGCTCTGGAACTCCCCAGACACCTCTAATGGATGAGCTGCTCTGTGGGGCTTCAGGAGTTGGGTTTTTTTTTGCTGGATGATATGGAGGAGTGAGATCCCGGCGTTGCTCTCCGAACTGCTGCTCAGGCAGGGCTCGCTTTTACGCAGGGTCAGCGGCACTCAGGCAGCGATCTGGGTAGAGGGTGTATGTCTGGACCATGCATCGACAGGGCAAAATCCCATTAGGCGATGAAGTCCTTCATCTTCCATTGAACTCAGTGGGATTTTGGGGTGCACTGCACCTCGTGAAGGTCAGGCCCTCTGTCTCTTCAGCTTCTTGTGTGCCAAGGGGTTTTGTGTATTCTCCCCCTTCTGTTAGAGAGATTGTGGACGTGGCTCCCAGTGGTGCCAGGTGTAAAAAGCAAAGGCAGGCCAAAAAGGAATTCGAGGAGCGTCTAACAAAAGATGCTAAAGTTAACGATAAAAACTTTTAAAAATACATCAGAAGCAGGAAGCCAGCGAGAGAATTGGTGGGACCATTAGATGCCCTGGACCAGACAAATGCATGGATGATAGATCCATTGATGGCTATTGAACAGAACGGCTGGAGAGGTTTACTCTGGCGTCTCTAAGCCCGTGATGGTAGATGCCAGGGAGGGTAATAAATAGGGGACAGATCGCTCTAAATAGACCCTGTTCACATGTTCTCCCTTTAAAGCATCTTGCTGCTGCTGTTGGAGACGGGTAACTGAGCTAGGTGGACCATTGGTCTGACCCAGCATGGCTCTTCTTATGCTCCTATGGGCTTACTGTCCTGTGCTGAAGTGCGAGCCACAGCACCTTTATCTTCCCTGCTACTACTGTTACTCAAGCTAGTTAGATTAAAGCTAGTATGAGCGGGTCTCCTGCAGCCGTCCTCCCGATTGCAGGATATACGTTCCATTTTTGGGAATGGGCAGCATGGTAAAAGGGCAGATTTCTATCCAAAGGATGTGTCACCGATGTCCATTATCCAACTTGTAGTGTTTGGGGCAACAATGGGAGGAAATAACGCAGAGAAATAAACCACAGTTTATGGGATCAAAGGCGCCTCCTCAGCGTTCATGCCTGAGAGAGCAAAAGTGACGGCTTGCCAGAAAATGGGGGACTCTGATTCTTGACAATTGATGACATTTTCCCTTCGCCCACGTCCGATAAGAGATAATGTGAACAATTGCACCAGTTATTAACTGCAAAGGGCCATTTACCCAGAAAAGAAAGAAAGAGCTGCTTTGTGTTCGCAGCCGTCAATACCTGCTGAATCAGTGCTCCTTTCCAAGGAGTGAGGAGACTCCAAACTTTCCTTTTAGCCTAATTGACATGTCTTCTCCTTCAGGCAGCTGCCTGGCTGGGAGTAATTAGATCCTGCCATTATCCCTCTGCGTTTTTATGGAACTAGGACACAGACCAAGAAATTGGAATTGGAAAAAAATCTGTTCCAAGGTCTGATGGGAATTAAAAGTAATATCTGGGCTGAGAATTGAGCAGGATGTATATAGAGGAAATTGGATATCTTCATGGTTTGCACTATAGATGGGCCTAGGCAACATTCAGATGTGTTTCCAAATTTGGATCGCTGTACGTTTTGGGGTTGCTCACGCTAGGGCTTCGGTTTGTCCCATGTGGGAGCTGTAGCTGCTGTAGGAAAACGGGATGGCTTTTGTCTTCTGTGCACCACACCCTTAAATGCCCATAGCATAATTACTGTTTTCTCTGACAGTCCGTAGGACTTTTCCAGAGATGCTATAACGAACCCTGTGCGTCTAGTTCAGCCCTCAATGAGTTTCCCACTCGCTTGACAGCAAGGTTGAATTTGGCCAGAAATCTTTACATTCTTCATGCCGAAGGAATTCGACAAGAGGTTTTTTTCTTTTGCGTCTCTATTTAATAAGGTTTCACAAGTGCCTGATTTTAAGGGCTGCATTCTCGGATAGGTGGCCTGCTTTTTATTAGCACATGCTGCGTCCACGACATTTTTCCTGCACGTTCTGCATCCTCAGTAGCATTCTGGATACAAAGTACAAGTAGATGCACAAACGCTCAAATTTGCACCTGCAATTTACCACTCAGATGAACAAAAAATCCCCAAACCAGTTAAATTGCTCACAACCGCAGGGAGGCCAGTTCTCATCTCAGCTGAAAATATATCCTTAGTGCTGATCCTATCTAAGAGCAATGGTAGCTGCCAAAAATTGTTGGAGGGAAACTTTCAGGGGCCATTAGAGTGAGCCAACACTTGTGGTGCATAACAGATGATGGAACTACCTTTTTTTTCATTGCAAATTTTATCATATTTCACGTGCTCCCTGGTCTGCATAGAAGTGGGCCACTTTATCTCTGTGAAATTTAAAATAAAAACTCTGCGCTTGGAAACCTTGTGTGCATCAAATCATACCTTTCTTTACAATACAGATCGTGTATAATGCTGGGGAATTCGGTGACATCTCTCAGCATCATTTCTTGCGTCTCCAGGTTAGGATGAACACATTTTGGCGATCGGTGTGATTTTTTTTGTCATACTCGGTTGCCATGCCTCTTAATTGTTTCCCTTTGAGACTTTCCATTGGAGTAAGGAGGGCACATTCTGTTCGTGTTAGTATGAATCAGAATAATGTTTCTACATCGTTAGCTCTAAGGTGAGCAGAATGATCTCTGCCAATCTGTGTTGACATCCTGTTCCTAAATAACTGTAAGGTCTCGTTCTCAGGAACTGTGTAAGAGTCCAGACTTCTCAGTGTAACACCAAAGTTTCTTGCTGCCTCTGACTCCATCGCAGAATGAGTCAGCCATAGAAATGAAATGAAATTCCTTATATTTCTGATTTTGTACCAGTTCCACACACGGTAGGTTTGCCTTTCATGGGGCGTTCTCTCAATGATGTGGGTCAGAAACCTCACTGGTAAGTATTTCTTGGTGGTCCCTTATGACATGGCAATGCCTGAAGTTATCAGTATCTCATTCTACTTATCCGGTAGGATTTCTATAGGCAGCTGGTGGTGCTTTTAAGCAATGCAGCACAAGCATGCACCACAGCAATCCCTCTCTACCTCCCAAGTCCTTGATTGCCAGGTATTTCTTTGTCATATATTCAACTGTAATCACATTTTTCACAACACCAAAAATTTTCTGGGAGGAAAAACAGGAAGACAGAACCCCACTGGAAAGCAATCTGGAAAAATAAGAAGCAAGACTCATCCTCAGGAGGCAAGGTTTGATCCAAATCAACACAGAGTCCTTCACACAGGGTGCGTCTACACACGCGCTTTACTACCGAGTTGACTAATTAGCTCCGCAGTAAAGCATCACCATCTATGCGTGTGCCCATATTAGGGTGTGGTTAATTAATTAACTCCGCTGTAGGATAGTGGTGTTCTGGACAAGTACTATCCTACAGTAGAGTCATTTAGTGCACCAAAATGCACGTGTAGACGGTGACCAGAACTGGTTGGGGCAAGAGGGTGCAACAGTGTGGGAGCTGCCCGCCAGCTAGATCCAGACTGTAGCACCCTCGTGCCCCAGCCAGCCCTGATACCACCACCCAGAGCCCAGGGCTGACCCCCAGACTCCCTGCCAGCCTGGAGCTGCTGTGCCCTGGCTCTAATGACTCCGGTCCTGGGTGCACACGTGTCTGCTGTACCCAAGAGCCATTCACCCTGGCATGAGCTGCATTGGAGTTTGTTGCTGCATGCTAACTGCATGCATTGTTGCACCCGCTGGGAGTTAAACAAATGGACACCCAACGGGTGGACCTAACAGTCCCACACCTCCAGCTGCTGAGTTGCTTGCATCACACACAACCCAGCTCTGTAGCTGTTGCAGGGAAGATTGAGATTGGGTTGAGGAACTTCTTTCCACAGTACTATATAATAAGTGCTTGTGACTGAAAAATGTGAACCATTTCCTGGAGCCCAGCATTTCATTTGTGAAGGCCTATCTGATGTTAGAACCAGAGGATGTTGTTAAGTCTTTACGCTGCCGGAAGCAATCAGTCAATCCCCTTCAGAAGTTGCTAGTCCAGCCCAAATTACTGGATGCTTTGATATTTTTTGAAGTCTTGGTGTTCCTGAGAAAGCTTGCTTCCAAGAAGAGCATTTAAACAACCATCCCAGAGTTCATGAACTCGTGGTGCATTTCATGCGCTATTATTTATTGCTCTCAGTAATAGTTTGAAGGATAATATTCCTTCTGTGCATCAGTTTGTAGAGAGAAGCAGATAATGTGGTTTTGGAAGCGGATGTCTAGTAGAAGAACTGTGTTGCTTTTACAGAGGAGAGGCAGATGAGACAGCAAGCTCGTTATCTGAGGACGGGCTGCTGAGACAGACATAGGAAATGACTGTGTTTGCTGCGCGTCGTGTTTTATTATTCTGACGCAGGAAGGTGTAAGGGGGGAAAGACAGGCTGCAGTCACTGGATGAAGAACTCAGGATCTGTACTATGGGCTTGGTCTTGCCTTCCATTGCACGTAATGACTTTTGGCATCTCCTGGAAAATCATTTGCATTTCCCAGGGCTACAGGTACAGCCCGTGGTTTTCACAAAACCTTCCAGATGTACAAATTTTGTTTGCGAGAGGCGGGATCTGCCCCTCAAAGACAATGTAAAACCGCAAAGGCAGTAGGTTGTTGAGCAATGCGAACAAGTACAGATAGTCACCATCTTCCTCCTGTGCATGCTCTATCCCTAATCTTTTGCCATATAGCTTCCATGCTGGGATTGCCAGCAGACCATGGGTGGTTGGAGAGAGAGGGGGATGAGCTAAGAAAAGACCTGAGGGGTAACCAGAAATGATCTCACAGACTCCACGAGGAGTCTCCAGGAGGAAGGTTTGAGTTGTGTGATGTTGGGTATCTCTTCCGTTCTGGTCTTTCTTAGACTCTGGGCCCCACTGAGGCCTTGACCAGGTCTGGAAACCCCTCTAGAAGTCTTCTCTTATTTGGCTAATTGATAGTCTTTAAACAAGCAATTGGAAGATGCCAGTGTCGGTCTTGGGTTCCCTATGAGACTCTCCAAATGCTTGTGTCAGCTCCAGCTGCTCCCGCGCATGCAGTGCAGCTCCCGGGACTCTGCCCAGGCACCAGGGCTGGCACCAGAGGTCAGGGTGACAGTGTTGGTCCTGCCCAGGGAGCTGCGGTGCCTCAAGGCCTTGCTAGCTGGGAGGAGAAAAGGAGGCTGTATAGGAGGAGTGGGTCTGGAGAGTAGCGGGGAGTCAGGGGCAGGATGGGTGAGGATGCTGCAGGTCACACCCAAAGGACCCCCCGAGTCCAGCTTCCTATTGCTCCTCATCTGGATCCCATGTCTACCTCCCCAGATGTCTGCTAGCTCTTCCTGTTGCAGCTCTCTGCTTTACCTACCTCAGCCCAGGCCACCCTGTCTGTAAGCCCCCAGCTCTTCCACCCCAGTCCAGGCGGCACCTGCTTCCCTCAAGTACCCTCCAGCCCTCTCAGTTTCCCTAGTCACCCCTGTGTCCCCCCAGTATTCACCATCTCCCTTGGGTGCCAGCACCCCTGCTTCCTGTCCCCTTCAGGGCATGAGGAGCAGGCCCATGGCTCCCTTTACACCTGCTCCTCCACGTGTTTGTCACTGACAACAGAGCTGCTTAGGGTAGATCTGGGGCTAGGTGTGCAAGGGGGCATCACACAATCATAGAGAAGTCGGGCTGGAAGGGACCTCCAGAGCTCATCTAGTCCAGCCCGCTGCCTGAGGCAGGACCACCCCTAGCCAAACCATCCCGTGCAAACCACGATCCAAACTCTACGTAAGACTAGCCTCAACCCTGACACAGCACAGACCCAACACCCGAACCTGCCACAGGTCGAGCAGGCGAACCACGGCAGCCAACGCCCCGTTTCTCGGGAATGGTGTCAATAGATGCGCAAGAAATCCTGGGTCAAGGGCCGTGCCCTCCATTACAGAGGAAGGCAAAACCCCCCACAGTCCAAAACAATCTGAGCATGGGATAAAACTCCTTCCTGACCGCAAATATGGTGATCATATGGTGATCGGTCTGACTCTGAGCAGGGGGGCAAGACCCTCTACCAAGACCCTCCACCTGTGGTTCCAGCAGGAGCCTTGGCACAGCCCAGCCAAAGACCCAGCCTTGCCTGTAGCCAACATTCAGGGCCCCTGGGGAAGGCTTAAAAACACCTTGGTATGTGTAGCAGCAAGTGGACGGCGACCAGCATAGATAGCCCAGAAGCATGGAAATACCTGTAGCAGAACATAGGCATAGGGTAGGAAGTGAACGCCCGCTCTCAGCCTTGCAAACTGTATGGATGAGAGACCGTTAGAGCTGGTCACATAATTTCTATTGCAGTCTCTTTGTGGAGTGTGATGAAAATGGGTTTCCAACAGAAAATCAAGATAACGCTGTTGTTTTAGGGTTCCTTTTTTTTTGGGTGGGGGTGCCTTTTCCCCCACTAAAGGTTTGAAGGAGGGAAAAAACAGAAAGTGAGTGTATATGTGGGGAACCACCCTGATTGTTTTCAGACTTAAAAGAGCAAAAAAGTTACAAAAAGTTTTTAAAACAGACCTTTTTTTCATTTCTTTTGATGTTTTTCACCTTTTATTCACCCCGCCTTAGTGTTGATGTAGCCGAGTATCCGGATATTTCATTCGCAGTTGATCTGTATGAATATTGTCTCTGGCACGTAGGAGCGGAGGGTCTGATTTGTGTTTTGAGACCACTGTTGTGTGCCTGCGGGTGAGCGAATGCAGGTTAAAGTGCAGAACTAGCACTCATGGAAAACTGACTCCTGGCTAGGCCTTCGACATGCCCCGGGGCCTGGAGCCAGACAGTTAAGATGGTTTCGTCTCCCCGTCTATGAACTGGTGATAAAGTGGCTCACTCTTATTAACGGTGGCTGATTTTTGTTGAATATTCATGCTGCTGCTTAACAAACTGGGTGTTTCCCCCTTTAAACATCATTCAACATACACATAAATATTGCAGCTGAAACAGATAGCGGGAGCTCAGTACCCATTAGGCAGACACATCCTACAGCGTGTAACCTGTCAAGTACAGGATGTGGCATGTGGGAAAATCAGGCCCGGCGAAGTATTTACTTAATTTGATTATTTCCGCGGCAGAGAGGAAGTCAGAGGCACCGAGGACATTATGGCATTTGTAGGTGATTTCCCTTAGAGCAGTAGCATTTTCAGATGAGGGCCCTTCTCTCACAGCTCATGTGTGGCAAGCGTCACTTAGCTAACATAAATCAGGATTAAATTGCTTCTAGGGACTCAGACATCTTTCTAACGGAAGAAGGACAAGGAAAGCTTTTTCCCACCAAGCTTTTGAGGCTCACCAAGAAAAGAGCATGGACCTGGTGAGTCCTATTAAAGTTTGGTCAAAGAGTTTAACTGTCTGTTTTTTATTAGAGCCCGCGGGGGCACGTCACTGAGCTTCAGCAGGGACTTTTGCAGAGCACATGCAGTAAGAGGTGCCACGGGAAGCCGAAGCAAGGATCCACTCGACTAACAGTACAACAGCCACCTGCACACGCGTTTTAAGGATTAGTTCAAACGTGCTAAATAACGCGTCGGGCTTTGAATGCAAATTTCTGCAGCCCAGCAGTGCCTGCTCGTTTCCGCTTGAGGGCTGAACGTATTAGTCAAAGAGGTCAAGAAAGCAGTCAGTGTTTTGAGGACAAAAAGCAGGAACCTGCTGGCACTTTGGTAGTGTTGGGGGCAAGGAGGTCCCCAGCTGGTATAGAGCCAGCATAGCCAGTTCCTATGTCCTTTCCCTGCAGGCGGTGATTCAGGGGGCCTGTTGCAGGTCGGGGTGGTTTGTTGAGCGCAGCACACTTGCACTCCAGCTGTCCCCAGCTGTCATGTGCTTTGGGGACAATGGCCTGTTTGTGCAAGTTCGAGCAGGTCCCAGGCATCTCTGCACTGCGCTGGGGTAGGGCAGGGGTTGGGGCAGAGAGACTGGGAGCCAGACATGGTTGCTCTTTGCACGGTTTCTGTGCACGGCTGTGCTTTGGGAGAGAACCACCCTTTGCTAGTCCACCTCCAGGCTCCAGCAAAGCTGGCCGAGCTGTCCGGCTGTCCCTGGAGCAAACAGCTTGACGGAGAAGCAAGCCAGAGAGCATCCAACACTGCTCTCGTCCCATCCCTGTGATCGCTCACATTGCTGTGTGACTGCTGGGGAGGTACAGAGGCAGCAACGCTACCGGCTCCGTTCAGCTACTGCCGTGACTCAACACATTTGCTTTGCCCACGTGCATATTTTTTCTTAATACAGATGCTATGGAGGGTTGTATTTTAAGCCTTTAAATGCCCCACTGATCCTTTTAAATGCCTGAGCCATGGGTTGGACGCTGCTTTTAGACGGTTGCAAACCTGAAAGACCAACAATGACAACAAAAAGTCAGGCAAAGAATTGTAAACAGTTTCTCCCTATTTAAAGTGGGTTTTTTAAATCACATTATGAAGATTTCTGTGAGAGATCGTTGGCCAAAGTCATTTCAAAATTGCAATTTTAATACCCAGTCATCAGTCTGGGTATAGGCTGTATAGGCATGCGCGCCTGTGTGCGTGCTCAAAATATTGCAGACCCCGAGTGAAGGCAGCAGCCCAGGGAGCATTAACATGATTAGTGGTTCTGACCTTGTCTTCCACATTCAGCTTTACCGATATTAATAATTTACAGTCATAAAGTGACCCATCCCCGGTCGCTGTAGGACAGAGGAGCCTTTGGCTGCCTCACAAGGGAGCTGGCGCAGAGGCTCTTGCAGAAGTGGGCCCTGGGTAAGGTAAATACATTTTTCTCTCCCGTGGAGAAACTCACCACGTGAGGGGATAAACAGGGTAAAGCAGAAACAGATGGGGATGTGATTCTTAGGAAAGATCTTGTTTTTGTACTGCATCTTTCCTGGAAAGGGCCTGCTGTAAACACCCATGCTGTATTTCCCAATGCCGGGCGACCCCTGAAAAGGAGCATCTCCCGGCTTGAATTGAACATCACCACAGTGTCCCAAGCCCTCCTGGCCCTGCAGAGCAGCCTGGGGTGGCTCGTGGGGCAGGGGTTCGCGGCTGGAGTCCTAGCGCTGCGCATCCTCCAGCCTCGTGAAACGTGGAGCACTTCACAGCAAAGCTCGCTCCTCTGCCAGGAGAGTAACTTGATCTCAATAAAATAAGAAAGCTGAGCAAGTGTCTGATTCCAGATGCCTTCGTGCTGAGTCAAGGTCCTTCCCCAGAGCCCCGTCTCTGCCCCGCTGCAGACGGATCCATGGGAGCTTTTGGAGGGACGCACACCTGAACGCGTGCGTGTTGAAGGGGCTGCGGTGGTGTGGGCAATCTGCATGGGGTTAGTTTGCTTCTGATGTCCCTCTTTCCTCAATGCTTGCTCACAGACAGAATTTGATTACAGCCGTAAAGGCCAAGTTCCCACGACAGCCAGCCCATGCCATCCGCGTGTGGACTGCTCCCCTGTGCACGCACATAGTGGGGGCACAAACCGTCTCTGACTTTGCTGGGCACAACTTGAGTCAAGGACAGAGGTAGCACTAAAGCACGGACCTCAAGATTTGTCCCTCTGAGCATAATCTGAGCAGAGATGAGAGTCAAAAATCACTAGTCGCCATGCAAGGTGTGTGCAGTACGTCCATGCTACTTGGTCCCACGCCGACACTTGAGTGGTGCTGCATAAAGTACAGGGAGGCGATGGAGAGACAAACTCACCTCTTCAGGGGTTCCCCCTTTCTCTTGCGGAAATAATCACGCAGCGTTGTCTTACCCCACTTAGCAGCAGAGAGATTTCAGGCCAACAAGAAATCCCTGTATCTGAAGTCAAGTCGTCGGGTTTTTTCTTTCCCCTCAAGTCCTTTTTTTTCCCGCGGCAAGGAATTCTGGAGCCTGGGACTTCTCCGCACCATCACAATGGGGGCCTTTCTGAGACTATTGAAAAGCTTGACCTCTGTTCAGAAAGGGCGGATTCATGTTCAAGAGGGTCCACAATGCAACAATTTATATCAGGAAATGAATAAAATGCTTTTTTTTAAAAAAAAAAAGCCCTCGTGTTTATTTGTCTTGGGGAGAGTGGGAAGGGATCAACTGTGCTTTTTATCGTTTGCTAGGCCTGTGTGCTTGAGACACAAAATAATGGAAGGAGAGGGAAAGCGTGCGTGCGTTTCTTTGCATGCCCGCTTGCTATGGGACAGGGTTAAAACCACTTTAACGCACGTGATAAGCTATGTGTTGCTCAGAGCCGAGGACGAGCCTTCTTCAAGGCTGTATGAGAGTCTGATCCAGATGCTATTGAGAAAGCAGTTGTAAGAAAGACAGCAATCTTTGTGAATCCAGCCTGCAAACCGTATCAGCCTTTAGGAGGGGGAAGTTACTTTATTCATTAATAGGCTACGCTGTTTCTGTCCGCCTGCCAAATTATGGGAAGTGGATGATAGTCAGAGGAGTTTGTTTGCAGTGACATCCATCCTAGCACCATTGATTCCCCACAGCACCAAATGCTCACAGGAACTGAGGAGCCTGGGAACATAGACGCCTACGGTGTATTCAGACGAGAGTTGGCAAAAGCCAGCCGATGTGAGCTGATTTTAATTTATGTATTTATGTATCAAAATGCTCTGGAGGACGCAGATTAACTTCCTCCGCTCGGCGCCTGCTGGCGTTTCACCTCCTTTGGAAATCAGGATGACAAACACTGATAGATGGACAGAAAGATTATTTACTCTCCCCGTGGCTTCTGTCTCTTCCAATGAAACGCTTGGTCTGAAGCTTCCCCGGCGCTGCGGTTCAGCGCGCCGTGACAGCTATTCTCTACACCCTGCGCTTTACGGGTGCTGCTTTCTTTGGCAGTGGAAGGACATCGCTGTCTAAAATCTGTGCTAAATGAACAGAGGCCATTTCTTTCGGAAAGACGTTGCGCAGGAAGACTGGCATTTGTCCGCTAAAGAAGGAACCCCATAAAATTCGTCCTGTTGTGGGTCTGTTTTGGGGCCCCTTCATGGCAGGGGCGAGAGGTGTACGGGACAGAGATGAAGTTTTCGTTGACTCCGAGTATACCCCTGCAAAGTGGTGAGGCCACATGAATGCCTGGGCTACCGGGAGATCTGCTTGCCATGTACCGCAGACCTCCGCAAGGGTAGCACAACTACGGTGACTGCCGCTCCAGGCTCACACTCGGCATATAGCTGTGAAGGACCACGCTGAACTACCCTAAACGCCCTTTGCTTGGAGGGGATGCCGGTTTGCCTGGTCTCCCGACTCCTCCACAAGACAGCTGCAAAAACTTTAATTGCACAGCTTCTGTTTAGCAGTCGGGAGAAAGCTGCCAAGGCCAGCTACCAACCAAATCTAATGAAACGCATGGCTGCAAAAGTATGCAAGTTCCATTATGCAACGTATTTACCCTTTCAGCTTCTCCACAGCGCGGGGGTTGTTCCAGCTTTTATGGAAGACGTTCGAGAAAAATCCTCTCTTCGTTACGTGCCTTCCCGGTGGTGACACGACTTGTCTGTATTTCCTTTTATTGCATCTAATTGAATGTGACGTGAATGACAGTTTCCAAAGAGAGGTGCTCAGTACGGCGTCCCCACGAGATGGTTCATGTGTCCTGTACATTGCAAGTGACAGAGAAGTCGAACGGGGCAATGTAGGACACTTCGTACACGGCATAGAGCTCCCGGATTGAATAGGAGTAGAGCCAAGTGGGCCAAAATTCATCTTTCTCTTTGAAGGCCTGAAATTGCCCAAAGCCAAACACCGGTTTGCTTACCAGCGGGATGTTCCTATCACTTCAACTGATGTGAATTAGGAGTGACCACATGGCATCAGTAGAGATGTACCAGTGTAACATGAGCGGGTGTAGAGAATCAGCCCCCATTTCCTATTGCCTTTAAGGGAAGCAGAGCATGTTCTGCACATGGCAAGAGGTTCTCGGGCTTCCTGCGCGCTGCGGTGTCATTGCAGTGATAGGAGCGCTCGCCATCAGGATCAGCTCGGGGCATTGCTGAACAAGCAGGCCTTAGGTAGAAGCGGTGCAGAACATGATGGGAACAAGACCAGAGACATGCTGTTTCCCTTCCTGGGCACAGTGGATCTGGGTTAAGGAAGTCAGGGCTCTGCTAAATCCTGCTCCCAGTTTTACCTGTTGGCCTTGCGGGGGGATAGCTGGTAACAGAATATGGACCGTGGTGTTTGCACTCGTACAGAAACAAGCAATTTTAAAAATCACAATGGGAAAGGATGCGAGGCAAAGCAGAAAACTGTCTTCCCTGGGCAACTACAGAAATGGCATCGAGCTTTCCCTTGGCAGTTGTGTTTAGATGTAGAGCCCAGTCTTTATTTTATTCAAGAGCTGATAATGTGCTAGGTGCCCCACGTGATGCAGGAGAAGATGGAGTTGGTTCCCTGAAAAATTTTCAAGTGAAGTCCTTGTCGAATAAAGCATTTCCTTTACAGCCCTTGGCATACTCCGGCACTTCAGACTCAGACCAGCTGCCTCTGAAGTGATGGAGGTGTGTGTTACCAGGACCGTTGCACTTTTGCATTGTCATTTAGTCTAGCAGGAAAGAAGGTACCGATGATGAACGTTTTAAAAATAGAGCTAGAGCGTAGCAGGGTCACCACCCCCGGCTGCTGATCAACAGCAAGGACAGGCGCATCTCCGTGGAGGTAGAGAAAAGAAAGGAACACGTGCAACTTAATTAAACCAATTGCTTTCCATGCCCCCTCTGCCATTGCAAAGCTTTGTATTTCAGCAGTGGCAGTCTCCCTCGTAGTGAAGAGTAGTGCTAAAGAGTGCTTTCGTTTTCAAGGTGTCATTAAGGAGATTCGGATTTTGTTTCGGGTTCTCGTGTGTTTGAACTGCTCGTGCTCAGGGGATTCGATTAAACGGGATTTGTTTTGTCCTGTTCTTGTGGGTGGAGTCCATCCCTGTGCAAAGGACCAGCACAAAACACATGCGCTGCATGACACTGGAGGACCTAAGAGGAACGTCAGAGTCACTCAGATCTTCCCCCAAGATGCTTTGACTCCAGGACCCATTTTATCTGAACCACCAAAACTTGGGTTGTTCAGATAAGACATCTGGTAGCTGTCATGGGAAATATTTTCCAGCATGCAATTATTACGTTGTTCCTTCCGAGGCTGACGTTGTGATCAAGGCACTGGGGCAGGGCCCAGAAGATCTAGGCTCTGTCCCTGTGAGACCTTAGATGCACCACTTGTATCGTCCCCGCTGTCCCCTTCCTGCAGGACGGGGATACAAAAGCTTCCTTCCCCCTCCACTGTCTCTCTCGCCTATTTACAATCGAAGTTCCTTAGATCGGGGACGGTCTCTTACTAAGGGTTTGTAGCCAACTAGCTACAGCTTGACTTCCTAGAATTACTGTAATACAGATTACGATTCTTAATAACAACAGTAATAGTAGCACAGAAGACATGGAGGATGCTTTACAGATACATGAAAAATAGCAGGTCCCTACAGCTGGCAGCTTGCACTTTAAAAGACACTGACTCTGGAAATACATATTAACACTGGAATCTGTGCACACATTAACTCGATTAGACTATTTTGTATGAATCAAGTGAATCAAATGTGCAAGGATTCACGAGGTTGAGACTTAAATTAGACCTGACACTGTAAGGTATGACAACATACAGAGTGTGGAGGGATGGGGTAGGTGGGGATCAGGATAGAGAGGATGTCTACTGGGAGAAAAGTAAGTTTGAGGAGGTGGCAAAGGTTTTGGAGTGAGTAGAAGCAGGTGGAGCACAAGACAGAGCAGACCCCAACACCAGGGGGGAGAGAAAAGTCAGAAGCCCCGTCCTTGTGAAGTCTCCATCCTTGAAGGTGTTTAAGACCTGTCTGGACCAAAGCCGTGGCTGGGATGATGCAGCTGGGGCTGGTCCTGCTTGGAGCAGGGGGTTGGACTAGATGTGACCTCCTGAGCTCCCTTCCAGCCCTCATTTTCTGTGATTCTGTGAAGCAGAGATGTGGGCCTCTGTATATTGGGCCTCAGCATGATCCCACACTAGTCAGATCATGACTAGTTTAGGTGGAGTCAATGGTGCATGTGAGAGGAGCATGAGAACCGCAGTGGAGGGGTAGTACTGGATGGGGAAGAGCCAGGAAGAGTCTCATACAACACTTTTTGTCTTCTCCAGCCTGATTCCCCAGTAAATCCACAGGAGCTTGTGCATTGCTTCAGCCTGGTGTACAGTCCAGTGGCACTGTTAGACAATTCAGTGTTATAAGCTCAGTTGTGTATTGAGGTCAAGGAGAGTGGAAGGTGCCGTACATCTCATGGGACCAGTCATGGGTCTAGTTTGCCCTGCGTGCTTACCATGAAGTGAGCATGGACACATTTGGTCAGTCCGGGATGCCCTAAGCCCGTGTCCTGTGCAGTCAGAGTCCCTGTGTCTGAAGTCAAGCCGCATCAAAAGAAAACAATAATCACTGCAGTTCTAAAACAATAATGTTCGGTCCTTTAATGAGCTATGTAATTAATAGTGTCAGAGTAATGTCATAGCTGTGATGGTCCAGCAGTTACACCAGAGGCAAAGACCTGAAAAAGGTCTTGCAGGAAAAAGCTTGTCTAACTTTATCCCAACTATGCAATTAGTCTTCTAAAAGGTGTCACCTAAAGAAATCCTTGCCTCCTGTGTAATTAGGGAGCGTGGAGGGGGGAAATCTTACTTTTTTCTATCTTTAGGTAACTTTAAACACTTGAATAAATCAGCCTGGAGAAGAAGAGAACAAGGTGTTAATAGTCAGTGTCTTGGAATTATCTGCAACTTGGACTGAAAGACGGGGAAAGTTTGGAGCGGAGATTTTGAAATCTAAGAATTTCCCTCTTTGTGGGCATTGTGCTGCTCTAGGGGTAGGTCCAGCTGGAAAAGCAACAAGAAGGAAGCTGAGCAGACAGTTTGCTCTTGGTGAGGGATCAGAGCTCAGCCAGAAGATGAGACTACACAGGAACGAGTGCCTGGGATGGGACGCAAGGACCATCACCTTCTGATTATTGTGGCTGCCTACAGCAGCCTATTTTCACTGCACTTAGCCCAGAGTAGCCTCCCTCAAGTTTGTTCTGGCTCCCATGGAGTGGTTTCTGTCTCCCTATGTAGCACTGCTAGAGGCATAGCAGTGAGGAGCATCTAACAGGGAAAACCTTACTCCAAGGACAGTTTAAGTGCTTTATGTTAAATAGACATTGGAGTGAAGACTGGGACTCCGCATCTCCTCCATCACAAATTAGGCCTCTGTTGCTTGGTGGCTAGCACATCCACCTGGGAGATGTAGGTTCTCATTGTATCAAGCACATGGGGGACTTGAACCCACATCGTGGGAGGGTGCTGGAGCCACTTGACTATAGGGTTACATGAGGAGCATCGTCCAGTAGCTCCTCTGAGCCTGGCAGGAGCAAATACGCTGTGGATCCCTGTGGGATTTAGGTGATGAATTATTCCATCTTGTCTGGACATAAGCATTTAATGGGCGGACATTTAGGCACCTGAGGAAGTATACTGACAGGTACTTAGGCGCCGTAGGCTCTTTGGCAGGCGTTGTGAGGATATACATTTTTGGATCAGGCATTTTGGTGGGATTTAGAGGCCGGCGTCCTTCTGTGGATCCAGCCTTCCGCACTTAGCTCTGCAGGGCCTCCAGTTCAATCCCTGGACGGCAGCCTTCATGTTTGCATGTGACATTGCTTCTGGGCAAAATGCAGCCATTTTAGGAACAACTCAGGCTTTCTATCAAATACAACTGCAGAACTGAGGAACCAGTCATTTTTGTATAATGTGGAAGACTGAAAAACATGAAGGAAGAAACTGAGGTGGCCGTTGCTCACGAGAAGTAAATCTTGAGCGTTCAGATGGCAGAGGTGACTTCCAAAACATGTGGGAAAGAGGATTCATTTCCAGAAACATTTCTAGTTTTAGGTGCATGTGAACATTTTTGATCATCCCCCAAATGTTCTGAGATTTGCTTAGAAACATAAAAAATGAGGGCTGGAAGGGACCTCAGGAGGTCACATCTAGTCCAACCCCTGCTCCAAGCAGGACCAGCCCCGACTACATCATCCCAGACAAGGCTTTGTGTAGCCGGGTCTTAAACACCTCCAAGCACGGCACGCTGATGGCTCATACACACCTTGTTGTCCACCGTCTCCCCCAGTCTTTTTTTGCAGGGCTGTTGTGTAGCCACTTGGCCCCCAGCCTGCACCGGTGCGCAGGCTTGTTCCCTCCGAAGTGCGGGACTTTGCACGTGTCCTTATCGATGTCGCCGTTTTCCTGACTTGCATGATAAGGGTTCGGATAACTGGGTTTCCAGTGGAGTTTTTTTGGTTCCAGTCAACAGCACAGGGCAGGAACAAGCAAGCCGCCCCGTCCCCAGAGAGCTCACAAATGAACGTGCCTCCGTCTTGCTGTGGGATCTGTGCAGGGAGATCGGCTTCTGACAGCATAAGCCACTTTCAGGATTGAAGTCTGTAACTGGGATTTGAGGAGAAGCCTGGAGAGATGAGAGGAAGGAGCTACCAGGGGGAAATACTTTTTTTACGCTTATTCTAATTATTCTCATCCTGTGGTTCTCAGCCTTTTCACACTCAAGGCACCCTTTGTTAGACTCAAGGCACAGCCTGGAAAATGCCAGCTCTTTGCTTTCACTCTGCAGTAAAGAACGCCGAAATATCCGGAGATCAGAATCCTTTTGCTGCCGCAGATCCCTGCGTGAAATCTCTGGGTGTATCTCGTGAATCGTGCGCTGGCATTTGCACCCCAAATGGTGCTGGTACCTAAAAGGATCTGACGGCACCACAGCACCTGTTGAGAATCACCGCTCTAAACCATTTTCCACACCTGCTTTCAGCTGTGATCTCCCTTTCACATCTTCTGCCAGGAGCAGAAGGCAGCAAGATCCTTTTCAACTTGTGAAGCCACAATAAAAGCAGGAAAGTTGCTGTCTCCCTCCTGCAAACAAGAACTAAGTTTTCCCCTGTAGAAAAGACAAGTGTTCAACAGAGATAAGCAGAAGGGGCTGTGGGTTATGCAGATGTTAATTAGCATTTGAAAGGAAGGGTGGTGGGAGCACTGTAAAAAAGATGACTGTAGCTGCTGCAGGGTGCAGTCGAGATGCTTTTGCCTCTGTAGAGGAAAGGAAGCGGTTAAGTCAGTTTAAGTGCCTTAAATAGTTTGATTTCAGGAGCCAAAAATGACACCCTTCTCCCCTGCTCGGCGGGTTGTGGATGGTTTGCTCTGTCTATCCGATCACATGGTCCACTGGCCCCTAGTGCTGCAGAAGCACCAGCTGCGACTGCTACTGCTGCTGATCAGGGTCCATCCCAGCCTGTGTGTCAATGCCTTGCAGCCTCAGCCTCCACTTGAAAGGAGGGAGCACCCAGCATGAGCCCTTGAGTTTATGGGTGGGGATCTGGGACACACCCTGCTGCTCCCCCAGGCTACAAACCTTAACCATGTCTATCTGTTGTTGTCTGTTTTTCAGGGAATATGGATCCTCCAAAAGGAAATCAGGTAAGAGAGCAGCCTTTCTGTATACTGCATAGCTACTGGGTGGAGGGGGGCAAAGAGAGGAAGGGGGGGACACCTTTCTCTTTATCTCTTGTTGCATGAAATGATGTGGGATTTAACTTTTTTTGCTGTTCAAGTCTGTTGGCGATAGAGACATCAAATGGTTTTTATAGCTGCAGAGAGGGGAGGAAAAAAAGTCTGTCGAGCTGCAGTTTCAACCAAAAATGTCTAACTCCTTCTGCCTGCGTGAAGGCAGTGTCTGCTCCAGTCTAAGAGGAGAGCTGCCTTAAATTAACTCCTCTACCTGAGCACGTCGTTAAAGAACTACCCCAGTTTCTCCGTGGGGGTGTAAGGATACCGCTTGTGTGTGGCTGCAGCCTTATTTTTGTAGCCCAACAGCTCCTGTTCTCCGAAGAGGGAGAAAAAAAAAAAAGATCTTGTAAATACCTTTTATTGTGGAGTGGTTTTTAATTATTTGGGGTGGTGGGGCGGTGGCAGGATGTGGGGCGCAGCACGGCAGGGGCTGGGTGTGGTGTTTCCACTACCTTTGGATTCTGTTGCTTTCTGTAACCCCGGTTTGAAAACGTAAATCCAGACTTCTTTTTTCCTCCCTTTTTCTCTCCTTTCGCCCTTTCTATACAGCTCCAGTGACTTATGGACAAAATTAAAATGGCTTACAGTTTTATATGCAGCTGAAAGACTGAGACACCCTAAATCAGATCAGTTAGGCCTGACTTTTTTTTTTTTCCCCCCCTGCCCCAAAGGTGCTGACCACTTCCAAATTTGATTTGGATTTTTGGGTGCTCTGAACCCTTAAAAATCAAATCCAAGGCATCTCCCACACTGTACCCCAAATTATTAGTGACTTGTGAATACTCTTGGTCTCTGTATTTGTAAAATGTGTGGTGGGTGGGGAGCCAGGATGCTCCCTCTGGGAGGAGGAAAGGTTAATGTGACAGTTGTGGGAGAGAGGGAAGGGGAGAGAAATTGCTCGGATTGATTGGTCTGTTAATTATGACTGCATTTATGTTGCAATCCTGCAATAAGCCAAGTGGTGTACTAATGGGTTGCTGTTATCTGACCCCACTCTCCTGTGGATATGCTAGAAGGGCCCTGCAAAACCATCTGATTTCTATCTGCAGGTCAAGGGTGGTGCCATGCTTTAGACTGAGTAACTGCTGAGCCTCTCTAGGTGATTATGGTAGGGCAGATGTAAGATGATACAGCTCTGACATCCTACATCTTTTCTCCTGTAACAGCTTGCATCATCCTCACTCTGTACAAAAATTGTGTGTGGTTTATGGAAATCCTGCTGCTCTCTAGAAAGGCGGCTTGTACTCAGCATCTAGATGTGCTTCTTAGCAGGCATGCTGTCCCTAGTATTTAAACACATGACTTAACTTCACAACACTGGAAACTAAATTGGTAAATGGTATCCTCTTCATACAGGAGGATACTCAAGACATGGAGCAGTCTGGGCGAAAGCTGGTACGTGAACTAGGGAGTGCTGTCTTGTAGTTCGAGGTCTGGACCACTGGGTGATCTCTTTCAAGATAGCACACAGCTATAAAGTTTCTTTCCTCTTTCAGACTGCAATAAAATAATATGCAGACATGTAGAGTGAAGATATAAAGCCCTCCCGGGCATATTTTCCCTCCCACTAAAGGTTAAACCTTCAAACAGTTTGTTGACAAGGCATTTGTATATGGAAATGGCTATCCAGCCTGCCCTTCTGATGCTCATAATGCATTTTTTTTTTTTTTTTTTTTTGCTAGTCTGTTTAAACAAAAACATTTTCCTCCTGCTAATATTTGTGCTAATGCTCGAAACAAAATACTTCAATGCTTGAGTTGCAAAGCCTTCAAGAGGATGATTTGGCTTATGTAATGTGTTTCCACTTGGTTTTGTTTTTATAGTCAGGGGAGATGCTGCTTTTGGGCTTTGTGCAAAAGCCGTGTTTTTCTGCATTGTGATGAGATGATTTTTTTTTTTTTTGCCCTCTTCCTCTGTAGTTGTGAAGCAGATACAGGCCCTTTCTTGGCTGAGTCTCTCTCCTGTATTATTGCTGCAGCCCCCCACGGAGCCTGCCCTCCAAGGGACAGGTGCTGTGCTGCCTCTAATTTCACAGGTGTCTGTAATATTGGCCATGTCTGCAAAACACGCAGTAAGCCAAAGTAAATGCACACATTTGTGGGCTAAAGAGAAATTGAAATGTGGATGACTGGACACTGGAAAATGGCCAGGTCCGAACTGCTCAATTAAATGCATTTCTATGAGCAATGAATTGTATTAGCGAGTTGGTGCAGTTCTCGGCTCTGAGATCTGTGCTGGGAGTCCAGTCAAGAGTCCCTGTTTCAAGTTGCTGGGCTAAATTGACCCCTGGCATCTTTTTTTTAAAGCCAGTACTTGGGCTAGGGAGGAGTTTGGTCACCGTGCCTCAGTTTACCAGCCGCCTGCAAATGAGACTAGTGTAGTCCTGTAAGGGATAATGACAGACTGTGGCCTGGGCTTCTGCCTCTGGTGCCAAATATCCAGGGTCAAACCCCCAGGGGTCCTGACAAGGAGAAATGGGGTATTTCCTAATGTCACAGGATATGCTAATAGTAGCGGCGGCTTTGGACTTTTAGATTACAGCAGGCATTCAAAGGTTGTGGGTTCAAATCCCATTAGAGTTGAGCTCTTAGCAGTTACTTTCTCTATGATTCGGTAGACAAAGCCTTGGCTGGGCTGATGTAATTGGGGCCAGTCCTGCTGTGAGCTGGGGGTTGGACTAGATGTGAGCTCCTGAGGACACTTACGGCCCTCCATATCTGTGATTCTGAAACATCTGAATAGATAGCTTAAAAAAAAATCTTCCTCTGTGCTTTTTAGAAAGCTACACCCCTCCATAAAACAAGGGAACAA
The DNA here is from genome assembly GCF_030867095.1 of Alligator mississippiensis. Taxonomy (NCBI): domain Eukaryota; kingdom Metazoa; phylum Chordata; order Crocodylia; family Alligatoridae; genus Alligator; species Alligator mississippiensis. The sequence continues at coordinate 98,316,737 of NC_081829.1, forward strand.
ATATCTGTGGCCCAGCAACTAAAGCTAGTTTGTAAGCAAGTCTTGAGTCTCGAGTCCGAGATGTGCCGGAAGGAAGCTTGGCCCCATAAGTGCCGTGAAGGGCCCGAGGCGCTGCTGCAATTCGGCACCTGTTGTACGTGTCGCACAAACGCAACAAATGGCGGACACAACAGGAATCTGATGAATGTCTGCGGAGACCGCTGCCTGCTTTTATTTGTCAAACACTTGCTATTCAGAGCCCAAAATAATCTAGAGTGGGTTTCCCCTCTCCCTCCCTTAGAAAAGCAGTGGGGGATTGAACAGTCACAGAGCTTAATGAATGTTTTTTTCCCCCCAACACCTGAAAGACTTCACACATCAGATGCAAAAGTCTCCTTGTGATGTTGTGAATTGGGTACAGCTGTTTGCGTTAGTGGCCTGATTGGGTTTTTTAATGCTACCTTCTGCAACGTATTTGGCTGTCTGATCACAGCTGCATTGCAGGAAGGCCCAGGCATGGGTTGGGGTCTCATGGTGCTGCACTCCTGCCCCAGGCTGAATCGAAGCATAACTATTCCAGTCTCCCGGTCACTGGAGTTGGCGGAGCCCTGCTGAAGTGGGTAGGAATTGGCCTGGGCAGAGATTTGCTTGCATAATTCGGGCCAGTGTTACTAGCATTTATTATTTGGGATTTCTTGACTCTAAGGCTTCACCTGATATGCTACAAGATTTGCTTCTCATCTGTCTGGCTTATTGGTTGAGAGGAGGTGAACTGTCGGGGCTGGATGGAAGTCACTATATTCTGGGCCCATCAGTCAGTTGTAAGGAAGCCCGGCACATCCCGTATGTTAATAATGCATGATCTCCGTTGGCTTTCTTTGCTGGGCCTCCAGGGATGAGAAGGAAGGAAGGAAGGAAGGAGTTATTCTCCATACCCAGATTAGGTTGAGCCAATTAACCAAATACACATGGAAAGCCGCTAACCATATTTATCGCTACTTCTTTCTGAGCATCCATTCTCCAGACCTCTCTCAAAGACGGAGAGGGCAAAGTCTGCCAGTGGTTATTTGCCAGCAACATTACAGACTGCAAATTAGGTTAATCCACTCTCCGAATCTTGCAAATTCCCATCTGTACATGGGGGGGGGGAAACTAATTAACCCTGAAGACATTTGCTAATCCTGCAGGAGTTTAAAGCAGGTTTAGCGCTGACCTATTCCCTCTGCCGAGTCCTCCAGGAGGTGCTGTTCTGCTGGGGGTTCGGCTAAGAGAAGCATGAGACCGAGATGCAGGGATCCTTCCCATCTCCAGCCCCAAGTTTCTCCGCTTCCCTGCCTGCCTCATGCCAGAAACTGTTGTCCGATCCTGCCCATGCCACACGACAGAAGCATCTGACCCATGGCATCCTTTAAGGTTAGGGGTAAAAAAGAAACTGGCACAGGCACCAGAGCTGCTTCCCCCCCATGGTGATAACTTTTTTTTTGGTGGCATTTAAATGTTAGGGAGAGAGAGTGGAGGAAAAGCTGGCCTTGCAAAGAATGACCTTGGTGCTGGAGGCTCCAGGAAGTCAAGCCATTGCTCTAAGGGGCACAACAGGCTGAGACGTGCAGCCCATGGTTTTGCTTTTCCATTGTTTTTTCCTATTGGGACCTTTTCTGTCCTGTTATTTATGCAGCCCGGTGCCACGTGGGGCTAGGGGAAATAAAGCAAAGGAACACTTCCAGCTTCTTCTTGATGAATTGCTGTCTTAGTTGACCTGGGATTTGTTTTTAAAGGCATATTTGGCAGCTGGTTTATTTTAATAATTTTTGTCTTGCATGTGATGTGACGGATATTTGAATGTGGCAGGGCTTATCGGTTTTGTCTTTGAGTTCACGTTAGTATAATGATAGCGTTGAGTCTCTAGACTGTTTCATGGGGTGCGTGTATGCATTAAGCATATATCAAACTTGGGTTGAAAATCTGGCTAACTAAACTAAAAGAGCCAGTACATAAAATGGGGAGGGAGGAAGGAATGCTCAATAAAGATTCTCATTTAAATCATGAATCCCTTTCAAATGGATTTGAAATTCCAACTTAACGGTGATCTCTTGTCACCCTGCGGCAGACAGATGGAGGGCAATCACTTTGAGAGCTTTGCTGCAGTTGCTGAGGCTGGATGTATCTAACTGAGAAGCTAATGAAATTGGTGTAATAACACCATCTACTTAAACTGCTGATCTCTTTGCAGAATGACAGACCTGGATCTGTGCATGGAGCCGAAATCCATTAATCGTGCCCCTCTCTTCTGTGATGACAGCTCTGAGATATGATGACATTTATCATCAGGGGAGTTCTCTCTTGGCATGTACTCTGAAGGGCATAAGTGATCCACAGGCTTAATGTAATGAAATGGCTAAACAGCCACTTGCTTGGGGATCTGAATGAATGATGCACTGATTGCACTGTAATTAAGACTTTTCTAGTACATTCATTTACGAGAAGAAACCATTTGGGGATATCTTCTTGCTGGTTGGAGCAAGAGGTATAAGATACCACGGATGATTAGAAAAGTAACTTCTTGCAGCGTATGCCTGTACTCCCTCTTGCATTGTAGAAAGCAAAGGCAGTTTATTGTCTTAAATTCTGCTTGACCCCCTCCCTTTGGAATAGGGGCGCATGCTCCCCTCCCAAGTAGAAGTTGCCGACTATACAGGTCAAGATCTTGAAATGCTGTTGCCTTTGCAAAATCTCCCAGAAGTATCAGATAACCAAGGGGAGGATCCGACGAGTTAAACGCACAAAAACGCTGAAATGAAACTTTATGGTTTTATTTTTATTGTGTGCTCAAGAGGTACCACAAGCCCAGAGGGGCCGGGGGCCCAATCGCAGGTTGACTTCATGTACAAACGTGATGGGTCTTTGGAGGAAATGAAAAGCAGACTTGTAATCGGAACAATATCCCATTTGTCTCTTTCTAAAGAAACGTGTCTGAAGACATGTTACAAAAGCTGAAGAAACCCCGTTAGTGAAGTATAACAAATCTAGGTCCACTTCTCGCTCATCATCTGGATGTGATGCACTTACGTACCTGTGAGTGCATCTACAGCAGAAATCCTTGGCATGCACTCCAACATCTGCCTTTTGGATCGAATGCATTTTTTTTTTTTTTCATTTGTAAATCAACTACAGGATCGGGGGACCCGAGGAACAAAAGCACTTCTTAGCTTTAAAGATGGAAGTTGTAGCTCAAGGCATGCTCTGCTGTTGGCTGCTTGTCGCTAAAGCTCGTCTCCCATGGGCGAGGAGTGGCTCAGGCTAAGGAGGCAGATCCAAGAGTTGAAATTTCTAAGTAGTCCAGAACATGAATGAATGTATTGCAAAAGACTGAACTGTGCCCAGAGATGTGGCAGCATCCCTGGGACCTCCTCAAACCGCATGGCTTTGGCTCAACATCCTCCTCTTTCGGAGACTTCTGCCGTGCCATGTGTGTTGTTGCGAGTGGAAGCACGTGCCGCTCTTCGCCTTGATGAATCATTGGCGCACGCTGAGTAATTGTTTTCAAGAGAATACAGTGTGGAAACGGAGATGGCGCCTTGAACATCATCATGTGCCATTTGGCCCCTGTCGGAGCGGATGGACGGGCTGCGTAAGACTTCCAAGAAAGATTTCCTAACTTTCCCAATGTGCATCTGACTGGTAACAAGATCATTTATCTTGATCCATGTCGGGAAGAAAACACCCGTATCAGAAGATAACTCCATGCAGCAATTCACTGGCTAAAGAACACAATGCATCGGGCTCTGCCAAAATATTTCTGGTTCTTGAGTGTTTGCTTTTTATCTCTTAAAAGCAAGAAAGATGGGGAACAGAAGGAATCGATGAGAGGAGGAGTTGGAAGTATGCACATCCAGCAGAGCCATAGCAACCAAGGCTTAAATAAACAGCACGGCAGAAACTACAAGGGCTGTACAACATGCTTCTCGTTCTGCGAGATGTTGCTTGCTAATGTGAACGAGCGGGCTTAGCCTGCCGTCCCCCTCAAACACTGAATCCTTCCTAAATTAGCGAGTTGGCTTCGACCTGTTGAAGTTCATTCTTCTGTTTTGGGGCCAATACAGATGATTTCTATACCATTTGGATCCCCAACGAAGCTGCCAGTGCCACTCCAATTCTGGAGTGTAAATGAACGAACCTACTATCTTCCCCAATTTTTTGAAGATTTAAAGCCTGAGTTACACTTGGTGCTTTTTGACTTTTGGAGGAAAAACTTTAGGCAGTCTTGGCACACTTAAAGTGCATGCGTCTGAGACCAGCATGTTGCGTTATTACCATTCGGTGGAGATGTGGATCTGCTCTAGCTAGCTCACGTGATAGCAGGGCAGCCTGCAGTATTTTGATGTGGGGCAATTAATTTCTGCCCTGTTCTCTCCACATCCTAGATTTTAAACTGCTTGTTTAACTGAAATGCTTTGCATGTTTGCCTGAGGCTACTGCAAACACCAGAGCTTCTTGGCGACTTTATTTTGTACCATTTCAGATGTCTCATGACGAGGCCTGTGGCCTGTTGGAAGCACAGAACCGCTGTTGTCTTCTGGGTGGCTGTTGCTTTGTGTTTTTATTTCGTGTATGTGTCGAGAGAAGGAATAGGAAAAGGTATTTGTCTGCCCTGTTGACTTTGACCTGTGCACAATGAAAATAATTCTGTGCAATCAAGGGTTTGTACAGTGCGGCTGGGTGCAGTAACCTTAATCATGATGTTGACACGAACCTAAAACGCCAAGACGACCAGCACTCTTACAGATACCTAGGATAGGTGCCGACTCCAGGAATATATGGGGAGCAGGCTTCTACCTCCTGCCTGCTCCTCCGCAGTGCCAGCCGAGGAGGCACAGTGCATTAAGTGGTATAACTGTTAGCTGCCGTGTGGGTCTGTCCATATTGTCATCCTCTGCCGAAGGAGACAATTGTGTGTTGGGTCTAACGCACGTTCTGCTCCGTGCCTTTGGGGAAGGCAGGAGAAGCATGCTAACGGCACAAGGTGGAAGATAGAGAGGTGTGATGGCCCTTCACCCCTACGGGGAGGCTGTTTTGCAGTTTGAGACTGGCCCCAAGAAATCTGTCTGCATCTCGGGTGAGCTTTATCCTTCTGGTGGTTTTTTGCCTCGTGCTAGAGGATCCGAGTTGTTTAACGCTTTCTGCAGTGGGCCCAAGCCATGGAGACTCTGCTCTGGGCAGATCCCAAGTGCTTGCAGTAGCCTATGCTGCAACCTCTTGTGCTAGCTGGAGGACTCGGAGGGCTGATGGCTTCGTGCCCAGGTGTATTACTTTGTAGTCCAGCCAGGAAGTGTCAAAGGCGTGGATAATGAAGACTGGGTCATCATCCCGCAGGCAAGGATGGAGTTTCTTCGCTAAGTGAAGATGACCAAAAGCAGGACCCGTGCGGCAGCCAAAGAGCATTCCTGGACTGGACAGAACTGGCACGTGGGAGATAAATACCTACTGCTGCAGCCACCGACCCGGCAGCATGCTCTCCTTTGCCCCCAAGCGTAACCGCTAGCCCTGGTGTCCATTCACGCACCAATCTCTTCCAATCCCCAGGCCATCTTGGAGATGCTGTTACGGTCATACCTGGTGGAGCTGTGCATTACTTGAGCCCACATGCAAGCATCCTACGTGTCCTCTTGCAGCATGGCTTACAGCATCGGAGGCATCCAGGAAGGTACGCGTGGATATTTGCTGTACGACCATGACCAAAATCTCCTTTTCTACCTCTCTCAATCTATTTTTTTCACATCCCACATACTAGCCTGAATCTACTAGATGCTGGGCTTGTTCTGATGGAGCAGGGAGACTGAATAGCAGACACTTGTGTTCATGCTGAAGACAGGACAAAAAAAGATCGTGCCTGTGCCCTTCCAGGTCGTAACGTTGGTGCTGTATGTGGTCCATGGTCTCCCTGAAGTGAGCAACACTCACTCTTTCGGCGGAGCAGGGGGGAGCTCCGGCTCTGTAACTACACTTGCTCTGTTGAATAAAGTGTAGAGTAATAGTTTTCTTTCTCCTCTTTTTGGCAGTTTTTTTCCAGATCAATATTTCCTTTTAGCTTGCACGGCTATAAATGTTAGTGATAGCCATAATTATGGCTTTTAAAATCCAGCCTCTTCATCAGGCCCTGAAATAGCCATGTTAAACTCCACTCATTTATATACTGCTATTCAGACATTGGCTGCAGATCCCATGGCTTTTGACCATGTCTGATGAACGCAATGTAATCATATAGACTTTTCCAGTTTCTCAAGTGGGATTTGGGATATGCCTTCTCTAGGATTAAACAAAGCGCTGAATTGGACCTAAAAGCAAAGGCTTAGGTCTTAATTTCCTTTAATGGGTGGCTCTAATCTCTTTATAAAGACAAAGTGCTTGTGAGTGGTTGTTGAAATGCAGAACTTAAACTGAGGCTGTGCTTGCTTCCCTGCAGTATGCAGAGCCCGGGATCTGCCGCTCTCTCTACACTGCTCTGTTTAGACACTGGAAAGGATTTTTATTTTTTTTCCTGGTTGCTGGTTTCTCCCCTGTAAGGGTTTGTTATACAGATGATGAATTTCTGAGGCATGCTTGGGTCACATGAAAGCCAGATGTGAATATTTTCCAAGCAGTGTGTGTGGGTCTAATATACGCCAGGCAGTTCTGTTTACGTGGCAAGTGGAAGTGATTTGAGATTGGTCTACACTCAGACACAGCCTGAAAAAAAAATTGCTGTTTTCCAGGATAGCAGGCTACTGTTTGGGGAAGAAAGATGCTCTCTTGTATTGTCCAGCCCAATAACCAGACTGTTGGGCGTTCTGATCTCATTTCCTGCAGCAGAAACAATAGTGGATTTTTTTTCAAGAACAAAAGAGATGCTTGCTGCAGAGGGTAGCAGATGAGCCCTGTGTAAACCTGTTTTAAGCCTGGATTTGGTAAATAAGACTAAAATGAAATGTCTTCAGATGAATGCTGTAGCTACTGCTGCCTGTCTGGGCCAAGGCTCGTGTACCAAAAAGGCAGCTGGATTATCTTGATAAGGAGTTCTGTAATTTAATTTAACACACTTGAGATGACTAATCTCAATGCAAACACAGTACTGAGCACTGCCATAAATGGGTTGTGGTGGCCTTTGTATTTTTTTTCAGTTGATTCCAGTTAAATGGCTAACACAGCCATCTTTAGTCTTTTCCCTATTTTACTTTGTCCTTTTTTTTTTTTAAATTGGGGGGTGGAGGGGATGAGTTTGTGTTTGCAACAACTATATTCTTCTAGAGCAGCAGTTCCCAAACCCTGGAGGTACCAGAGACATCTCTGGGGGGGTATGTGGGAGAAATTGTGTGATGACAAATTTAATTTGCACTATAATTGGCATTGAAGGGGTTAAACTATAAACCGTACGCTGGTAGGGGAATGCGGGCAGCTGGTAAATCTGGAAGGGGGTATGCAATGAGAAAGTTTGGAAAACTGTTCTAGAGCAAACTTAGTTTGCAGGTGACTTGTCCCTCTTGCTTTACAACAACCCCCTCCTTTTTCAGAATTTGTGTTTTGTTTGGAGGGGGTCTTTTTTTTTTTTTAAGTGGGACAATTAGAAGTGGAAAACAGTTTGCTTAAATCTGTTCGTGTGTGTACCACTCAAGTATTTCAAAAGCTGCTGATTTTTGCCATTGTAGAGGCAGCAAAAATGACTGAGTATTGTGCATTGGCTCCATTACAAATACTTTGGCAAGGAAAATTAATTTTAAGCTGTGTGTGTGTGTGTGTGTGTGTGTGTGTGTGTGTGTGTGTGTGTGTGTGTGTGTGTGTGTGCGCTGCTTGCTTGGTTTGGTATTGGGAGTGTTGCCCTGTGGAAGCATCTTGGCCTCCTTGGGGATCCGGCCCCGTCGTGTTAGTGCTGTGCAGGCACTGAACGGAGAAGTGCTCGTAGCTGGTTGGCTTTGCTTTTTTGCTCAGAAGTGAAATTTGTGTTGGCTGGCACATTTAAACAGTATAACTAAATTGGTAAATGTGGCTTTTATTCCTTTTTTTTTTTTTCTCAATTGTCTTCAGTCTCTGGCAGGGCACAACCCGAGTGAGACAACTAAGAATTTACAAGTCGGAACTTATTGGTTATTTGAACCCATTTTAACATTAAGCTTTTTTCCCCTCTTTTCTTGCGGGCTTGAGGTTGTGTTACGGGCCCTGCATGGGAGCCAACATTCAAATATGACCTTAACATGGGTTACTGTTGCTTTGGGACCAAGGCAGAGATTATCTACAAGTGGTTCATGGAGCAGAAATGTTCCAGGTAAAGGCAAAGGTGTTCTCCCAGGTTAGCGCTAGTCAGGACTTGCTGCAACTGCAAATCTGTCCAATCTAGCATAAAAATGGGCCCGAGCTACCAAGTTTGGATTTGAGTAAGCCATTATCTCTTGCCTTTAAACTCTTCTTCCATGCTGGGACATGATTACCAAGACCAGGATAATGGATCAAGTTGAGGTAGCAACAACCACAAAATAGAAAAACCTGTCTAAGGTGGCTCCAGGTCCTTATTCCAATACTGGGAGTTGAGAACACCCTCATCCCTCTGCTTTGTCTCAATTTTTTTCTTACGAGGAACGGCTGGTTTCCATCCAAGAGATGGATGAGCTGCAGGCGTTAGAAGGATCACTTCCAGCCTCTAGACCTCCAGTGAAGCCTTCCCTAGCTGAATTGGTCCATCCTCATTTCAGAGGAACTTGGTTTGCTTTTGTGCATTGAATTTTTGAGAGTGAATGACAAAAGAGGGCAGGGGAAGGGTGGGTATTTGGGAGCTTGGTGTTTGGATGCAGTTGTATGTTGGATTTCTGATGTCAGTAGTCTTTCTTCACTAATTTCAGTCGGAGTAGGACCAGGATCCTTTTAAAACTAGACCCATGCCAGTCTCTGTTGGCCTCCCCCTTCTCTGTTTCTTCACATGCTAGTACCTATCACTTTTTAAAATGAGCTTTGAACGTTTGGCCAACAGGGCTACTGTGCGTTTGCAGTCTCTGCCTCTTGGTATTACTTCTTTTCAATATACAGCTGAAAATTGCTCCAGTACTTGAATTCCTAATTGGGACTAGTTTTCACGATGAGTGCTTCTAGTTGACTAATAATCTTACTCTCTCGCATATACAACAACTTCTAATGTCTGCTGCCTTACGGGGGCCTTCTCTTGTCGCCCCAGAATTAAGAGAATACTTCTCTTTTACATTACAGGGAGCCTTTTTACATTAAAGGGTTGACCTTAAGGTTTTATTTTTTTTTTAAATACTGCTTGGAAAGCTACCCGATCAGCACCCACAAGGAGGAAACCTTGGAACAGCTCATTTTCCTTGGGAAGAGGAGTGTAGTGGCGTTCTCCATCTCACACCTGTTGCCTTGTGTGTGGTCCTCCAGCGGACTGACTTCCAGAACACACCCTGAGATCACCCCCTCTTTTAACCCCACCCACGGTCTCCTGACAGCCATTCTCCATCTTTCAGGAAACAATCACTTGACGCCCCTCTTCGAGGCTCTTGGGTGCTGCTGGACATGGGCCTGCTGCCCTCTCGACCCTAGCCTTGTCCCCTGGAAGGTAGGCGGCGGCAGCAGTTGTATCTCTGAGCTGGCATCCTGTGCAGGCCACCTGGAAGATTGTGTGAGATGGGTGACTGTTGTCTTTGGGAAGCTCTGGTTGATTTTTTTTTTTTTCTTCTGTAGTGGACTTGATCATTCGTAAAGGCTGTGTCTTTAGGAGAGTCCCCGTGATGGCTTGTTCCATAAAGGGCAGTGCAATGTGCTTGTCTACATGTTCGCTAGTCACTGGGTGCATCTACATGAGATGCTAACTGCACAGTAGCCTAATAACACTGCGTAGCAGCATGCGGGGCAAGTCCCCTGCTAATACGCCACTGTGCGGTAGTACCAGACTACTGTGCAGTTGGTGTCTGTAAACCACAAACAAAATAAAACCCCAACAAGATGCCATGTGTCGGTGCTACTGCAGAGTAGCACCAGTTACTGCTCGTTAATTGACTTGGTTATGCAAGTACTAAATGTAATGTGCATTAATGAATGTGTAGACGCACCCCCTTGCGTAGGAAGCACCCCTAACACAGACCTGCCACCAATGACCCTTGAACAGAGTTCAGGCCTGTCTCGGGACACTTGTGGTCTTTAAAGCCTGTTCCCTCCTCTCTTTTCTTCCCCCCCACCCGCTGCTCTGACACTGCACCTGAGAAAGCAGAGCTGGTGCATCCGTAGGCTGTGGCGGCAACTTGAATCGGGCAGGAGGTCAGCAGCCGTTTCCAGCAGAGACAGGCCTCTCCCGTTACACGGCTACTTCTGTATAATGCAGCCCTGAAGGGGAAAGCCCCTCTCCTGCTCATACAATCATAGAAGTTGGGTCGGAAGGGACCTTGCAGATCTTCAGGTCCGACCCCCTGCCTGGGCAGGAGGCAAACTGGGCTCAAATGACCCCAGCCAGGTAGGCATCGAGCCGCTTCTGAAAGACCCCCAGGGTAGGAGCCAGCACCACTTCCCTTGGAAGTCGGTTCCAGATCCTAGCCACCCTGACTGTGAAGTAGTTCCTACGGATGTCTAATCTAAACCTACTCTCCAACAACTTGTGGCCGTTATTCCTTGTTATCCCGGGGGGTGCTGGGGGAAACAAGGTCTCCCCCAAACCCTTCTGGTCCCCCCTAGTGAGTTTATAGACGGTCACCAGGTCCCCCCTCAGCCTTCTCTTGTGGAGGCTGAAGAGGTTCAGGTCCCGTCGCCTCTCATTGTAGGGTCTGCCTTGCTGCCCCGGATCATGCGGGTGGCCTCCTCTGGACCCTCTCCATGTTGTCCACATCCCTCCTGAAGTGCGGTGCCCAGAACTGGACACAGTACTCCAGCTGTGGCCTGACCAGTGTCGCGTAGAGGGGGAGGATCACCTCCTTGGACCTACTTGAGATGCACCTGTGGATGCACGATAGGGTCTGGTTAGCCCTGCTGACCGTGACCTCGCATTGTCGGACCATGTTCATCTTGGAGTCAGTGATGACTCCAAGATCCCTTTCTGCCTCTGTGCTCTCAAGAAGGGTGTTTCCCATCTTATAAGTGTGCTGCTGGTTAGTACTGCCCAAGTGCAGCACCCTGCTCTTGTCAGTATTGAAATGCATCCTGTTTTTGTTAGCCCACCCCTGCAACCTATCCAGGTCTCTGTAGTCTTTCCTTCCCTGCTAACGTGCCCACCTCACCCCAAATTTTGGTATCATCAGCAATCATCATGCTCCTCGAGAGCTGCTGCTGTGCATCGCGGTGTTTTTTGTTTCCGATTCATGCGGTGGTTTTACATAAGACTTATCAAAGGGGCCTGATCTGATCCCAACTGGAATCCCTTCCTGCTGATTTTTGTAAGGATTTGAACGGGGCGGGAAGTAGGATTGGGTCCAGGCTATATTAGGAGTGGCTTCAGCACGCAACTTTAATTTCCCTCCCAAACAGTGGTTCTTTCCAGAGGATGTTGGAGCCCAACTGGCTTTCGGCTCTGTGAGAGGTGGAGAGGCAGGAAGCGGGTGCGAGTTCATGGGGGTCTTTAACCATTAGCAGCCCCCACTGGAAACCGACTCCGAGCCCCATGCAGAGCTCCAGTAAAACAGGGAAACCCTGCGCTATTTGTTTTAAAGCTTTTGCGCGTCGCTAGCACAGTTGGAGCGTGCTTCAGGGGCCTCCTGACCTCCTTCCCTCCCGCCCTCTCCAACACCCTTAGTGAACCCTTTGTGAGGCAGCGGACATCACCACGAGCTCTGATGTTTTTATTGTTATTTGTTGGGGGAGGCTTCAGAAGCTGGGAGCAATTAGAGCTTAAACGTCCTGGACTAAAAATAATAATAAAAAAAATCTCCCCCAAGAAGGGAGTCTAATGCTAAGCAGATGTGCTGTGCCGGAGCAGCTGAGCTAGGCTAGCTGTCGTCTTCAGCTGCACGCTCATCTGTGTCCAACTGCTGCCGAGCCCTGTCGGATGAGACTCACTGGTCCTCCTTCATGCTTTCCTCTCTTGGTTGGGAATGCAAGATACCCGCTGGTGTTACTTGCCAGCTGCTTCTCGAATTTCCTTTTGCACATAGGCTTGGATCAGCTGCTGGTGACAGGAGGAAAATTTGCTTTGTTAAGAAATGTATGGGTTTTTTTTACATAAGCACATGGTGCTAGCAAACTGGACTCATATATATTTGTGCGAGATCCTTGGTTACGTCCCAACTCTTACTGCTGAAATCAGCACTACCAAGTGACTTCCATTAAATGCTTTCTCCCTGCTTGAGCAGATGGATCCAATAGAGCCATAAGGAAGTGTCTAACGAGAGCTTATTCCAAATATTTTTCATCCTTGGCTGTTTCAGTCCTTCAGTGCCAGCTTGGCATGGAGCAGGCTCTGACTGCAATCCTGCTCCCTCCCCAAGTCTCTGGATTTAATAGAATTTCTGCTTTAGATATTTAGACGACAGAATAATAACCCTCTCCTTGGGAGCAACCTGAATGTTGTCATGGGAAGAGCCTTGTCTACTGGCTTCTTAATGGTGTTGCTGGGAGCATATGCGAAAACGAGTAATCTAAAACCACCAACTAAATGCAATCAAATTGGTGTCAGTATACCCTGATCGTAAAAAGTAACCCACAGTTGATGCCATAGGGGTGTCAAACTTGCCTCGCAGGCTAGATGAATGGTGCGTGGCTGGCTCCAAGCCACCCTGGATCCACAAACCTCCCCTTCTGCCACCTTCGTTTGCCAGATCCAGCATATGCAGTGCTTGCTCCAGCTGGTCCAGGACTCGTGGCGCTCACCCTGGGGCGGCTGCAGGAGGCAGCGCAGGTCCTAGGCTGCTGTGTGCCATCACATCCTGGGTGTTTTGTGCACCACATGCAGCGTCTGGGTCAAGTTTGGACCCGAGGATGGCACTGGTTTTGCTTTGCTGTCCCGCTAATGAGCTTTATATTCTGCCACAAAGGGCTCATACTGGAGAAGTGAGTTTGGCCGTTGATTTGGGGGCAGGGAAGGGTGTCGCTGAGCACTCGCCGACCTTCAGCAAGCAGCCGAAGCTCTCTGGGCTCCTGTACGCATACGTGGAGCCTGCTCTGACGTGTTGGAAATCTAGCGTGTCAGAGTAGACTCGATTAATCGAGTTTGCTGGAACGTGAAAATTGACACGCTCCGGCAGCCTCTTCTGCATCACGGGCCTCAGTGTCTCCACGCCGAAAAAATAGCAGTGGGATGCTTTGAAATAAAACCCGTTCGATAAGCTTTCGCTCAAAGCGTCCCACCACCATTTGTATTTTTATTTTTTTCCCCCAGCATAGGGATGCACAGCAACACGAATACACATGATGCACAGGTGCTTTTTAATTAGCGTGGCTCGCTAATTAAAGTGCCCGGTGCCGTGTCCCGTAATCCGTGTAAAAATGCCCCGTGTGCCTTTGGCTCTATCCTGGCCAAATGGAAAAATAGACCCTTTGCAAAAGTGTTGCGGAGGAAATTTTGGAGATCCTTACTGAGGAAATGCAGTGTATTTGGCTGGATTTTTTTAACCTCATTCTTTCAGCTGGAAAATACTTGAAAGCAGCTGCTTATGCACCATGGTCTATAACTAAGGAATTGCTGGCACAGACAAGGAGCCATTTGTGTCTCATGAAAGAAAAGGCAAATATATTTATCCTGTGGATCTAAACAATAACCACCAGTTGAACAGATCAGTCCCCCTAATGCACTTAGCTTATGTCTCCTTCAAGTGGTTGGACAATGTCTTGCTGGCTGTCAAACAGAAGTAACAAATAATATATCATATAGAAATGTATATGCTTTTAGCAGTCCAGTGTGTAAAAATAGCGCCTGGTGTTCCACTTTGGTGTGTGGCATCCTGGACATACTGGAAGCTGTGTTAAGTTGGTGGGAGCAAGGGGTTTGGTTTTTGGTGTGGGTCCTTCTTCCCAGGGAGCAGCGTGTCTGAGACCCTAGTTCTTGTTTAACCCCATTTCATGGACAGCAAATGCCTAGTCGGGGAATAAACTTACCGATGTTAAAAATAAACTTTCCATGTTTTCTAACCAGATATGCACCTTTTTAAAAATGCTGTTACTGCCCCCACCGTCCTAGAAGAAACTTTTCTTCCCTCTGTAATGGGGCATAAATCTCGTAACTTCCTGTAAGGCGGTTATACCTTTTTTTTGCCCATCTACTGGCTTTCTGTTACTTATTCACTTCCTAAGGAATGTAACTTCTGTTCACAGCCTGAGATTTAAATCTGTTTAGGTGCTTTCTCCCTTAATTCTCTCCCAAGGTAACAAAAGTCCAAGGATGTGATCCTGAAAGCACTTATTCATGTCCTGAGCTCCCGCTGCAAGTGGTTCTGTTGGCCTCAGTACCTTACTTACAACAGTGAAGTTACAATTGTGTATAATTGTTTGCAGGACTGCGACCTAATGGGTCAAAACTTTCCCATGCAACTCGACTGGGATTTTCCCCAGTTATAAGTGTGCCTTGAATCTCGTTATTTGGAATGACTGAGATTTGTGTGCGAGGTTTTGGGCTTTGTGAAGAGCTATTCATCTGACCAGCATTGGCTCACAAGAAGTTTTATAAACTGCGATTTAACTAATAGATAAATCCTTGTTGAGCCGGTACCACTTCTGGGGCCTTGACTATGTCTGTCATTGGAGAAAGTGATTTGGTGGGGGTGGATTTTTAAAAAGGGGTAGCGATTGTAAACGGTAACTGTTATCGTGAACACGTTGAAACTGCTTGCTTGTTTCTCTAACGCTTCTTTATTTTCCTGCTGCCTTCTTCCTGGACTTCGAAGTTTGGATGTCCAGTTTGTCTGAGACTCCAAAAAAGGATGTTGCAGGTAAATTGCTTGCTGTGTGTGCTCTTGCTGTGTTAGAGGTCAGCATGCCGGGGGACCTGGTAGGGGAGGGGACCCAGAAAGGTCTGCTTCAAAGCTTGCATGTTGTGGTGGCGTGTTTTTTGGCTTGTTTGATGGAGAAGCAGCTCATCTTGGGTTGCAAACCTCTAAGCCACTGGTAAGTTCCTGGACTCGGCTCTCCAAAAATGGGCAGCCCTTGAAGAGGGGCTGCTCCGTGTTGGCTGTAACCTACGTCCTCGATATGGCCACAAGCACTGGCTCGTGTCTTGCTGTGCTGCATGCCTGTGATGACGTCTTTCCACGGGAAAGGGAGATTATAAGAACCAAGCTGACAATAGCAGTTTTTGGCCATTCAAAAGGACCAGGTCTCTTAGTCCAAATGGCACCATTCCTGCCCGGTCTCTTGCTGCGGTGGAGGGGACGTTGTACTCCGGGCTGTCGGTAAAATGAGAGACTTCGCTGATTAGAGTCTCCAGGGAAACTCTAGCGGAGCGGGCCTGAACCTGAGCCACAGGGATGTTTATCTGGATCTAACCGCCCAAACGCAATAATTTAGGGGAGGGGTAAGTGCCATTCTTACGGTTTCAGATGATGGTGCTCATGAGGGATGCATGCTTGGCTGTGTGAACAGTTTATGTTGGCTTGGAAACTGGATGGAGGAAGGGGGGCAACTGTCACTCTTGGTCTCCTGCTCTGACCACAAGATCGCAGCAAGGAACGCGAGGAAAAGGGGGAGCGCTGCGGACTGCAAAGAACACGAGGCTGCGCAACTAGCCGTGCGGGGTTGGGCTTTGTAGCATTGTAGAGAAGTGGGGCTGGAAGGGGTTTCCGTAAGTCATCAAGTCCAAACCCCTGCCCGAGGTAGGATCATCCCTATCCAAACCATCCCACAGCCATCCTTTGTCCACCCTGTTAGTAAAATGACACCGTCAGCCCTGCAACACAAGACGTCACGCCTGAACCTGCCACGAGTAAAGCAGGGGGACCACGGGAGCTAACGTCCTGCTGCTACAACGGCTGTCGGTGTACGCTCAAGAGCTCCCAGGAGGAAGGCCATGCTTCCCACCCCGCTACAGAGGAAGGCAAATACGCCCCCCCATGCCAATCTGAGCATGAGCAGACCCCAGGTATGACAATTGCTCTGACCCTGAGCAGAGGGTCAAGATCCTCCAGCTTTTGGTCCTAGCAGGAGCATTGGCACGGCCCAGTCAAAATCCCCGGCATTGGCTGCAGCCAACACCCAAGGCCTCTGAGGAAGGCTTAAAAACCCCTGTTGACGTAGCTCAGGGCAAGAGGGCAGCTTTTCCTTCCCAGCCCCGTGCAGTAAACAGCAAAGCCCAGAAGCCTGGTAAATACCAATACGCGTGGTACACGGGCATAGCTCTGCCTAGACCATCCCCAACCAGTAGCCGTCCAAACTCTTCGTGATCATGTGCAGCAATGGGAAGTCCTGTTCCTGGTGCCACCTCCTCGCTCGAACGGTGAAGAAGCTTTTCCTGAAATCCAGTCTACACTTACTTTGCTGCAACTTCATGTCCCCTCTTGAGCACCTCTGCCTCCAGCTGGACGTGCTTAGCTCCTTCATCCTCTTCCTCCACGCCTTACTTTCCAAGCCCTTTATCTTTCCCTTCGCCTACCTCTGGACTCTCTCTAGCTTTTCCATGTGCATTTAAAAATGCGGAGCCCCTCTCCTCTCCAAGATGAGAACAAAGCAAATGAAGGGCTAGACTTGAGTGTGGTGGCAGGACTGAGGTGTGACAAGCAGCACTAAAAGCTCTAACTGGAAGCATGAGTTGCACCCGATTTTGGGAGAAGGGGACAGTATAGGTGGGCACACCTACAAACCACTTAAGCTGCCTTGCACAGCATGGTGCTCTGAGGAAATGCTATCTTACTCTTACTCTTACTCTATGCCAGGAAGACCTGACATGGGTAATGCCTAAAGCTCCTGGCTCTTCCGCCTTTCATAGAGGCTTCTCTTTGCAGGTTCTCGTGGGAGCAGGGTGCTTCCCTTTAGTGGTGTTGCAGGTAGGGAAGAGAGCGAGTAATATGTGACTTCAGGATGAGGTCGCAGGCCTGAAAGGAGTAGACTCGCTCGCGTTTCTAGAAGTAGAAGCAGAGCTGTATTTCATAGGAGCTCTGGAAGGTCTAAGCGGCCGGGGGAGTCCTGGGCCCCGTAGACCTGGCAGGTGGCTGCTGTTGCGAGGCATGGAGGGGTGTTCACAGCCGGCCTCTGGCTTGCTGTCACTCTCGATGCGCTGGGTGACCGCGTGTAACGAGTTGCTACCGTTGCTTTGGGCAGACTGGCTGAGTTGGGCTGATTGCTAAGCAGACCAGCTCGTGTCCTGTCCCAGAGGCAACAAGCCTCTCTCAGCTCCACCACCCAGCGCAGATTCGAGTCGTTATCTCTGCATCCCCTCTGGAATCGGGAAGGCCGCTTGCTAGCACCTGCCTTCAAGAGACACCCAGGAGAGACGCGTGTCTGCCCCTTTGGATGAAAGGAAAGGTCACGAATCTGTAAAGAAGTGTCAGGGGCAAGAGGGCATGAGTACAGCTCGAGCGGGCAAATGTGCCTGTGTAGGGGAATTCAAACACTGTTCCCATGCTAAGCCCTGATTGTGTCAAAGTGTTACTAGGGGCACGTGTTTTCATTTCCCGGTAGTATTCGGTATGAATTCTCTCCAGAAACCTGTGCTGTTCTCCTGTTAATAATGAGCCATGCAACTCTTAGCAAATCAGTTGGTCATAATCAGTCAGCTATCTAAGGAAGAGCTCCGCGTCTTGGCCAAAAACCGTACATTTTATGCCTGAAACATAGGGGCGCTTGTAAGATTAACTTGTTCCACAGATGAGTTTGCTTGATATATAGAGATCTTTTTTTGGGGGGGGAGCAGCCAGATTGAGAGAGCTTCTTCCTCTTTTGCTTGACAAAATAGTTGGAGGGTGTGGGAATGTGGAAGATTCAGTTTTAGATCCTGCCCATTCTCAAAAAGATTTTTCTTTTCATTATGTCCTGTTTTGGGGGAGTTATTCAGGAAGAGCAGGATACGGGTCTGTGTTGCCGTGTCTGTCCCCCATTCTTCTTTCACATTTTTCAGACCAGGTTGACTGACATGATAGAAGAAATGTTACTAAAAGGACCCTTACGCTTCTAAAACTCTGCCTGGTTGATGGGCGCTGCCAGCAGGGTGCTGTTCCTCTGATTTCTGCGAACATGCTCAGCTGGAACCTGTATTTCTTTTCTTTAAATCCAAGGTGAGGCCTGATGATGGCACCTATGGAAATATGCCTTTCTGGGAGTTGAAACAGCCCCAGCAGGCATCTTTCATTGCAAGGAAGAGAAACTTCTTGTCTTCTGAACCAGATTTAGGGTTTTTGTGTTGCCAACTCATTCAAATACAGAGAGCTTTTTTCTTTAGAAACTTTGTGAAAAGTTGAAGCCAAAATCTTCTCCTTCACTGACCAGCTTCGTGTGAGGGTGCCCGTGGTGTTGCATTTCCACCCCCGCCCCCAGTGACTTAAAGGAAAATAGAGGGACTCTTCAAATAGCCATACATCTGTATAGGTTGGCTCAAGAAGTTGCAACGTGCCTCTCTTCCTTTCCCCGCACACTCACCATCTCGAGACTTCTTCCGTGAGAGTCGGCGACTCTGGAATTTGAATGATTTTAGGTGCTGAAACTGCATCTCCCGCCGCCCCGCAAAAGAAAAGCTTCCCAAAGCCATGCCCTTTCTTAAGCACATCTGTCTTGATGAGCTCGGCGTGCGCCACCCCTTTGTGACGAGTGACTGCGTGGTGGGACAACTCTAGTCTGAAAACTTCAATGCCAAGACCAGTTGTGAATTCTTGTATTTGGAAACAGTGTCATCTCTGAATTGTCTTTCTTTTGGTTTTTTTAACTATTCCAATTTTAAGTGTCTTCACATTTAAAAACCCCATGTTGATCAAGATCTCTAACCCATTATAACTGCGGTGTATTTCTGGAGGCGGTGGATTTAGGAAAGATCAAAACTCATTTTTCTGTGCCGCTGGTGTTCTTAAAAGGCTTCTGAATACCAGTTTTCAAAATCCTACCCCAAAGTGGACTTCAAAGCTGAGTAGCCCATTGACTGCAGCATGCTCTTTTAACCAAAACTCCTCTCTGCAAACCAAAATCCTCTAATATTTAAATACTGCGTAATGTGTGGCTTTTCTGTATTGAAGTACAGTGAAATCCCTTTGCGTAGACAAGCCGTGCCTTCGAGTTGCTCCTGAATGTGGAACATGCATTCATCTTCATCTTTTGATATTTTTTTTTTTGATAACTTCATGCAGGCTGACTTAGAGCGCTTTTTTCCTCTGTTAGTAATTGGTACTCGCCTCTCTTGATTATTACCAGCCTAATTAATAGGAGTTACTATATTCCAGGGCTACAGGCATTTTTTTTTGCCCATATAAAACTTGTTCTCTGCTGGCATAACTCACTGACTTCATTTTTGTTTTGTTATACGAGTATCTGGCCCATTGACCCTTATGAAAAGGCAGTATGGTTTTTAAGCTATTTTTAAAACGAAGGAGAACTTGGTTATGATGAGTGGTGGCAAGTCCTGGAGTCTGAATTCCTCTTTTTTTTTTTTTTTTTTTTTTCTCTCCCTACAGTGTTATTTGCTGTCAGTTCTGTCAAATTGCATAGCTCAAGACTTCTGGCTTTCTAAGGAGGACCATGCCTTAATGGAAGAGTGTTATGAACCCCCTTCCCCTTCGTAGTTGAAAAACTCTCCCCCTTGTGACTGTAGACTGGCCGTGTAATGGATACAGCAATTGCTTATGTGGAAAATTAGGGTTAGGAAATTGTATACCCTTTTGGTAGCTATTAATGTAATTTAGCATGAGGAAAATGGGGGAGGACTGGTAACCAGCCAGATGTTTCTGAAGCACAGGCTGAGGATGACCCTGCGAGAGGCTCCGAGTTCGGTGAGCTGGAGCTCTCCATTTCACGTGCTACAGGGCCTGGACTAGTTCTGACTCGTGTGCAGATTCACTGCCAACTAGACTAGCTTCTGGTCTGTGTCCTATTCCAAGTCACTTGCCCATCTATTAACTAATCTGGGAAAGGTCCAGATGCCCCTGGTCAGCCTGGTGCCCCTGTTAACCGCAAAACTCGGTGGGGACTTCTCTTCATCCAGGCATCCCAAAGTGAGGGTTATTCGGTTCCTGGGAAAAGACACTGGCTTGCCAGCCCCGGAGGCTGAAGCTGTCGACTTGTGCACGGAGCAGGCGGCAGCACCAGAAGCTCCTGCTGCTGGGCCTTGAAAGGCGTTTTGGAGGGCAGGGAGGGTGCACACTTAGGTGCATGAGAAAGCAAAGCTGGAAGGGACCTCTCGAGTCACCTAGTCCAGCCCTCGGCTCAAGCCAGGATTATCCCTGACTAAACCACCCCAGCAAAGCTCCTGCCTAACCTGCTCTTAAACTTCCAAGGCTGGAGATCGCAGGGTTTTTCCAGGCAACCTACTCCAATGCTTGACCACCCTCCTAGTGGAGGTGCCTCTTAATCACCAACCTCAATTTCCCCTGGTGTAGTTTGGGCCCGCTGCTCCTCGTCCTGTCCCCTACGGCCACAAAGAAAAGCCCATCTCCATCTTCTCTACAATCAACCTGGTGGGTATTTGCAGACTGTTATCAAATCTTCCCCACGGTCTTCTCTTTTCCAGACTAGATTACCCTAGTTCTTGCAGCCTTTCGTCATAGGTCTAGTCTCCCAGACCCCGATCTAATGTCCCGTGTGGTGCCTTCAAATACCTGAAGGGCAGTTTGAGGGGATGGAGATAGCCTCGTTCCCTACAGCCGTAGAGAAAAGGCTAGGAGCAATGGCCTTGGACTGCAGCGGAGGAAGCCTAGGTCGGAGGCTTCTGACTCTGACTTTGGTGTAGCATTGAGGCAGGCCACCTAGAGAAGCTGTCGACTCTCTATCCCTGGAAACGTTCAGGTTGGACAGACGCTGGACTTGGGATGGCTTAGTGGTTTAGTCAGGGATGATCCTGGGTTGAGCAGGGGCTGGACTAGATGACCTTGTGAGGCCCCTTCCAGCCCAACTTTCCTGTGGTCTCTATAGAGGAGTTCAGTGTGTATAGCTGGAGTCAGGGCCAACTGGCTTAGACGGCCGCACAAATACAAGAGTTTAGGCACAGAGGTGCAGTCTATAGGCTGACGCGGCACATAAGAAGCATAATGAGGAATAAGGACAATTTGAATTGAATAGAAAGCAATGGCAGGACGCTTACGCAGTTACAGGAGGGACGGGAAGAGGCTGTGAAAACGTCACCAAGGAGGAACGATGGAAACACCTCTGGCTTGGACTGTCCAACGCAGCTGTGGGAACACCCTGACACTTGGCAGATGTCTAGGAGTCTCTGGAGCCTGCATCTACCGTAACCATTTAGAGAGTAATGATAAAAGATCAAGGTTTTGAGTTGACAAAAGGAAAGGTGGGGAAATCCAAACGTTTGGATAGGGTTGATCCTGTCTCAGGCAGGGGGTCGGACTAGGTGACCTCTGTCCTGCCCTATTTCTCTGATTTCTCACCCACGTGCCCTCCTTGCTGTCTACATGGGGGCGAGGGGGGTGCTTTTGCTACACAGTTATGCAGTTAAAAACACATGAGAGACCAATGGCATTGTCTGATAGTAGGTAACGTATGACCAATACTAATGTATGTACTTCTTCACACAAGTTTTAGCACACCTTGTTCTGAATTTTTGCTTCTCATCTGGCTTAACCCCTGATAACCCTCAGACTTGGAAAATGGGTGTTTTCAGGCTATTAGACTTGCTATGCTGTACAGTAGCTGCCTCTCTGGGTTCTCGTATGGTCCTCCTACTCAAATATCTATTTTGGTACCGGGCAAATGAGAACGAGGGGCAGAATAATTCCAGATGTGCTCGTATCTGAGCTCCTGAGTCGGAAGTGAGCTGTCCCCCGGAGACGGGAGGCTGTTACTCTGTACTCTTCAACCCACTTGACTCTCTTTGTCTTCTGCTCCCTGGCTTTGATATTTTAGAGTTTACACTTATTGTGAACACTCGATAACCCCAAAGTAAGAGGCTTAGCGCTTTCACTGAAAACAAAGCATCTCTTCAGTAGGAGGCCTGACCTGGAGAGATGCTGAGTGCCCTTTCCTCTCGTTTGAAGTCATTAGGAGCGGTGGGTGTCTAGCTCGATGCCAAATCAGATCTTGCGTGCTACAGCAATATTTCCTAAGCTCGTGAAAGGTAACCCTCTCCCTGCCACGTGTTGCTAAGATGGCTGAATATGTGTATATATGAATATACTATTTTATCTCTTACGTGTGTGTGTGTGTGTGTGTGTGTGTGTATGTATGTATGTATGTGGGTAATATATATATATATATATATATATATATATAAAATATAATATTATATCTATTCTTTTTTTAACCAGTTCTTACTCATGACTGTCTCTAACTAGCCTGCCCTATACTTTGTAAAATGCTTCTTACTGCTGCAACGTGTTCATAATGCAGAGCCAAGTGCTGAAGGACTCGGCGATTCCAGATTGGTGCAGGGCCCTGTCTGGCAGCTGCTTGAATGATCTCCAAGTGGTTTAGCACATCTGTGTGCAAAATACTTAAGGAAGGCTTGCTTCACTGCTTCTACCTGTAACCTACTCAGCTGGACTCTGTAAAGTGCAAGCCAGCTTTCCTAAGAAGTGGGGCTGGGGAGGGGAATCTCACCCTATCCACCCACCCACCTCCCCACTTCTCATGTTTCTTGGCTCTTTCTTTAAACAAGAGATTTAAAAAAATAATAATAATCCGGAGACTAGCAAGCTACTCTTGGCAATATTTAACATGTTAACTTTTGATTTGTGTCAAGATTTGTATTGGAAACTCCCCCAAGAAGCATATATGAAAAGAACAACTTTGCTGTGGGTTTTCTTTTCCTTTTTCTTTCTTTTTCTTCTCTCTCTTCTTGAACAGTGTGCAAATGGCAGTGACCGCGATTCCAAGGCCTCTAATGCAGCTATGCAAGGGATCCACTGTGCTAGGTGTGTACAGTTATATACAGTTGTCTTTAGCCACAGGCAACCTTGCACCCCCATCTGTCTTAAATTGCCACCTAGCCAAGTGTCTGAAGGAGTGTTTTGGTCTTGCAATGTTCTCAGAGGATCAAGCAGCTCTGCATCGCTCGGTGCCGGCGATGCGACCCAGCTAGAGCCGCCTAACCCTTGCTATAATGGGCTTGGTCTCCATTCAGCTGCTCCTAGAGACCCCGAAAAAGACCAAAGAAGAAGCTATTAGAGCTCAGGGCCTTAATATCGGTGTCTGAGTTTTTGCGTCTGCACCCATTCAGGGGGTTGGTAGGGGAGAGGAGGGACCAGCCGATCACCATGGAAGTGTCTGTCCCTTCACTTGCAGTGCACGGTGAAGCCTCAAGACATGGGTTTGGATTAGGGTGGGAGGAACGATATCACATGGGTGGCATTGCGCCTTGTGCATATAGGTATATTTTAATATAATCTTACTTTAATATGCAGTCCACTGTACATGAACTGGTGCCTCTAATATTATGGACAGTCCGTCTGTGCACTTGCTTATTTTTATCTTTGAATGACTGGCAGCTGCAATAATTCAGGAAATACCAGTTTGAATTTTTTCAGTGGAGACTTGAAATCTTGGACCGAGCTGCATTGGCTGCGTCCCTTCTTGCAAGAGTTGTATCTAAACAGTCAGGTCCAAACCACGTGCTCTCTGCAACTCGTGACCTTCCCTTGTACTCTCTGCCTGTTTGTACTTCCCAAGAAGGGATAACGTTGCCTGTCTGCCGAATCTTTCCTCCATGAATCAAAGAAATGTTTGGCCCCGGTCGCAGAAGAAGCCAGACAATAATGTAACACTCCACAAATAAATCTCCTGGCAGAGGCAGCCAATTAAACCGCTGGAGAAGGTTGTAGTGAAGTCGAACGCTTTTGCCAATGCTGTTCCGTTGCTAAGAAATGGAGATGGCGCCTGAGTCGCAACCCGTGGTCTGAATTATTTCAAACTCCATAGCTGACCCTAAAGTTCAGGACCGAGACCTGCTTTTGCATCAAGAATGGCAATGTTGGCCATTATTAAAATAAATGTAAATTTAGAATTCAAAGTGTTCACAAAGTCTTTCAAGGATGTAGCCATCTTGGCCCGATTTACCTGGGCAGACAAGGTTCCTCTGGTAGATCTAGTATCTTTTTATTAGACCAACTCACATAGTTGGAAAAAACTTTTCTTAGCAAGCTTTCGGGCACAAACGCCCTTCATCAGGCTGCGGAAGTGTCTGTAGTTGGTCTGTGCGTGAAGTCTTTCCACGCTACCCCACGATCTAGAATATCCCGTCTTTCTTACACTACCAACATCTGTGTACCGCCTAGCACACCACCCCATCCAGGACAACGTTACTTGTACTACAACCTGGTTTCCCTGTTTTTCCAATTACTCGGCTCAACCAAACTGGGAGATGAAGTTACCATTAATGCTGCTGCTAATACGTCAGCCCTGTCTTATTCAGTTACAGCCACGGTAAAGCATTAGATTTTTCTTTGAAACCTCTCCTTCAGCTGCTTTTCCTCTTCCATTGCTCTCTGCTTCGTGTCTAAATTTTTCTTTTATTTTCTTCATCTACCCACTAGAAATTATCTAGGCAGGGAAGTTGACTGGCATAGTCCTAGGGAATCGGTCTACTTTTTTTTCCCCTATGGTGATCGATTTCCTTGGGTAGACAAGCCCAAGTGTTCGAGTTGGGCCCGTTTCCTACAACACCTGTGAAGGAAATGCATGTCTTGTGTGCGGTACGTTGAGTGATGCCAAAACCCCCACAAACTCTTGCTGCCAGAAAACTTAGCTAAATAGAAATGTTTCTGGGATGGGGCCATAAAACCCTCTAGAGGGACTGGGATGGCCTGCTGCCCCGACTAGGAATCGCTGGCATGAGAAGATGGGCTGAACTGGGGTAACGGGAGACAATACGCTCATAAATTGCACAGTGAGTGAGGTAGACGGGGAAGACTGGGCAAGAAGGATTAGCAGCTGTACAACACGAAGCAGTTTCATATTAGCGAGGGCTAAATCAGTTTGCCTGACATTGTGGGTTTTCTCCACTGCCAAATCCTAGGATAGTGCAGGTGCTTTAAATAGGAGATGTCAAAGATGCAGACTTGCAGATCCATCCCATCCGGCCTGCTGCACTGTTAAGTTTTGGGGGCAGGGTCTGCTGCAGACTTGAGGGCCCCTGGACCCTGCGAGACTTGGCTGTTTGTGGCATGAGGCCTGTGCAGCTACAGCCCTTGCTTGCCCTGTGCCTGGTGAATCCCCAGCGCTGTCCCAGGACCCGTCACAGCTGCCACTGGCCCTATGGATCCAGTCCGGGAGGGGCCCCACAGCCTGGATCCAGCCTGGGGAGAGGCTGACACCCATGCCTTAAATAAGCAGACACTTGGTGGTAGATTGGCACTGCTGCTAAAGTGGTATGTATACAACTCTCAGGCAGGCTGGCATTATGTGCATAAAATGCCCGGTCCTGGAAGGAGATCTGAAGTGGGCCAAGCACTCCATAAGCGGGGCCTCTGGAAGCAAGCTTGAGACTAACCTAATCTAGTCTCCTGTCTCCATCTGGCATTGTGCATAAGAATCAAGACTTGAGAAGGGAGTAAGTTGAACTCTGCAGGGGATGGACTGTGTGTTAAGGGGTGTCGGGGACGGGTCCATGTGTGCATCAACCCTTCGAATGCTCCGTTCAAGGGACTAACGTTGGGTTCTGGAAGTCTTGCATGCTTTGCTGAGTCTCAATTCCTCTGGGCTTTTCACTGCTTGGTACTCTGCCTGCCCACGTGTTTCACCCTTGCAAAATAGGGCTGAATGAAATGGAAATGGCTTACCAATTGCTGCACAGTAGCTGGCTAATCTTCCAGTCACCCTTGAGTCTAAGCGCTGTACAGTGCATGGTAGGAGGAGAAAAAAGATGGTATGCAGCAGTGCTAAGGCTCGTTCCCCAAGTTTCTTCTAACGTGTTGGAGCACCCTATACCCTCGTAACATTTTAATGTCTTCGCATGTGTAGAGATGGTCTCTGTCTTGGCTGATAGTGGAATTTTTTTAAAGGTCAAGAGTAAGTAAGCCAGTAGCTTTAGTCCGTGCCTCAGACCATGGGAAAGGCATCTCAGGCTGTCTTTAGGGTGAGGGAAACTTAAGGATTGCAGCATTCGAACTCGGTTAGAAGAGCCCTAGCACCCCATCTTTAGAGGTTAGGATGTGGTGGTGGAGAAATGCTGATTTCGGTGGGAGTGCCACTGTTGTTAACCAGCCTTATAAAGATGAGCGTCCCAAAGATACACCCTTTAGAAAGTCCCAGAATTACCAGTTATCCACGCAGCTGGCTCTGAAATACCACAGCTGTTTCTTGCTAAATATAACACAGCGCTTAACTCCAAGTTTGCTATATGGAAACGAGGGACAATTTGATGGTACCTGGTATGTTCACCCAGACACCCATGTGCATGCCCTGCCTGTATCGATGATGCTTATGCTCGCTAAGGACTAGAGGGACCCGAACCAGGAAAAATCCTCATCAATCAGTTCTTCCACTATGAATCACAGTTAGAAGGTATTCACTGACCGTTTCCTGTGGTTTTGGCTGCTTGAAAAGATTTTTTTTTTATTGCTCAGCTTTATACCAACTTAGTTTGAATCTGTAAACGGTTGGTAGATGATCAGAAAAGGGCATTATAAAAACCCAGGCACAGCATGGATTAAAAGAACAGACATATCTATGTGCCTGATAACAGCAGAAGACTTTTGGCAGAAATCAGGGTTCTCAGATTTCCATATCCAGACAGCTTTTATTTTGTGTGTGTGTCCTGTTGGTGGCTTAAGTTATTGGCTATTGCAAAACTGCTGTTTCTTAGCTGTTGCATCACAGAGGAGGAAGCAGAAATTACTCAGTACCGATGCTCCTCATTGCTGTGTAGGAGGCTGTAGTGGCTAGCAGTGCTCGGGGACTGAAGCAGCTATGCTCGCCCCCGGGATGTGGGGGACAAGCTGGGATTGTGTCACTTAACAGCAAGCCGCCTGCTCCCAGGAGTGGCATGGACAGGCTGTAATGTGCATACGGCCCGGTGCCGGAGGGCGACTGCATCGTGGGACGCCGAGGTGAGGAACGGCTGGATTGTGACGTGCAGCCCTATGGAGAGGAGGGGTCTCCTCAAGATTTTATCCAGGAAGCGGCCGCAAAGCAAATACAGACTGAGAGGCAAGCAAACTCCTTCTTTCGGATCTGCAACATGCGTCCTGCTCTGGGGAGGGTCTGTTGGTTGGGGTCGGCAAATGTTAGAAGTGGAAACGATGTCCTGATTTTCTGTGTGGACTGTCCTTTTGAAGGATGTAGGACTTGCTTCTGCTTGCTTTTGAGAAGCTATGTCCATAGCATGTGAGCGAGAGAGAGAGAGAGAGAGTCTCTCCTTGGGGAATCAGTGCTGCTTTGTTTCTGTGTCTCCTTTTCTCAGGGTTTTGAATGGCTTACAAGGCTTGGTTTTAAAGCCTCATGCAAGGTGCTCTTTCCTCCGGGGTCAAACTTGCACTTCTGCTCAGGGACCTGATCTAGTCTGCATCTCTGAAGTGCCTTTCTTTGGGGGGACTTTCCTCTGCACAGCATCAGCACCGCGTGTGTAGCAGGGGAAGGACTGGAGGCTGTGGCATGTGGGAAGGGAACTGTTGGGCCTCGCTGTGCAGAGAGGCACTGCAAGCTTTTACCACCTGGGAAACGCTTGAGACCTCTGGGTCTTGAGAAGTGGACTTTCCTCTTCCCTCCCCCCCTCAGATGCTACTGATGAGCTATTTCACTTGTTCAGCATCTTATCCTGCAGGCGTGCTGGACCAAGGTGAGACGCACTCTTGGCTCCCAGTGAAATCTGTTTTGCCAGATGAGGCTTAATAGAAATACCACCTCTGGAAATATGTGCGTTGGCCTCCTTGCTTATTGAATGCCCCAAAACCCCCAGGTTTCCAGAGTATATGCAGACACTTCTGGGGAGGAGGACAGCCTCAGGTGGTGCACAGGGTGGCTTTTTTTCTTTTCTTTAATCCTACTTCTCTTCTTGGAGATCCTATAGCAAGCACATTCACCAAGCACCTGCGTAAAGGTTGCTCTCAACTCCGTATTTAAATGCTAATTGCTATACTAACAAAGAGCTACACACAAATAGACTTGGTTTTGGTTTAGAGTATCCACTGTGCAAGGACAAAGGAAGTCCTGCCACGTTTTAGACTTATGGTTGTCTAGATCCAGCATATTGGAGGCCTCTTTATGTAGCCAGGTGATCTTAGTATCTCGTACCCCATGACCTGCTGGCGTTCTGTCCTTGTCGGATCAGAAGACTTCTTGCGTGCGGGCTGCTCCGGCACATAAACGTTCATCTTTTGACTCTGCAGGTGCGCAGGCAGATCCGTCTCCGCGATGACTTCTGGTTCTGATCGGAGAGCCTGCAGGTGAAAGAGTTCCTCCCCACCCACCTGCCTGCGGAGAGGAAATTGGGGTGCCGGGAAGTAGGCGCTGATAAACTGCTGCTTTTAGTTTCCAGAGCACTTATGGGAATTTTCAAAAATAAAAATAAAAATGCAGGTGTGTATTTTGAAGTGGATGTGATACCAGGCGAGTAAAGGTTGCATCTTTCTCTTTTTGACTGAAATCATCTCACTCTTTTAATGCTATTGTGAGCCAACTGGAAAGTAAGGAGGATTTCTTTCTTTTTTTAACTCCATGTTTTTAAAGATTGGCCTCTGACTTTGCACGCTGTGTGCTGTTTGTGTAGGTGACGCATGCGAGAGGTTTTCTGATTAGTTTTCTAAATTGTCTGAAGTCTGGGCTGGAGGGAGGCAATCTGATAGCATTCAGCGTCAGGAAAAGATTGGACTAATTGCCTCTGTTTCCCCACACTCTGTCAAACGACAGGCCTAATGAATGAGGCACTGGTTACCTGCCAAAGGAAAATCTCGGGGCAAATTCTTTCAGTCTGTAGAATCCATTTACATTTTTCAGCCCGAACAAAGGTAGACGAGCAAGCCCAACGTGTACGGTGCGGGGTGGGATGACAATAAGAGCCTTTGCTGGTAGGGGTCTAGGTTGTAGTCATGTTGGTCTAAGGACATGGGCATATCAGACTTCCCCGAAGAACCTTGTCTCTCTTATTAGATCAAGTCAGAGAGTCGGAAGAACTCTTCTTTGCAAGCTTTTGGGTACAAATGCCCGTCTCCAGGCTGAGGCAGCATCTGCAGTTGGTCTGGGCTCCTCGTCTGTGGAACAGAAAAGTAGCGTGGTTTAGTGTCTTGGCTGCTGGCCTACAATTTGCAGAAAGCCCAGGCGCTATTTCTGCTGCTTCCACTGACTTTGGGCATATCACTTTGCCATTGCCCTTCGTGTCTCTCTAGACTGTGACGGAAACTCTCTTTTCTCAGCATCAGCAAGAAACACTGGTGCCCAAGTCGGTGGCTGGTCGACAAGGCTGTAAATCACTTAAGTGTCTGCAAATGCATTGTGTGTTTGGTGGTTCTGAACAGCCATCCTGGATGCCTTTTCTGTCGGAACAGGAATCTGTATTTAAAAATCCCTGTTAGAACGTAAACTTGTGAGAGAGCCTACCAGCTTCCCAAATGCTTTCGTAGCACTTCTGTCTGCAGTGTCCCAGCAGAAGTGTGTTCAGAGATGGGTACACGCTGTTTATACTACGACTGAGTGATGAGTGAAGGGCATCCCCGCGTCTGCCACTGCTCGCTGTACAGCAGATCGTTCTGCCTCCATCTCTGGCTCTGCAAAATGCCTGTCTTGCCGCTCCACTTCGAAGGAGACTTGCAAAGCCCTAAAAAAAGCCGTGGGGGTGCATGTCTGAGTGGCAGGGGTGCTTGGGGGGCAAGGAGTTGTCAGGAAGAAGTGTGTGTAATGTTACAGGCGTATCTTTTTTTTTTCATCCCCCTGGTTCCTGTCCTAAAACACAGATTCCCTCCTATACATTTCCTGACAGCTGAAAACTGCAGGGTGGGGGGGAACGAGATGAAGTAACGTGAGCGTTTTCACGCTGGCTCACGAGCCTCCCCAAAAACACTGAGGGGGAAGGAGACGGTACAAATCTCCTGGTTTTTGCTGTGCGTTTTTTCTCCAAGGCTGCATTGCTCTCAAGTGGAGGCTTTTTTTTTTCCCTTCCCCTAGCCGGGAATGCAGCACTCTTGGAAACGGCGGTGGGAAGGGGGGGCCGTGTTTAGTAGGAATCTGGCGCTGTAACTTCTCTTCTGGTTCAAGTAAACAGTCTCGCCGCCCTCCCCTCCTTCCCTTCCTCCACCCCCACCTCCTTTTTCTTTTCTCTCTCTTTTTTTTTCCCCCCCCCTTCAATCCTGCTCATGTGTTTCTATTTAAGGGCTGCAGTGCAGACGAATAGGATTGGTGTCCACAACCCCCTCTTGACTTTCAGCTCCAGCTTTTAAGACCGGAGAAGGAGCTGATCCTCCGAAGGGAGAACCGATTGTTTTTTCTGTCGGTTTGCTGGGACGTAGCTCTGCCTCCGGACTTGGTGCTGCCTCTACCCGGGATTTCTTTTCTCTCTGTCTGAATGGGGACAAAGCTTGTGGAAACCATGTTGGGAAGAGGTTTATTTTCAGACTCCGTCCCGACACGCTGTGATTTGTTCGCTATGTTTTAAGCTCTTTTTTTAAAAAAAAAAAAAAATTTTTTTTAAATGTTTTTTCTTCCTCTCTCAAATGTCCCTCTGTGCTACTGGGTTGCGGGCCAGAGGAGGCTACTTCTATATGGCCAGCCGTTTGGGGATATGCCGCAAGCCAAGGTTGCGTTCTGATTGGCTTGGCTCCGGTGACAAATTGGCCTATCATGAATCGGACGGACGGAGGTCGCTCTCGAGGAGCCATGGCTGGAAGCTGGCTTACAGCTTGCTTTTTCCCTTCCCCAGGTGCTGACGCTAGCTCCGAGCCCATGATCTTGGAGCAGTATGTGGTGGTGTCCACCTACGAGAAACAAGAGAACTCCGAGATCAGCCTGCAAGCCGGGGAGGTCGTGGATGTCATCGAGAAAAACGAGAGCGGTGAGACACTCGTGCCTATTTTTCTTTTTAATGGTCTGCATTATTTTTTTTGTTCTCCCTTTCTCTTCAATTCCCCCACCATCGCTCCATACAGCGATATATTAGCTCCATCTGGGACCGTGTCTGGTGGAGGAGGTTGAAGTTTCCCTCTGTTGGTTTGGGCCAGTGGCCAAAATGTTGCCTTCCACTGTAAGAATGTCTTGTAGGTTTGCATGTTAATTAGCCAGCGATCATTAATGGGAACCTACGGGGGAGGAGAAAACGAGGCGCAGGTCATGTGCTCATTCATTAGATCGATGCAGTTGCCCCGCTGTCGCTTTTAAGGGGCTTGTTGGCATTTCCATTACGAATGGCTATTCGGGGGGATTTATAACAAGCTGTTAGACTTGCTCTGGGGTGAAACTTGTCTTGCTGACTCAGCTGCTGGCCCAGAACTGAGAAACGGGGGGTAGAAATAATATGTAAAATAAAACTGCTCTTTTCCTCCAAATGGCCCAACCAGTGCTTCTCTTTTCTTTCTCCCAAAGCAGCTGAGGCTCTGTCTTGGAAAAGTGAGGTAAAAGTGAGTCCATGTCACTGCTGGAGTAACCAGCTTCCACTTAGGCAAGGAGATGTTGGCAAGGGACTAGGCTGGCTCAGACTGCTGTATTGCGATAGGAAGCCTGGTGTCTCCTAGCCAGCCCAAGCGACTGTCAGAGCCCTCCTGCATAGGTTGGTGGTTGTGAAAGGGTAAATATTGGCTTAAACACCTGCCCGCTTTTCCCTTGCTCTGCCTTCTGCATCCAAATCGAACCGTTGTCCCGGGCAGCGGGTCACCCGCTTCTTGCCCAGAGGAGCTATTCCAGTGTTGGGCCCATTCAGATGAAGATCTGAATCTCAGTCTGAGCACCGGCGACTCTAGTTTGATGGCAGCGGTGTTCTGGGTACTCGGCGTTTCTGAGAAGCGGGCTTTGACCCGCGTATCTTGATCTGGATCCAGAAGCCATTCAGCAGAACCCCCTAGCCCAGATTTTCCCCAAGGTGATGGTGTTTCTGTCCCAAATACCTGTATTTTCACTGAGCATCGCTTCCATGGTTTTCTGGAAAGCTAATAACACTTCAAGTCTATGCACAAGCGATGCATTCGAGGAACGGTTAGCCTGCCAGCTGACTGGCATGGTGGTAAAGGTGTACTATGTGAAAATAAATAGACATTGGTTAGTGGAGCCTTTATGGGTTTTGGGGTATTTAATATTGCGTACATTAGCAAAATGAGCAAGGAGGCCAAAGCACATATTTACCCAATTTAAAGAGATCATTAAGGTTAAAGGAGGGGAAAGACGCCATAAAATATCTTCACACACCTAGTGTAGTGGCTAACAGGTTTGTTTGCTAAGAAGTAGACGTTACCCGTGTTGGTCCCAAGGGCCGTATTCTGGCAACTCTTTCAACTCTGGGATATCTTCTCTCTGCTGGTTTTTTTTGGTGATCTTAGTTTGTTTCCAGTTCCAAGGGAGTTTGAGTTGTTCAGACAATGCAAGAGTGTCCGATTTCCCACTAGAAAAACAAGGGTTTTCCAATCCAGCCCAGCCTTCTCTGTTGTGCCTAGCACCATTCATGTAGTTCAGAGCGTGCAGAGGCTTGCCGGGGGAGGAGGGAATGTCTCCAAGGGAAAGTGTTGGCATTGAGTGGGATGAGAGAGCTGGAAAAGTAACGTGGCTACAGCAACAAAAGAAAGATGACTTTGCTCACCTGAACAGAGTGATTACAGTTTTGTCAAAGTCTCCTTTTAAAATAAATCCAGGGTTTTAGTAGCTGCAGTCGTCTTTCAGAGAGGTTTGGGGGGCGAACCTGTGAAGCACTAATGTGTTGTGATCTAGGCAGAAGAAAATCTTGCCTCTGCTTCCTGCACAACCTTATTCTTCAGAGTCTAGTGTTCACTTCAGCCTCTGGAAACACATGCTGATTAGTTTAGCATACCCTCCAGCACTGATCACGAAGAGCGGGCTTTCTTGTACTCCTTGATTTTTTCCTGGGAATTTAAAAGGTAAGAGTTGGGAAAACCTTTTGGCTGTAAGGGGCCACCAGCCCGAAATATTGAAAAGCACAAGGAAGGTGCGTTGCTCCTGTCCTGCAGAGTATTGGTAGCTGACTGCTAGCAGTGGGAGAGCAGCAGTTGGTCTGAACACATCTCTAAACCAGGGGTTCTCAAACAGGGGGGTCGTGAGCAACTTTAAAAGGGGGTCACAAACTTTTCTTCCCTCCCCAGCGGGGCTGCTGCCACCATCCAGCACTTCGCGCTGCTTCCACCAGCACTTCCACTTTTGTTGCCGGTGATCCTGGTTTCACTGGCACGCGGGGGACCCCCCGCTCCCCTCCGCTCATTGACCCCGGCCACCGGGGCACTCCCCACTTCTCAACCAGCCGTCGGGGGTATACCAACCAAAAAAGGTTGAAACCTCCTGGCTTTAATCAATAGCTTTAATCATGGGAAGGTTGTGTAAATTTTATGTATTATTTTACAGGGTCGCGGTATCACAGAGTTGGAGAACCCCCTGGTCTAAATGTTTTTCTGGTGTAGAAAGCGGGTTGTAAGCTTGCTAAAGTTTAGGAATCTTGCTTTTCAGCAATTCCTGGCTTGGACCAGGTTAGAGACACCGCAGGAAGGGCCTTTTTATTTTTTCTAGTCATGTTCATGCTTTTCGGCTTAAGGAGAAGCCAAGATGTGCGCAAGTGATGCAGAAATGAAACAGTAGCAAAAAGAGAAGTGCTGGTGTGAGCTGAGGTATAAATGCAATGTTTGGATGGCCAGTGGATGTTGGGTTGCTCTTCATTGCACATGGATGGCCTTTTTTTTCCTAGAAAGAGGGATTATTTAGATTTATTTTACCCACGTGAGTCTCCACGTACAATCAATAGGTGGATTCCCTCGAGGAATGATTGCAAATAGAATCCATCTCGGCTCTTTCTGGTCCCAGTTGTCCTGCAGGTTTGCTTCTCTCCCTCTGGCTCAGGCAGGTAAAAATCCAGTGAGCCTTTCTGAATGTAATTTCTAGTGATGATGGCTCAGTGGTAGGAACAGATGTTTCCTTGCAGCGCTGCCCATGTGCGCAAACATACAGAACAATTGGACAATTGTTCACTGCTTAGTTCAGACCATTACCATCAGACTGAACATCATGCTGAATGCATGACATCCACTCTGCTGCGCTAATGCCTCTGATGAAAACCTTTCCTAGAGACCGTGTATATATAATTACATGCCGTACGGGGTTTGATTCTGTTTAAACTATGCTGTAGGAAAGCTGGAAATGCAGACGCAATGCTTGTCTTGTTGTTCCAGTCGGGTCGCATCGTGATACCACACAAAAATAGCTAGGAGGTGAAGCCGCCAATGGATGTTGGTGACAACAGATCTGTAAAAGAAACCATATATTCTGTTGAAAGACCCGAGTTAGTTTAATAGCAATATGGGGGCCTGTCCTCTGCATGCTAAAACTTGGAAGCAGTTTTGCAGACAGGGTGAAAAACGGAGGCAAATCTGGTTTTTTGGTTTTGTCCTTTGTCAGCAGTTGCATCAAAGCTGCCATGACGCAGGGTGGAGAAGCAACCGCACGGTTTGCCTTGCTTGGGGGACGATCTGCAAGAGGTGAACTGAAAATGATGCGGCAGCCTTGATGGGCCGAAATCAGGCTTTGGCCCAGTGATCAATTTGTCTGGCTTTAAAAGAGGAACGGGGAGGCTTGCCATGGAGCAGCCGATCGTCTGTTTGCTCTGATCCCACAGCAAGTGGAAGGGAGGCAACATAGCTCTTCCTTTTCCCATTCATATTGCCTTTTAATGTAACCTCTGTCCTTCTCCCTGGAAGGCCTCCATTCCCAACCTGGGAAGAATACCGTTCTGTCGTCCTGTGGTGTCGGTCCTGGAGGAGATCACCGCGCCCCTTGCAGCACAGAGAAAGCTCCCGGGGTTAGAAGCAGTGTTCAAATCCCATTAGTTTTAACAGTAATTGGAAGCACATTCAAATGATCCAATCCTGTAGGGCATGTTAAACTACTTGAGCACAGAGGAGCGGAGTCAGGGATGCTTGGAAAGCTGCCTTGGTTGTGAGTAACGGTGTTGCACTTACATAGGCAAAGCAATATGTAATCAAAGGATCATTTTATTTTTTATTTTTTTTCTATCTACAAGAGGAGGAACGAACTGCAGAATCTGGATTCTAGCTACCCTGAAGTTCAGGCATGTTCAGATCCAGTTATCTCTGCTATTTAGTTTTTTTTTCTTTAAGTGATCCAAACATCTTCCGCGTGCCAGCAAACACAGGACACGTCCAAGTCCTCGAACTGAAAACTCCTCTGTTAATGCTCCAACGTGCCAGTTGCAATGTCAATGAGACGCACGCGATGAGTAAATTCGGAGACCTTTCCAGCCGCGTTGTATCAAGCATGAGTCCATTCAACCTGCCAGTTATTGCAGCTGTCACCGAAACTCATCTTGTTCAGGCAGAATCCCACTGAAATGAATGGGACTTTCTGCAGCTAAAAGCAATCTTCGTTCAATATAGGCCAGCTGTCAGGTATTTTTAAAGGAAATAATTATCATGCATGCCAGCACAAATCTGTCTTGAGACCTCCCCCTGACCTCTGGCTTCAGTAGAGTGGTAGTTACCCTGCCAGGCATATATTTGGGGTCTGTTATCCCCATGCCACGTGCAATTATGTCCTTCTAGCGTTCACTGCGGTTACATGTGCATCAAGAGGGAAATTGTAGAGCATTGCATTCAGTTCAGAAGTGCTCTGTAGCACTAGTCCTTTCCCCAAAGCTGGGTTTGTTTGTTTTTTTCAAATCAATTATTGCACTTGTTTAAATTTATCTTTAGCCAGCAGGTACGCTCTAAACAGGCTTTTGTAAAATCGCTGCAGAATCCAGTTCAAATTTGAAGTGTGATAGGCTAGGTTTTAACTGCAGCAAAAAAACTCAAGCAACAGATTTGAACTGCTTTTATTGCCAGTCTTCACAGTACTAACGCCTGACTCAGTCTATGCAGAATTTTTGTTTTAAAAAAAGAGAGGGGAAGAAAAATTGGACCTGAGTTGACTCCTTTTCTTGCCAAGTTTCGCTTGGACGCAGCTTGAAACGGTCAAGTTATAAATTTGTGGCGATGCCGTTTGTAATGGAAACCCTGACAGACCGTTAAGTATAACTGTACGAACAAGCGCCTTTTTTATACTGTTCTTCTTCCGTAGCTCTGATCAGAGGGGCGGCTTCAAGGCTCCTTACATGTAACCCATGGGGATTTGCTTTTGTGGTGGTAAAACGTGGGATGGCATTTTCAGCTGGGCTGAACAAGCCCATAGCCATTTCCTTTGCAATTACATAGCTGCAGACCTATTTCCAATATTGTATTACACGCAATGTATAAAACAA
Source organism: Alligator mississippiensis (assembly GCF_030867095.1). Lineage (NCBI taxonomy): Eukaryota > Metazoa > Chordata > Crocodylia > Alligatoridae > Alligator > Alligator mississippiensis. Next base: position 98,353,116 of record NC_081829.1, read on the forward strand.
ACCTATTATGGCTCATGTAATTTTATCGGGACCCAGGGGGATTTTTTTGGTAAGGGGAATTGCTCCTTTTCTTGTTGCTTGCTGAGATTATCTTGTGGCGATGTGAGATTACTTCTTGGAGTGTTTTGTGCTTGACAGTAAGAGGGGCCTTTGTTCTCTAAGGCATGTTAGCCAGTGAGCCTCAGAAACCCTGGTCTGTCCCCCAGTATCAGTGGCCCTACGAATACCTGGCAGCATACTCTGTATCCTCACCGTGGAGGATCACATGTACCTTGGGCTTTAGACCATTTTCTTTTGATTATTGCGACTAAACGGAGACAGGCTCCACCACAACTTTGCTTCCCCGGGGAAAGATTGCCAGCCTTTCCTCTGTCCCGTCATCCTGACTGCTACCCAGGACAGCGTATTCAAATCCTAGCCCACAAGATAAATGGGAGCATCTATTCACATGGCACGAGGCATCCCAGAGCGCTCCGTTCGTTGCTCAGTGTCCTGTGCCTAGGGCCTGCTAAAGGAGGCCCGGCCCCTTGCTTCGTCACAATCACTGCTCTGATTAGACTTCCCAAATAGCTAAACAAAATCTTAGCCATGAATCAAATCTGTCCGGGGTTGGAAGGAGCCTAGAAGTCATTAGGCTTATTTAAT